>NC_092760.1:18818841-19124170 GCF_047496795.1 Chiloscyllium punctatum
ACACAGAGGGACAGACATTCCCCTGGGTCACCCACTCTCTCACACAGAGGGACAGACACTCCCCTGGGTCACACAACCTCTCACACATAGGGACAGACACTCCCCTGGGTCACACACCCTCTCACACAGAGGGACAGACACTCCCCTGGGTCACTCACCCTCTCTCACAGAGGGACAGACACTCCCCTGGGTCACACACCCTCTCACACAGAGGGACAGACACTCCCCTGGGTCACACACCCTCTCACACAGAGGGTCAGACACTCCCCTGGGTCACGCACCCTCTCACACATAGGGACAGACACTCCCTTGGGTCACTCACCCTCTCACACAGAGGGACAGACACTCCCCTGGGTCACACACCCTCTCACACATAGAGACAGACACTCCCCTGGGTCACTCACCCTCACACACAGAGGGTCAGACACTCCCCTGGGTCACACACCCTCTCACACAGAGGGACAGACACTCCCCTGGGTCACACACCCTCTCACACATAGGGACAGACACTCCCCTGGGTCACTCACCTTCTCACAGAGGGACAGACACTCCCCTGGGTCACACACCCTCTCACACACATGGTCAGACACTCCCCTGGGTCACACACCCTCTCACACATAGGGACAGACACTCCCCTGGGTCACACACCTTCTCACAGAGGGACAGACATTCCCCTGGGTCACACACCCTCTCACACATAGGGACAGACACTCCCCTGGGTCACACACCTTCTCACAGAGGGACAGACATTCCCCTGGGTCACACACCCTCACACACAGAGGGACAGACACTCCCCTGGATCACACACTCTCACACATAGGGACAGACACTCCCCTGGGTCACACACCCTCTCACACAGAGGGACAGACACTCCCCTGGGTCACACACCCTCTCACACATAGGGACAGACAGTTCCCTGGTCACGCACCCTCACACACAGAGGGACAGACACTCCCCTGGGTCACACACCCTCTCACACATAGGGACAGACAGTCCCCTGGGTCACACACCCTCTCACACAGATGGACAGACACTCCCCTGGGTCACACACCCTCTCACACAGAGGGACAGACACTCCCCTGGGTCACACACCCTCACACACAGAAGGACAGACTCTCCCCTGGGTCACACACCCTCTCACACAGGGGGACAGACACTCCCCTGGGTCACACAGCCTCACACAGAGGGACAGACACTCCCCTGGGTCACACACCCTCTCACACAGAGGGACACACACTCCCCTGGGTCACACACCCTCTCACCCATAGGGACACACACTCCCCTGGGTCACACACCCTCTCACATAGAGGGACAGATACTCCCCTGGGTCACACACCCTCTCACACAGAGGGACAGACACTCCCCTGGGTCACACACCTTCTCACAGAGGGACAGACACTCCCCTGGGTCACACACCCTCACACACAGAGGGACAGACACTCCCCTGGGTCACACAGCTTCTCACAGAGGGACAGACACTCCCCTGGGTCACACACCTTCTCACAGAGGGACAGACACTCCCCTGGGTCACACACCCTCACACACAGAGGGACAGACACTCCCCTGGGTCACACACACTCACACACAGAGGGACAGACACTCCCCTGGGTCACACACCCTCTCACACATAGGGACAGACACTCCCCTGGGTCACACACCTTCTCACAGAGGGACAGACACTCCCCTGGGTCACACACCCTCACACACAGAGGGTCAGACACTCCCCTGGGTCACACACCCTCACACACAGAGGGACAGACACTCCCCTGGATCACACCCTCTCACACACAGGGACAGACACTCCCCTGGGTCACACACCCTCTCACACAGAGGGACAGACACTCCCCTGGGTCACACATCCTCACACACAGAGGGACAGACACTCCCCTGGGTCACACACCCTCTCACACAGAGGGACAGACAGTCCCCTGGGTCACGCACACTCTCAAACAGAGGGACAGACACTCCCCTGGGTCACACACCCTCTCACACAGAGGGACAGACACTCCCCTGGGTCACACACCCTCTCACACAGAGGGACACACACTCCCCTGGGTCACACACCCTCTCACAGAGAGGGACAGACACTCCCCTGGGTCACACACCCTCTCACACTGAGGGACAGACACTCCCCTGGGTCACACACCCTCTCACACAGAGGGACAGACACTCCCCTGGGTCACACACCCTCTCACACAGAGGGACAGTCACTCCCCTGGGTCACACCCTCTCACACATAGGGACAGACACTCCCCTGGGTCACACACCCTCTCACACAGAGGTACACACACTCCCCTGGGTCACACACCCTCTCAGAGAGAGGGACAGACACTCCCCTGGGTCACACACCCTCTCACACAGAGGGACAGACACTCCCCTGGGTCACACCCACTCACACAGAGGGACAGACACTCCCCTGGGTCACACACCCTCTCACACAGAGGGACAGACACTCCCCTGGGTCACACCCACTCACACAGAGGGACAGACACTCCCCTGGGTCACACACCCTCTCACACAGAGGGACAGACACTCCCCTGGGTCACACCCACTCACACAGAGGGACAGACACTCCCCTGGGTCACACACCCTCTCACACAGAGGGACAGACGCTCCCCTGGGTCACACACCCTCTCACAGAGAGGGACAGACACTCCCCTGGGTCACACACCCTCTCACACAGAGGGACAGACGCTCCCCTGGGTCACACACCCTCTCACAGAGAGGGACAGACACTCCCCTGGGTCACACACCCTCTCACACAGAGGGACAGACACTCCCCTGGGTCACACACCCTCTCACACAGAGGGACAGACGCTCCCCTGGGTCACACACCCTCTCACAGAGAGGGACAGACACTCCCCTGGGTCACACCCACTCACACAGAGGGACAGACACTCCCCTGGGTCACACACCCTCTCACACAGAGGGACAGACACTCCCCTGGGTCACACACCCTCTCACACAGAGGGACAGACACTCCCCTGGGTCACACACCCTCTCACACAGAGGGACAGACACTCCCCTGGGTCACACACACTCTCGCTCAGATACTGAACAGGATGGGGTTCTTTTCCCTGGAGTGTCGGAGGCTGATGGGTGACCTTACAGACATTTATAAAATCACAAGGGGCATGGATATGGTAAATAAAACAGATCTTTTCCCTGAAGAGGGGGAATCCAGATCGAGAGGGAATAGGTTTCAGGCGATCGGGGAAAAGTTCAAAAGTGACTTAAGGGACAATGTTTTCCCCCAGAGGGTGGTGCATGTATTGAATGAGCAGCCAGAGGAAGTGGTGGAGGCTGGGACAAATACAGAGTTTAAACGGCATTCGGATGGGTATATGAAATGGAAGATTCTGGAAGGATATGGGCCAAATGCTGGCAAATGGGACAAGATGAGGTTAGGATATCTGGTCAGCATTGATGAGTTGGATCGAAGGGTCTGTTTCTGTGCAGTACATCTCCATGACTCACTGCAGCTCAGATTTCTGGCCTCACCATGGACGCAGCTCCCAACCCCAACGTGGGCCCAGACTCCCAGCCTCAGTGTGGACTCTCACTCCTGGCCTCAGTGTGAACCCACACTCCCGGCCTCAGTGTGGACCCACACTCCCGGCCTCAGTGTGGACCCACACTCCCGTCCTCAGTGTGAACCCACACTCCCGGCCTCAGTGTGAACCCACACACCCGGCCTCAGTGTGAACCCACACACCCGGCCTCAGTGTGAACCCACACTCCCGGCCTCAGTTTGGACCCACACTCCCGGCCTCAGTGTGAACCCACACTCCCGGCCTCAGGGTGCACACTCACACCCGGCCTCAATGTGGACTCACACCCCAGGCCTCACTGAGGATACACACTCCAGGCCTCAATGTGGACCCACACTCCCGGCCTCAGTGTGGACCCACACTCCCTGCCTCAGTGTGGACCCACACTCCCGGCCTCAGTGTGGACCCACACTCCCGGCCTCAGTGTGGACCCACACTCCCTGCCTCAGTGTGGACCCACACTCCCGGCCTCAGTGTGGACCCACACTCCAGGCCTCAGTGTGGACCCACACTCCCGGCTCAGTGTGGACCCACACTCTCGGCCTCAGTGTGGACCCACACTCCCGGCCTCAGTCTTGACCCACACTCCCGGCCTCAGTGTGGACTCACACTCCCGGCCTCAGTGTGGACTCACACTCCCGGCCTCAGTGAGGACCCACACTCCCTGGCTCAGTGTGGACCCACACTCCCGGCCTCAGTGTGGACCCACACTCCCGGCCTCAGTGTGGACCCACACTCCCGGCCTCAGTGTTGACCCCCACTCTCGGCCTCAGTGTGGACCCACACTCCCGGCCTCAGTGTTGACCCCCACTCTCGGCCTCAGTGTGGACCCACACTCCCGGCCTCAGTGTTGACCCCCACTCTCGGCCTCAGTGTGGACCCACACTCCCGGCCTCAGCGTGGACCCACACTCCCGGCCTCAGTGTGGACCCACACTCCTGGCCTCAGTGAGGACCGACACTCCCGGCCTCAGTGTGGACTCACACTCCTGGCCTCAGTGTGGACCCACACTCCCGGCCTCAGTGTGGACCCACACTCCTAGCCTCAGTGTGGACACTCACACCAGGCCTCAGTGTGGACCCACACTCCCGGCCTCAGTGTGGACCCACACTCCCGGCCTCAGTGTGGACCCACTCTCCCGGCCTCAGTGTGGACCCACACTCCTGGCCTCAGTGTGGACACTCACACCAGGCCTCAGTGTGGACCCACACTCCCGGCCTCAGTGTGGACCCACACTCCCGGCCTCAGTGTGGACTCACACTCCCGGCCTCAGTGTGGACCCACACTCTATGCCTCAGTGTGAACCCACACTCCCGGCCTCAGTGTGAACCCACACTCCCGGCCTCAGTATGGACCCACACTCCCGGCCTCAGTGTAGACTCACACTTCGGGCCTCAGTGTGGACCCACACTCCCGGCCTCAGTGTGGACCCACAATCCCGGCCTCAGTGTGGACTCACACTCCTGGCCTCAGTGTGGACCCACACTCCCGGCCTCAGAGTGAACCCAGACTCCCTGCCTCAGTGTGAACCCACACTCCTGGCCTCAGTGTGGACCCACACTCCCGGCCTCAGTGTGGACCCACACTCCTGGCCTCAGTGTGGACCCACACTCCCGGCCTCAGAGTGAACCCACACTCCTGGCCTCAGCGTGGACCCACACTCCCTGGCTCAGTGTGGACCCACAATCCCGGCCTCAGAGAAGACTCACACTCCCGGCCTCAGAGTAGACTCACACTCCTGGCCTCAGTGTGGACCCACACTTCCGGCCTCAGTGTGGACTCACACTCCCGGCCTCAGTGTGGACTCACACTCCCTGCCTCAGTGTGGACCCACACTCCCGGCCTCAGCGTGGACCCACACTCCAGGCCTCAGCGTGGACCCACACTCCCGGCCTCAGTGTGGACCCACACACACCGGCCTCAATGTGGACACTCACACCAGGCCTCAGTGTGGACCCACACTCCTGGCCTCTGTGTGAACCCACACTCCTGGCCGCAGTGTGAACCCACACTCCCGGCCTCAGTGTGGACCCACACTCCCGGCCTCAGTGTGAACCCACACTCCCGGCCTCAGTGTGGACCCACACTCCCGGCCTCAGTGTGGACTCACACTCCCGGCCTCAGTGTGGACCCAAACACCTGGCCTCAGTGTGGACCCACACTCCCGGCCTCAGTGTGGACTCACACTCCCGGCCTCAGTGTGGACCCACACTCCCGGTCTCAGTTGAACCCACACTCCCGGTCTCAGTGTGGACCCACACTCCCGGCCTCAGTGTGGACCCACACTCCCTGCCTCAGTGTGGACCCACACTCCCGGCCTCAGTGTGGACCCACACTCCCTGCCTCAGTCTGGACCCAAACTTCCGGCCTCAGTGTGGACAATCACATCAGGCCTCAGTGTGGACCCACACTCCCGGCCTCAGTGTGGACTCACACTCCCGGCCTCAGTGTGGACTCACACTCCCGGCCTCAGTGTGGACCCACACTCCCGGCCTCAGTGTGGACCCACACTCCAGGCCTCAGTGTGGAACCACACTCCCGGCCTCAGGGTGGACCCACACTCCCGGCCTCAGTGAGGACCCACACTCCCTGGCTCAGTGTGGACCCACACTCCCGGCCTCAGTGTGGACCCACACTCCCGGCCTCAGTGTGGACCCACACTCCCGGCCTCAGTGTTGACCCCCACTCTCGGCCTCAGTGTGGACCCACACTCCCGGCCTCAGCGTGGACCCACAATCCCGGCCTCAGTGTGGACCCACACTCCCGGCCTCAGTGTGGACCCAGACTCCTGGCCACAGTGTGGACCGACACTCCCGGCCTCAGTGTGGACTCACACTCCTGGCCTCAGTGTGGACCCACACTCCCGGCCTCAGTGTGGACCCACACTCCCGCCCTCAGTGTGGACCCACACTCCAGGCCTCAGTGTGGACCCACACTCCCGGCCTCAGTGTGGACCCACACTCCCGGCCTCAGTGTGGACTCACACTCCCTGCCTCAGTGTGGACCCAGACTCCCGGCCTCAGTGTGGACCCACACTCCCGGCCTCAGAGAAGACTCACACTTCGGGCCTCAGTGTGGACTCACACTCCCGGCCTCAGTGTGGACCCACACTCCCGGCCTCAGAGAAGACTCACACTCCCGGCCTCAGAGAAGACTCACACTCCCGGCCTCAGTGTGGACTCACACTCCTGGCCTCAGTGTGGACCCATACTCCCGGCCTCAGTGTCGACTCACACTTCCTGCCTCAGTTTGGACCCCCACTCCCGGCCTCAGTGTGAACCCAGACGCCCTGCCTCAGCGTGGACCCCCACTCCCGGCCTCAGTGTGAACCCAGACGCCCTGCCTCAGTGTGGACCCACACTCCCGGCCTCAGAGAAGACTCTCACACCCGGCCTCAGTGTGGGCCCACACTCCCGGCCTCAGTGTGGACCCACACTCCCGGCCTCAGTGTGGACCCACACTCCCGGCCTCAGTGTAGACTCACACTCCCAGCCTCAGTGTGGACCCACACTCCCGGCCTCAGTGTGGACTCACACTCCTGGCCTCAGTGTGGACCCACACTCCCGGCCTCAGAGTGAACCCAGACTCCCTGCCTCAGTGTGAACCCACACTCCTGGCCTCAGTGTGGACCCACACTCCCTGGCTCAGTGTGGACCCACACTCCCGGCCTCAGAGAAGACTCACACTCCCGGCCTCAGAGTAGACTCACACTCCTGGCCTCAGTGTGGACCCACACTTCCGGCCTCAGTGTGGACTCACACTCCCGGCCTCAGTGTGGACTCACACTCCCTGCCCCAGTGTGGACCCACACTCCCGGCCTCAGAGCAGACTCACACTCCTGGCCTCAGTGTGGACCCACACTCCCGGCCTCAGTGTGGACCCACACTCCCGGCCTCAGAGAAGACTCACACTCCCGGCCTCAGTGTGGACTCACACTCCTGCCCTCAGTGTGGACCCATAATCCCGGCCTCAGTGTCGACTCACACTTCCTGCCTCAGTTTGGACCCACACTCCTGGCCTCAGTGTGAACGCACACTCCCGGCCTCAGTGTGGACCCACACTCCCGGCCTCAGTGTGAACCCACACACCCGGCCTCAGTGTGGACCCACACTCCCGGCCTCAGTGTGGACCCCCACTCCCGGCCTCAGTGTGAACCCAGACGCCCTGCCTCAGTGTGGACCCACACTCCTGGCCTCAGTGTGGACCCACACTCCTGGCCTCAGTTTGGACCCACACTCCTGGCCTCAGTGTGAACCCACACTCCCGGCCTCAGTGTGGTCCCACACTCCCAGCCTCAGTGTGGACACTCACACCAGGCCTCAGTGTGGACCCACACTCCCGGCCTCAGTGTGGACTCACACTCCCGGTCTCAGTTGAACCCACACTCCCGGCCTCAGTGTGGACCCACACTCTCTCCCTCAGTGTGGACCCACACTCCCTGCCTCAGTCTGGACCCACACTCCCGGCCTCAGTGTGAACCCACACTCCCGGCCTCAGTGTGGACCCACATATCCGGCCTCAGTGTGAACCCACACTCCCGGCCTCAGTGTGGACCCACACTCCCGGCCTCAGTGTGGACCCACACTCCCGGCCTCAGTGTGGACCCACACTCTCGGCCTCAGTGCGGACCCACACTCCCGGCCTCAGTGTGGACCCACACTCCCGGCCTCAGTGTGGACTCACACTCCTGGCCTCAGTGTGGACCCACACTCCCGGCCTCAGAGTGAACCCAGATTCCCTGCCTCAGTGTGAACCCACACTCCTGGCCTCAGTGTGGACCTACACTCCCGGCCTCAGAGTAGACTCACACTCCTGGCCTCAGTGTGGACCCACACTTCCGGCCTCAGTGTGGACTCACACTCCTGGCCTCAGTGTGGACCCACACTCCCTGCCTCTGTGTGGACCCACACTCCCGGCCTCAGTGTGGACCCACACTCCCGGCCTCAGAGTAGACTCACACTCCTGGCCTCAGTGTGGACCCACACTCCCGGCCTCAGAGTAGACTCACACTCCTGGCCTCAGTGTGGACCCACACTCCCGGCCTCAGTGTGGACCCACACTCCCGGCCTCAGAGAAGACTCACACTTCGGGCCTCAGTGTGGACTCACACTCCCGGCCTCAGTGTGGACCCACACTCCCGGCCTCAGTGTGGACTCACACTCCCGGCCTCAGTTTGGACCCACACTCCCGGCCTCAGTGTGGACTCACACTCCTGGCCTCAGTGTGGACCCACACTCCCTGCCTCAGTGTGAACCCACACTCCCAGCCTCAGTGTGGACCCACACTCCCGGACTCAGTGTGGACCCACACTCCCGGCCTCAGAGTGAACCCAGACTCCCTGCCTCAGTGTGAACCCACACTCCTGGCCTCAGTGTGGACCCACACTCCCTGGCTCAGTGTGGACCCACACTCCCGGCCTCAGAGTAGACTCACACTCCTGGCCTCAGTGTGGACCCACACTCCCGGCCTCAGAGTAGACTCACACTCCTGGCCTCAGTGTGGACCCACACTCCCGGCCTCAGTGTGGACCCACACTCCCGGCCTCAGAGAAGACTCACACTTCGGGCCTCAGTGTGGACTCACACTCCCGGCCTCAGTGTGGACCCACACTCCCGGCCTCAGTGTGGACTCACACTCCCGGCCTCAGTGTGGACCCACACTCCCGGCCTCAGTGTGGACCCACACTCCCGGCCTCAGAGTAGACTCACACTCCTGGCCTCAGTGTTGACCCACACTCCCGGCCTCAGTGTGGACTCACACTCCCGGCCTCAGTGTGGACCCACACTCCCGGCCTCAGTGTGGACTCACACTCCCGGCCTCAGTGTTGACCCACACTCCCGGCCTCAGTGTGGACCGACACTCACGGCCTCAGTGTGGACTCACACTCCCGGCCTCAGTGTGGACCCACACTCCCGGCCTCAGTGTGGACCGACACTCACGGCCTCAGAGAAGACTCACACTCCCGGCCTCAGTGTGGACTCACACTCCTGGCCTCAGTGTGGACCCATACTCCCGGCCTCAGTGTCGACTCACACTTCCTGCCTCAGTTTGGACCCCCACTCCCGGCCTCAGTGTGAACCCACACTCCTGGCCTCAGTGTTGACCCACACTCCCGGCCTCAGAGAAGACTCACACTTCGGGCCTCAGTGTGGACCCACACTCCCGGCCTCAGAGAAGACTCACACTCCCGGCCTCAGTGTGGACCCCCACTCCCGGCCTCAGTGTGGGCCCACACTCCCGGCCTCAGTGTGGACCCACACTCCCGGCCTCAGTGTAGACTCACACTTCGGGCCTCAGTGTGGACCCACACTCCCGGACTCAGTGTGGACCCACACTCCCGGCCTCAGTGTGGACCCACACTCCCGGCCTCAGAGTGAACCCAGACTCCCTGCCTCAGTGTGAACCCACACTCCTGGCCTCAGTGTGGACCCACACTCCCGGCCTCAGTGTAGACTCACACTTCGGGCCTCAGTGTGGACCCACACTCCCGGACTCAGTGTGGACCCACACTCCCGGCCTCAGTGTGGACCCACACTCCCGGCCTCAGAGTGAACCCAGACTCCCTGCCTCAGTGTGAACCCACACTCCCGGCCTCAGTGTGGACCCACACTCCCGGCCTCAGTGTGGACCCACACTCCCGGCCTCAGAGTAGACTCACACTCCTGGCCTCAGTGTTGACCCACACTCCCGGCCTCAGTGTGGACTCACACTCCCGGCCTCAGTGTGGACCCACACTCCCGGCCTCAGTGTGGACTCACACTCCCGGCCTCAGTGTTGACCCACACTCCCGGCCTCAGTGTGGACCGACACTCACGGCCTCAGTGTGGACTCACACTCCCGGCCTCAGTGTGGACCCACACTCCCGGCCTCAGTGTGGACCGACACTCACGGCCTCAGAGAAGACTCACACTCCCGGCCTCAGTGTGGACTCACACTCCTGGCCTCAGTGTGGACCCATACTCCCGGCCTCAGTGTCGACTCACACTTCCTGCCTCAGTTTGGACCCCCACTCCCGGCCTCAGTGTGAACCCACACTCCTGGCCTCAGTGTTGACCCACACTCCCGGCCTCAGAGAAGACTCACACTTCGGGCCTCAGTGTGGACCCACACTCCCGGCCTCAGAGAAGACTCACACTCCCGGCCTCAGTGTGGACCCCCACTCCCGGCCTCAGTGTGGGCCCACACTCCCGGCCTCAGTGTGGACCCACACTCCCGGCCTCAGTGTAGACTCACACTTCGGGCCTCAGTGTGGACCCACACTCCCGGACTCAGTGTGGACCCACACTCCCGGCCTCAGAGTGAACCCAGACTCCCTGCCTCAGTGTGAACCCACACTCCTGGCCTCAGTGTGGACCCACACTCCCTGGCTCAGTGTGGACCCACACTCCCGGCCTCAGAGTAGACTCACACTCCTGGCCTCAGTGTGGACCCACACTCCCGGCCTCAGAGTAGACTCACACTCCTGGCCTCAGTGTGGACCCACACTCCCGGCCTCAGTGTGGACCCACACTCCCGGCCTCAGAGAAGACTCACACTTCGGGCCTCAGTGTGGACTCACACTCCCGGCCTCAGTGTGGACCCACACTCCCGGCCTCAGTGTGGACTCACACTCCCGGCCTCAGTTTGGACCCACACTCCCGGCCTCAGTGTGGACTCACACTCCTGGCCTCAGTGTGGACCCACACTCCCTGCCTCAGTGTGAACCCACACTCCCAGCCTCAGTGTGGACCCACATTCCCGGCCTCAGTGTGGACCCACACTCCTGGCCTCAGTGTGGACCCACACTCCCTGCCTCAGTGTCCACCCAGACTCCCAGCCTCAGTGTGGACCCACACTCCCGGCCTCAGTGTGGACTCACACTCCTGGCCTCAGTGTGGACCCACACTCCCGGCCTCAGAGTGAACCCAGACTCCCTGCCTCAGTGTGAACCCACACTCCTGGCCTCAGTGTGGACCCACACTCCCGGCCTCAGAGTTGACTCACACTCCTGGCCTCAGTGTGGACCCACACTCCCGGCCTCAGTGTGGACTCACACTCCCGGCCTCAGTGTGGACTCACACACCCTGCCTCAGTGTGGACCCACACTCCCGGCCTCAGTGTGGACCCACACTCCCGGCCTCAGTGTGGACCCACACTCCCGGCCTCAGAGTAGACTCACACTCCCGGCCTCAGTGTGGACCCACACTCCCGGCCTCAGTGTGGACTCACACTCCCGGCCTCAGTGTGGACTCACACACCCTGCCTCAGTGTGGACCCACACTCCCGGCCTCAGTGTGGACCCACACTCCCGGCCTCAGTGTGGACCCACACTCCCTGCCTCAGTCTGGACCCAAACTTCCGGCCTCAGTGTGGACAATCACATCAGGCCTCAGTGTGGACCCACACTCCCGGCCTCAGTGTGGACTCACACTCCCGGCCTCAGTGTGGACTCACACTCCCGGCCTCAGTGTGGACCCACACTCCCGGCCTCAGTGTGGACCCACACTCCAGGCCTCAGTGTGGAACCACACTCCCGGCCTCAGGGTGGACCCACACTCCCGGCCTCAGTGAGGACCCACACTCCCTGGCTCAGTGTGGACCCACACTCCCGGCCTCAGTGTGGACCCACACTCCCGGCCTCAGTGTGGACCCACACTCCCGGCCTCAGTGTTGACCCCCACTCTCGGCCTCAGTGTGGACCCACACTCCCGGCCTCAGCGTGGACCCACAATCCCGGCCTCAGTGTGGACCCACACTCCCGGCCTCAGTGTGGACCCAGACTCCTGGCCACAGTGTGGACCGACACTCCCGGCCTCAGTGTGGACTCACACTCCTGGCCTCAGTGTGGACCCACACTCCCGGCCTCAGTGTGGACCCACACTCCCGCCCTCAGTGTGGACCCACACTCCAGGCCTCAGTGTGGACCCACACTCCCGGCCTCAGTGTGGACCCACACTCCCGGCCTCAGTGTGGACTCACACTCCCTGCCTCAGTGTGGACCCAGACTCCCGGCCTCAGTGTGGACCCACACTCCCGGCCTCAGAGAAGACTCACACTTCGGGCCTCAGTGTGGACTCACACTCCCGGCCTCAGTGTGGACCCACACTCCCGGCCTCAGAGAAGACTCACACTCCCGGCCTCAGAGAAGACTCACACTCCCGGCCTCAGTGTGGACTCACACTCCTGGCCTCAGTGTGGACCCATACTCCCGGCCTCAGTGTCGACTCACACTTCCTGCCTCAGTTTGGACCCCCACTCCCGGCCTCAGTGTGAACCCAGACGCCCTGCCTCAGCGTGGACCCCCACTCCCGGCCTCAGTGTGAACCCAGACGCCCTGCCTCAGTGTGGACCCACACTCCCGGCCTCAGAGAAGACTCTCACACCCGGCCTCAGTGTGGGCCCACACTCCCGGCCTCAGTGTGGACCCACACTCCCGGCCTCAGTGTGGACCCACACTCCCGGCCTCAGTGTAGACTCACACTCCCAGCCTCAGTGTGGACCCACACTCCCGGCCTCAGTGTGGACTCACACTCCTGGCCTCAGTGTGGACCCACACTCCCGGCCTCAGAGTGAACCCAGACTCCCTGCCTCAGTGTGAACCCACACTCCTGGCCTCAGTGTGGACCCACACTCCCTGGCTCAGTGTGGACCCACACTCCCGGCCTCAGAGAAGACTCACACTCCCGGCCTCAGAGTAGACTCACACTCCTGGCCTCAGTGTGGACCCACACTTCCGGCCTCAGTGTGGACTCACACTCCCGGCCTCAGTGTGGACTCACACTCCCTGCCCCAGTGTGGACCCACACTCCCGGCCTCAGAGCAGACTCACACTCCTGGCCTCAGTGTGGACCCACACTCCCGGCCTCAGTGTGGACCCACACTCCCGGCCTCAGAGAAGACTCACACTCCCGGCCTCAGTGTGGACTCACACTCCTGCCCTCAGTGTGGACCCATAATCCCGGCCTCAGTGTCGACTCACACTTCCTGCCTCAGTTTGGACCCACACTCCTGGCCTCAGTGTGAACGCACACTCCCGGCCTCAGTGTGGACCCACACTCCCGGCCTCAGTGTGAACCCACACACCCGGCCTCAGTGTGGACCCACACTCCCGGCCTCAGTGTGGACCCCCACTCCCGGCCTCAGTGTGAACCCAGACGCCCTGCCTCAGTGTGGACCCACACTCCTGGCCTCAGTGTGGACCCACACTCCTGGCCTCAGTTTGGACCCACACTCCTGGCCTCAGTGTGAACCCACACTCCCGGCCTCAGTGTGGTCCCACACTCCCAGCCTCAGTGTGGACACTCACACCAGGCCTCAGTGTGGACCCACACTCCCGGCCTCAGTGTGGACTCACACTCCCGGTCTCAGTTGAACCCACACTCCCGGCCTCAGTGTGGACCCACACTCTCTCCCTCAGTGTGGACCCACACTCCCTGCCTCAGTCTGGACCCACACTCCCGGCCTCAGTGTGAACCCACACTCCCGGCCTCAGTGTGGACCCACATATCCGGCCTCAGTGTGAACCCACACTCCCGGCCTCAGTGTGGACCCACACTCCCGGCCTCAGTGTGGACCCACACTCCCGGCCTCAGTGTGGACCCACACTCTCGGCCTCAGTGCGGACCCACACTCCCGGCCTCAGTGTGGACCCACACTCCCGGCCTCAGTGTGGACTCACACTCCTGGCCTCAGTGTGGACCCACACTCCCGGCCTCAGAGTGAACCCAGATTCCCTGCCTCAGTGTGAACCCACACTCCTGGCCTCAGTGTGGACCTACACTCCCGGCCTCAGAGTAGACTCACACTCCTGGCCTCAGTGTGGACCCACACTTCCGGCCTCAGTGTGGACTCACACTCCTGGCCTCAGTGTGGACCCACACTCCCTGCCTCTGTGTGGACCCACACTCCCGGCCTCAGTGTGGACCCACACTCCCGGCCTCAGAGTAGACTCACACTCCTGGCCTCAGTGTGGACCCACACTCCCGGCCTCAGAGTAGACTCACACTCCTGGCCTCAGTGTGGACCCACACTCCCGGCCTCAGTGTGGACCCACACTCCCGGCCTCAGAGAAGACTCACACTTCGGGCCTCAGTGTGGACTCACACTCCCGGCCTCAGTGTGGACCCACACTCCCGGCCTCAGTGTGGACTCACACTCCCGGCCTCAGTTTGGACCCACACTCCCGGCCTCAGTGTGGACTCACACTCCTGGCCTCAGTGTGGACCCACACTCCCTGCCTCAGTGTGAACCCACACTCCCAGCCTCAGTGTGGACCCACACTCCCGGACTCAGTGTGGACCCACACTCCCGGCCTCAGAGTGAACCCAGACTCCCTGCCTCAGTGTGAACCCACACTCCTGGCCTCAGTGTGGACCCACACTCCCTGGCTCAGTGTGGACCCACACTCCCGGCCTCAGAGTAGACTCACACTCCTGGCCTCAGTGTGGACCCACACTCCCGGCCTCAGAGTAGACTCACACTCCTGGCCTCAGTGTGGACCCACACTCCCGGCCTCAGTGTGGACCCACACTCCCGGCCTCAGAGAAGACTCACACTTCGGGCCTCAGTGTGGACTCACACTCCCGGCCTCAGTGTGGACCCACACTCCCGGCCTCAGTGTGGACTCACACTCCCGGCCTCAGTGTGGACCCACACTCCCGGCCTCAGTGTGGACCCACACTCCCGGCCTCAGAGTAGACTCACACTCCTGGCCTCAGTGTTGACCCACACTCCCGGCCTCAGTGTGGACTCACACTCCCGGCCTCAGTGTGGACCCACACTCCCGGCCTCAGTGTGGACTCACACTCCCGGCCTCAGTGTTGACCCACACTCCCGGCCTCAGTGTGGACCGACACTCACGGCCTCAGTGTGGACTCACACTCCCGGCCTCAGTGTGGACCCACACTCCCGGCCTCAGTGTGGACCGACACTCACGGCCTCAGAGAAGACTCACACTCCCGGCCTCAGTGTGGACTCACACTCCTGGCCTCAGTGTGGACCCATACTCCCGGCCTCAGTGTCGACTCACACTTCCTGCCTCAGTTTGGACCCCCACTCCCGGCCTCAGTGTGAACCCACACTCCTGGCCTCAGTGTTGACCCACACTCCCGGCCTCAGAGAAGACTCACACTTCGGGCCTCAGTGTGGACCCACACTCCCGGCCTCAGAGAAGACTCACACTCCCGGCCTCAGTGTGGACCCCCACTCCCGGCCTCAGTGTGGGCCCACACTCCCGGCCTCAGTGTGGACCCACACTCCCGGCCTCAGTGTAGACTCACACTTCGGGCCTCAGTGTGGACCCACACTCCCGGACTCAGTGTGGACCCACACTCCCGGCCTCAGTGTGGACCCACACTCCCGGCCTCAGAGTGAACCCAGACTCCCTGCCTCAGTGTGAACCCACACTCCTGGCCTCAGTGTGGACCCACACTCCCGGCCTCAGTGTAGACTCACACTTCGGGCCTCAGTGTGGACCCACACTCCCGGACTCAGTGTGGACCCACACTCCCGGCCTCAGTGTGGACCCACACTCCCGGCCTCAGAGTGAACCCAGACTCCCTGCCTCAGTGTGAACCCACACTCCCGGCCTCAGTGTGGACCCACACTCCCGGCCTCAGTGTGGACCCACACTCCCGGCCTCAGAGTAGACTCACACTCCTGGCCTCAGTGTTGACCCACACTCCCGGCCTCAGTGTGGACTCACACTCCCGGCCTCAGTGTGGACCCACACTCCCGGCCTCAGTGTGGACTCACACTCCCGGCCTCAGTGTTGACCCACACTCCCGGCCTCAGTGTGGACCGACACTCACGGCCTCAGTGTGGACTCACACTCCCGGCCTCAGTGTGGACCCACACTCCCGGCCTCAGTGTGGACCGACACTCACGGCCTCAGAGAAGACTCACACTCCCGGCCTCAGTGTGGACTCACACTCCTGGCCTCAGTGTGGACCCATACTCCCGGCCTCAGTGTCGACTCACACTTCCTGCCTCAGTTTGGACCCCCACTCCCGGCCTCAGTGTGAACCCACACTCCTGGCCTCAGTGTTGACCCACACTCCCGGCCTCAGAGAAGACTCACACTTCGGGCCTCAGTGTGGACCCACACTCCCGGCCTCAGAGAAGACTCACACTCCCGGCCTCAGTGTGGACCCCCACTCCCGGCCTCAGTGTGGGCCCACACTCCCGGCCTCAGTGTGGACCCACACTCCCGGCCTCAGTGTAGACTCACACTTCGGGCCTCAGTGTGGACCCACACTCCCGGACTCAGTGTGGACCCACACTCCCGGCCTCAGAGTGAACCCAGACTCCCTGCCTCAGTGTGAACCCACACTCCTGGCCTCAGTGTGGACCCACACTCCCTGGCTCAGTGTGGACCCACACTCCCGGCCTCAGAGTAGACTCACACTCCTGGCCTCAGTGTGGACCCACACTCCCGGCCTCAGAGTAGACTCACACTCCTGGCCTCAGTGTGGACCCACACTCCCGGCCTCAGTGTGGACCCACACTCCCGGCCTCAGAGAAGACTCACACTTCGGGCCTCAGTGTGGACTCACACTCCCGGCCTCAGTGTGGACCCACACTCCCGGCCTCAGTGTGGACTCACACTCCCGGCCTCAGTTTGGACCCACACTCCCGGCCTCAGTGTGGACTCACACTCCTGGCCTCAGTGTGGACCCACACTCCCTGCCTCAGTGTGAACCCACACTCCCAGCCTCAGTGTGGACCCACATTCCCGGCCTCAGTGTGGACCCACACTCCTGGCCTCAGTGTGGACCCACACTCCCTGCCTCAGTGTCCACCCAGACTCCCAGCCTCAGTGTGGACCCACACTCCCGGCCTCAGTGTGGACTCACACTCCTGGCCTCAGTGTGGACCCACACTCCCGGCCTCAGAGTGAACCCAGACTCCCTGCCTCAGTGTGAACCCACACTCCTGGCCTCAGTGTGGACCCACACTCCCGGCCTCAGAGTTGACTCACACTCCTGGCCTCAGTGTGGACCCACACTCCCGGCCTCAGTGTGGACTCACACTCCCGGCCTCAGTGTGGACTCACACACCCTGCCTCAGTGTGGACCCACACTCCCGGCCTCAGTGTGGACCCACACTCCCGGCCTCAGTGTGGACCCACACTCCCGGCCTCAGAGTAGACTCACACTCCTGGCCTCAGTGTTGACCCACACTCCCGGCCTCAGTGTGGACTCACACTCCCGGCCTCAGTGTGGACCCACACTCCCGGCCTCAGTGTGGACTCACACTCCCGGCCTCAGTGTTGACCCACACTCCCGGCCTCAGTGTGGACCGACACTCACGGCCTCAGTGTGGACTCACACTCCCGGCCTCAGTGTGGACCCACACTCCCGGCCTCAGTGTGGACCGACACTCACGGCCTCAGAGAAGACTCACACTCCCGGCCTCAGTGTGGACTCACACTCCTGGCCTCAGTGTGGACCCATACTCCCGGCCTCAGTGTCGACTCACACTTCCTGCCTCAGTTTGGACCCCCACTCCCGGCCTCAGTGTGAACCCACACTCCTGGCCTCAGTGTTGACCCACACTCCCGGCCTCAGAGAAGACTCACACTTCGGGCCTCAGTGTGGACCCACACTCCCGGCCTCAGAGAAGACTCACACTCCCGGCCTCAGTGTGGACCCCCACTCCCGGCCTCAGTGTGGGCCCACACTCCCGGCCTCAGTGTGGACCCACACTCCCGGCCTCAGTGTAGACTCACACTTCGGGCCTCAGTGTGGACCCACACTCCCGGACTCAGTGTGGACCCACACTCCCGGCCTCAGTGTGGACCCACACTCCCGGCCTCAGAGTGAACCCAGACTCCCTGCCTCAGTGTGAACCCACACTCCTGGCCTCAGTGTGGACCCACACTCCCGGCCTCAGTGTAGACTCACACTTCGGGCCTCAGTGTGGACCCACACTCCCGGACTCAGTGTGGACCCACACTCCCGGCCTCAGTGTGGACCCACACTCCCGGCCTCAGAGTGAACCCAGACTCCCTGCCTCAGTGTGAACCCACACTCCCGGCCTCAGTGTGGACCCACACTCCCGGCCTCAGTGTGGACCCACACTCCCGGCCTCAGAGTAGACTCACACTCCTGGCCTCAGTGTTGACCCACACTCCCGGCCTCAGTGTGGACTCACAAACCCGGCCTCAGTGTGGACCCACACTCCCGGCCTCAGTGTGGACTCACACTCCCGGCCTCAGTGTTGACCCACACTCCCGGCCTCAGTGTGGACCGACACTCACGGCCTCAGTGTGGACTCACACTCCCGGCCTCAGTGTGGACCCACACTCCCGGCCTCAGTGTGGACCGACACTCACGGCCTCAGAGAAGACTCACACTCCCGGCCTCAGTGTGGACTCACACTCCTGGCCTCAGTGTGGACCCATACTCCCGGCCTCAGTGTCGACTCACACTTCCTGCCTCAGTTTGGACCCCCACTCCCGGCCTCAGTGTGAACCCACACTCCTGGCCTCAGTGTTGACCCACACTCCCGGCCTCAGAGAAGACTCACACTTCGGGCCTCAGTGTGGACCCACACTCCCGGCCTCAGAGAAGACTCACACTCCCGGCCTCAGTGTGGACCCCCACTCCCGGCCTCAGTGTGGGCCCACACTCCCGGCCTCAGTGTGGACCCACACTCCCGGCCTCAGTGTAGACTCACACTTCGGGCCTCAGTGTGGACCCACACTCCCGGACTCAGTGTGGACCCACACTCCCGGCCTCAGAGTGAACCCAGACTCCCTGCCTCAGTGTGAACCCACACTCCTGGCCTCAGTGTGGACCCACACTCCCTGGCTCAGTGTGGACCAACACTCCCGGCCTCAGAGAAGACTCACACTCCCGGCCTCAGAGTAGACTCACACTCCTGGCCTCAGTGTGGACCCACACTTCCGGCCTCAGTGTGGACTCACACTCCCGGCCTCAGTGTGGACTCACACTCCCTGCCTCAGTGTGGACCCACACTCCCGGCCTCAGAGCGGACTCACACTCCTGGCCTCAGTGTGGACCCACACTCCCGGCCTCAGTGTGGACCCACACTCCCGGCCTCAGAGAAGACTCACACTCCCGGCCTCAGAGAAGACTCACACTCCCGGCCTCAGTGTGGACCCACACTCCCGGCCTCAGTGTGGACCCATACTCCCGGCCTCAGTGTCGACTCACACTTCCTGCCTCAGTTTGGACCCACACTCCTGGCCTCAGTGTGAACGCACACTCCCGGCCTCAGTGTGGACCCACACTCCCGGCCTCAGTGTGAACCCACACACCCGGCCTCAGTGTGGACCCACACTCCCGGCCTCAGTGTGGACCCCCACTCCCGGCCTCAGTGTGAACCCAGACGCCCTGCCTCAGTGTGGACCCACACTCCTGGCCTCAGTGTGGACCCACACTCCTGGCCTCAGTTTGGACCCACACTCCTGGCCTCAGTGTGAACCCACACTCCCGGCCTCAGTGTGGTCCCACACTCCCAGCCTCAGTGTGGACACTCACACCAGGCCTCAGTGTGGACCCACACACCCGGCCTCAGTGTGGACCCAAACTCCCGGCCTCAGTGTGGACCCACACTCCCGGCCTCAGTGTGGACCCACACTCTCGGCCTCAGTGCGGACCCACACTCCCGGCCTCAGTGTGGACCCACACTCCCGGCCTCAGTGTGGACCCACACTCCCGGCCTCAGTGTGGACCCACACTCCCGGCCTCAGAGTGAACCCAGATTCCCTGCCTCAGTGTGAACCCACACTCCTGGCCTCAGTGTGGACCTACACTCCCGGCCTCAGAGTAGACTCACACTCCTGGCCTCAGTGTGAACCCACACTCCTGGCCTCAGTGTGGACCCACACTCCCGGCCTCAGTGTAGACTCACACTTCGGGCCTCAGTGTGGACCCACACTCCCGGACTCAGTGTGGACCCACACTCCCGGCCTCAGTGTGGACCCACACTCCCGGCCTCAGAGTGAACCCAGACTCCCTGCCTCAGTGTGAACCCACACTCCCGGCCTCAGTGTGGACCCACACTCCCGGCCTCAGTGTGGACCCACACTCCCGGCCTCAGAGTAGACTCACACTCCTGGCCTCAGTGTTGACCCACACTCCCGGCCTCAGTGTGGACTCACACTCCCGGCCTCAGTGTGGACCCACACTCCCGGCCTCAGTGTGGACTCACACTCCCGGCCTCAGTGTTGACCCACACTCCCGGCCTCAGTGTGGACCGACACTCACGGCCTCAGTGTTGACCCACACTCCCGGCCTCAGTGTGGACCGACACTCACGGCCTCAGTGTGGACTCACACTCCCGGCCTCAGTGTGGACCCACACTCCCGGCCTCAGTGTGGACCGACACTCACGGCCTCAGAGAAGACTCACACTCCCGGCCTCAGTGTGGACTCACACTCCTGGCCTCAGTGTGGACCCATACTCCCGGCCTCAGTGTCGACTCACACTTCCTGCCTCAGTTTGGACCCCCACTCCCGGCCTCAGTGTGAACCCACACTCCTGGCCTCAGTGTTGACCCACACTCCCGGCCTCAGAGAAGACTCACACTTCGGGCCTCAGTGTGGACCCACACTCCCGGCCTCAGAGAAGACTCACACTCCCGGCCTCAGTGTGGACCCCCACTCCCGGCCTCAGTGTGGGCCCACACTCCCGGCCTCAGTGTAGACCCACACTCCCGGCCTCAGTGTAGACTCACACTTCGGGCCTCAGTGTGGACCCACACTCCCGGACTCAGTGTGGACCCACACTCCCGGCCTCAGTGTGGACCCACACTCCCGGCCTCAGAGTGAACCCAGACTCCCTGCCTCAGTGTGAACCCACACTCCTGGCCTCAGTGTGGACCCACACTCCCTGGCTCAGTGTGGACCAACACTCCCGGCCTCAGAGAAGACTCACACTCCCGGCCTCAGAGTAGACTCACACTCCTGGCCTCAGTGTGGACCCACACTTCCGGCCTCAGTGTGGACTCACACTCCCGGCCTCAGTGTGGACTCACACTCCCTGCCTCAGTGTGGACCCACACTCCCGGCCTCAGAGCAGACTCACACTCCTGGCCTCAGTGTGGACCCACACTCCCGGCCTCAGTGTGGACACACACTCCCGGCCTCAGAGAAGACTCACACTCCCGGCCTCAGTGTGGACCCACACTCCCGGCCTCAGTGTGGACCCATACTCCCGGCCTCAGTGTCGACTCACACTTCCTGCCTCAGTTTGGACCCACACTCCTGGCCTCAGTGTGAACGCACACTCCCGGCCTCAGTGTGGACCCACACTCCCGGCCTCACTGTGAACCCACACACCCGGCCTCAGTGTGGACCCACACTCCCGGCCTCAGTGTGGACCCCCACTCCCGGCCTCAGTGTGAACCCAGACGCCCTGCCTCAGTGTGGACCCACACTCCTGGCCTCAGTGTGGACCCACACTCCTGGCCTCAGTTTGGACCCACACTCCTGGCCTCAGTGTGAACCCACACTCCCGGCCTCAGTGTGGTCCCACACTCCCAGCCTCAGTGTGGACACTCACACCAGGCCTCAGTGTGGACCCACACACCCGGCCTCAGTGTGGACCCAAACTCCCGGCCTCAGTGTGGACCCACACTCCCGGCCTCAGTGTGGACCCACACTCTCGGCCTCAGTGCGGACCCACACTCCCGGCCTCAGTGTGGACCCAAACTCCCGGCCTCAGTGTGGACCCACACTCTCGGCCTCAGTGTGGACCCACACTCCCGGCCTCAGTGTGGACCCACACTCCCGGCCTCAGAGTGAACCCAGATTCCCTGCCTCAGTGTGAACCCACACTCCTGGCCTCAGTGTGGACCTACACTCCCGGCCTCAGAGTAGACTCACACTCCTGGCCTCATTGTGGACCCACACTTCCGGCCTCAGTGTGGACTCACACTCCCGGCCTCAGTGTGGACTCACACTCCTGGCCTCAGTGTGGACCCACACTTCCGGCCTCAGTGTGGACTCACACTCCCGGCCTCAGTGTGGACTCACACTCCCGGCCTCAGTGTGGACCCACACTCCCGGCCTCAGAGTAGACTCACACTCCTGGCCTCAGTGTGGACCCACACTCCCGGCCTCAGTGTGGACCGACACTCCCGGCCTCAGTGTGGACCCACACTCCCGGCCTCAGAGAAGACTCACACTTCGGGCCTCAGTGTGGACTCACACTCCCGGCCTCAGTGTGGACCCACACTCCCGGCCTCAGAGAGGACTCACACTCCCGGCCTCAGTGTGGACTCACACTCCCGGACTCAGTTTGGACCCACACTCCCGGCCTCAGTGTGGACTCACACTCCTGGCCTCAGTGTGGACCCACACTCCCTGCCTCAGTGTGAACCCACACTCCCGGGCTCAGTGTGGACCCACATTCCCGGCCTCAGTGTGGACCCACACTCCTGGCCTCAGTGTGGACCCACACTCCCTGCCTCAGTGTGCACCCAGACTCCCAGCCTCAGTGTGGACCCACACTCCCGGCCTCAGTGTGGACTCACACTCCTGGCCTCAGTGTGGACCCACACTCCCGGCCTCAGAGTGAACCCAGACTCCCTGCCTCAGTGTGAACCCACACTCCTGGCCTCAGTGTGGACCCACACTCCCGGCCTCAGTGTCGACTCACACTTCCTGCCTCAGTTTGGACCCACACTCCTGGCCTCAGTGTGAACGCACACTCCCGGCCTCAGTGTGGACCCACACTCCCGGCCTCAGTGTGAACCCACACACCCGGCCTCAGTGTGGACCCACACTCCCGGCCTCAGTGTGGACCCCCACTCCCGGCCTCAGTGTGAACCCAGACGCCCTGCCTCAGTGTGGACCCACACTCCTGGCCTCAGTGTGGACCCACACTCCTGGCCTCAGTTTGGACCCACACTCCTGGCCTCAGTGTGAACCCACACTCCCGGCCTCAGTGTGGTCCCACACTCCCAGCCTCAGTGTGGACACTCACACCAGGCCTCAGTGTGGACCCACACACCCGGCCTCAGTGTGGACCCAAACTCCCGGCCTCAGTGTGGACCCACACTCCCGGCCTCAGTGTGGACCCACACTCTCGGCCTCAGTGCGGACCCACACTCCCGGCCTCAGTGTGGACCCACACTCCCGGCCTCAGTGTGGACCCACACTCCCGGCCTCAGTGTGGACCCACACTCCCGGCCTCAGAGTGAACCCAGATTCCCTGCCTCAGTGTGAACCCACACTCCTGGCCTCAGTGTGGACCTACACTCCCGGCCTCAGAGTAGACTCACACTCCTGGCCTCAGTGTGAACCCACACTCCTGGCCTCAGTGTGGACCCACACTCCCGGCCTCAGTGTAGACTCACACTTCGGGCCTCAGTGTGGACCCACACTCCCGGACTCAGTGTGGACCCACACTCCCGGCCTCAGTGTGGACCCACACTCCCGGCCTCAGAGTGAACCCAGACTCCCTGCCTCAGTGTGAACCCACACTCCCGGCCTCAGTGTGGACCCACACTCCCGGCCTCAGTGTGGACCCACACTCCCGGCCTCAGAGTAGACTCACACTCCTGGCCTCAGTGTTGACCCACACTCCCGGCCTCAGTGTGGACTCACACTCCCGGCCTCAGTGTGGACCCACACTCCCGGCCTCAGTGTGGACTCACACTCCCGGCCTCAGTGTTGACCCACACTCCCGGCCTCAGTGTGGACCGACACTCACGGCCTCAGTGTTGACCCACACTCCCGGCCTCAGTGTGGACCGACACTCACGGCCTCAGTGTGGACTCACACTCCCGGCCTCAGTGTGGACCCACACTCCCGGCCTCAGTGTGGACCGACACTCACGGCCTCAGAGAAGACTCACACTCCCGGCCTCAGTGTGGACTCACACTCCTGGCCTCAGTGTGGACCCATACTCCCGGCCTCAGTGTCGACTCACACTTCCTGCCTCAGTTTGGACCCCCACTCCCGGCCTCAGTGTGAACCCACACTCCTGGCCTCAGTGTTGACCCACACTCCCGGCCTCAGAGAAGACTCACACTTCGGGCCTCAGTGTGGACCCACACTCCCGGCCTCAGAGAAGACTCACACTCCCGGCCTCAGTGTGGACCCCCACTCCCGGCCTCAGTGTGGGCCCACACTCCCGGCCTCAGTGTGGACCCACACTCCCGGCCTCAGTGTAGACTCACACTTCGGGCCTCAGTGTGGACCCACACTCCCGGACTCAGTGTGGACCCACACTCCCGGCCTCAGTGTGGACCCACACTCCCGGCCTCAGAGTGAACCCAGACTCCCTGCCTCAGTGTGAACCCACACTCCTGGCCTCAGTGTGGACCCACACTCCCTGGCTCAGTGTGGACCAACACTCCCGGCCTCAGAGAAGACTCACACTCCCGGCCTCAGAGTAGACTCACACTCCTGGCCTCAGTGTGGACCCACACTTCCGGCCTCAGTGTGGACTCACACTCCCGGCCTCAGTGTGGACTCACACTCCCTGCCTCAGTGTGGACCCACACTCCCGGCCTCAGAGCAGACTCACACTCCTGGCCTCAGTGTGGACCCACACTCCCGGCCTCAGTGTGGACACACACTCCCGGCCTCAGAGAAGACTCACACTCCCGGCCTCAGAGAAGACTCACACTCCCGGCCTCAGTGTGGACCCACACTCCCGGCCTCAGTGTGGACCCATACTCCCGGCCTCAGTGTCGACTCACACTTCCTGCCTCAGTTTGGACCCACACTCCTGGCCTCAGTGTGAACGCACACTCCCGGCCTCAGTGTGGACCCACACTCCCGGCCTCACTGTGAACCCACACACCCGGCCTCAGTGTGGACCCACACTCCCGGCCTCAGTGTGGACCCCCACTCCCGGCCTCAGTGTGAACCCAGACGCCCTGCCTCAGTGTGGACCCACACTCCTGGCCTCAGTGTGGACCCACACTCCTGGCCTCAGTTTGGACCCACACTCCTGGCCTCAGTGTGAACCCACACTCCCGGCCTCAGTGTGGTCCCACACTCCCAGCCTCAGTGTGGACACTCACACCAGGCCTCAGTGTGGACCCACACACCCGGCCTCAGTGTGGACCCAAACTCCCGGCCTCAGTGTGGACCCACACTCCCGGCCTCAGTGTGGACCCACACTCTCGGCCTCAGTGCGGACCCACACTCCCGGCCTCAGTGTGGACCCAAACTCCCGGCCTCAGTGTGGACCCACACTCTCGGCCTCAGTGTGGACCCACACTCCCGGCCTCAGTGTGGACCCACACTCCCGGCCTCAGAGTGAACCCAGATTCCCTGCCTCAGTGTGAACCCACACTCCTGGCCTCAGTGTGGACCTACACTCCCGGCCTCAGAGTAGACTCACACTCCTGGCCTCATTGTGGACCCACACTTCCGGCCTCAGTGTGGACTCACACTCCCGGCCTCAGTGTGGACTCACACTCCTGGCCTCAGTGTGGACCCACACTTCCGGCCTCAGTGTGGACTCACACTCCCGGCCTCAGTGTGGACTCACACTCCCGGCCTCAGTGTGGACCCACACTCCCGGCCTCAGAGTAGACTCACACTCCTGGCCTCAGTGTGGACCCACACTCCCGGCCTCAGTGTGGACCGACACTCCCGGCCTCAGTGTGGACCCACACTCCCGGCCTCAGAGAAGACTCACACTTCGGGCCTCAGTGTGGACTCACACTCCCGGCCTCAGTGTGGACCCACACTCCCGGCCTCAGAGAGGACTCACACTCCCGGCCTCAGTGTGGACTCACACTCCCGGACTCAGTTTGGACCCACACTCCCGGCCTCAGTGTGGACTCACACTCCTGGCCTCAGTGTGGACCCACACTCCCTGCCTCAGTGTGAACCCACACTCCCGGGCTCAGTGTGGACCCACATTCCCGGCCTCAGTGTGGACCCACACTCCTGGCCTCAGTGTGGACCCACACTCCCTGCCTCAGTGTGCACCCAGACTCCCAGCCTCAGTGTGGACCCACACTCCTGGCCTCAGTGTGGACCCACACTCCCGGCCTCAGAGTGAACCCAGACTCCCTGCCTCAGTGTGAACCCACACTCCTGGCCTCAGTGTGGACCCACACTCCCGGCCTCAGAGTTGACTCACACTCCTGGCCTCAGTGTGGACCCACACTCCCGGCCTCAGTGTGGACCCACACTCCCGGCCTCAGTGTGGACCCACACTCCCGGCCTCAGAGTAGACTCACACTCCCGGCCTCAGTGTGGACTCACACTCCCTGCCTCAGTGTGGACCCACACTCCCGGCCTCAGTGTGGACCCACACTCCCGGCCTCAGTGTGGACCCACACTCCCGGCCTCAGAGTAGACTCACACTCCTGGCCTCAGTGTTGACCCACACTCCCGGCCTCAGTGTGGACTCACACTCCCGGCCTCAGTGTGGACCCACACTCCCGGCCTCAGTGTGGACTCACACTCCCGGCCTCAGTGTTGACCCACACTCCCGGCCTCAGTGTGGACCGACACTCACGGCCTCAGTGTGGACTCACACTCCCGGCCTCAGTGTGGACCCACACTCCCGGCCTCAGTGTGGACCGACACTCACGACCTCAGTGTGGACCCACACTCCCGGCCTCAGTGTGGACCCACACTCCCGGCCTCAGTGTGGACCCACACTCCCGGCCTCAGTGTGGACCCACACTCCCGGCCTCAGTGTGGACCCACACTCCCGGCCTCAGTGTGGACTCACACTCCCGGCCTCAGTGTGGACCCACACTCCCGGCCTCAGTGTGGACTCACACTCCCGGCCTCAGTGTTGACCCACACTCCCGGCCTCAGTGTGGACCGACACTCACGGCCTCAGTGTGGACTCACACTCCCGGCCTCAGTGTGGACCCACACTCCCGGCCTCAGTGTGGACCGACACTCACGACCTCAGTGTGGACCCACACTCCCGGCCTCAGTGTGGACCCACACTCCCGGCCTCAGTGTGGACCCACACTCCCGGCCTCAGTGTGGACCCACACTCCCGGCCTCAGTGTGGACCCACATTCCCGGCCTCAGTGTGGACCCACACTACCGGCCTCAGTGTGGACCGGCACTCCCGGCCTCAGTGTGGACCCACACTCCCGGCCTCAGAGAAGACTCACACTTCGGGCCTCAGTGTGGACTCACACTCCCGGCCTCAGAGAAGACTCACACTCCCGGCCTCAGTGTGGACTCACACTCCCGGCCTCAGTGTGAACCCACACTCCTGGCCTCAGTGTGAACCCACACACCCGGCCTCAGTGTGAACCCACACTCCTGGCCTCAGTGTGAACCCACACACCCGGCCTCAGTGTGGACTCACACTCCTGGCCTCATTGTGGACCCACACTTCCGGCCTCAGTGTGGACTCACACTCCCGGCCTCAGTGTGGACTCACACTCCTGGCCTCAGTGTGGACCCACACTTCCGGCCTCAGTGTGGACTCACACTCCCGGCCTCAGTGTGGACTCACACTCCCGGCCTCAGTGTGGACCCACACTCCCGGCCTCAGAGTAGACTCACACTCCTGGCCTCAGTGTGGACCCACACTCCCGGCCTCAGTGTGGACCGACACTCCCGGCCTCAGTGTGGACCCACACTCCCGGCCTCAGAGAAGACTCACACTTCGGGCCTCAGTGTGGACTCACACTCCCGGCCTCAGTGTGGACCCACACTCCCGGCCTCAGAGAGGACTCACACTCCCGGCCTCAGTGTGGACTCACACTCCCGGACTCAGTTTGGACCCACACTCCCGGCCTCAGTGTGGACTCACACTCCTGGCCTCAGTGTGGACCCACACTCCCTGCCTCAGTGTGAACCCACACTCCCGGCCTCAGTGTGGACCCACATTCCCGGCCTCAGTGTGGACCCACACTCCTGGCCTCAGTGTGGACCCACACTCCCTGCCTCAGTGTGCACCCAGACTCCCAGCCTCAGTGTGGACCCACACTCCCGGCCTCAGTGTGGACTCACACTCCTGGCCTCAGTGTGGACCCACACTCCCGGCCTCAGAGTGAACCCAGACTCCCTGCCTCAGTGTGAACCCACACTCCTGGCCTCAGTGTGGACCCACACTCCCGGCCTCAGAGCTGACTCACACTCCTGGCCTCAGTGTGGACCCACACTCCCGGCCTCAGTGTGGACTCACACTCCCGGCCTCAGTGTGGACTCACACTCCCTGCCTCAGTGTGGACCCACACTCCCGGCCTCAGTGTGGACCCACACTCCCGGCCTCAGTGTGGACCCACACTCCCGGCCTCAGAGTAGACTCACACTCCCGGCCTCAGTGTGGACCCACACTCCGTGCCTCAGTGTGAACCCACACTCCCGGCCTCAGTGTTGACCCACACTCCCGGCCTCAGTGTGGACTCACACTCCCGGCCTCAGTGTGGACCCACACTCCCGGCCTCAGTGTGGACTCACACTCCCGGCCTCAGTGTTGACCCACACTCCCGGCCTCAGTGTGGACCGACACTCACGGCCTCAGTGTGGACTCACACTCCCGGCCTCAGTGTGGACCCACACTCCCGGCCTCAGTGTGGACCGACACTCACGACCTCAGTGTGGACCCACACTCCCGGCCTCAGTGTGGACCCACACTCCCGGCCTCAGTGTGGACCCACACTCCCGGCCTCAGTGTGGACCCACACTCCCGGCCTCAGTGTGGACCCACATTCCCGGCCTCAGTGTGGACCCACACTACCGGCCTCAGTGTGGACCGGCACTCCCGGCCTCAGTGTGGACCCAC
Organism: Chiloscyllium punctatum; assembly: GCF_047496795.1. Classification (NCBI taxonomy): domain Eukaryota; kingdom Metazoa; phylum Chordata; class Chondrichthyes; order Orectolobiformes; family Hemiscylliidae; genus Chiloscyllium; species Chiloscyllium punctatum. The sequence goes on from NC_092760.1 coordinate 18,848,075, forward strand.
ACTCCCGGCCTCAGAGAAGACTCACACTTCGGGCCTCAGTGTGGACTCACACTCCCGGCCTCAGTGTGAACCCACACTCCTGGCCTCAGTGTGAACCCACACACCCGGCCTCAGTGTGAACCCACACTCCTGGCCTCAGTGTGAACCCACACACCCGGCCTCAGTGTGGACTCACACTCCTGGCCTCAGTGTGTACCCACAATCCCGGCCTCAGTGTGGACTCACACTCCCGGCCTCAGTGTGCACCCACACTCCCGGCCTCAGTGTGCACCCACATTCCCGGCCTCAGTGTGGACCCACACTCCCGGCCTCAGTGTGGACCCAGACTCCCAGCCTCAGTGTGAACCCACACTCCCGGCCTCAGTGTGGACTCACACTCCCGGCCTCAGTGTGGACCCCCACTCCTGGCCTCAGTTTGGACCCCCACTCCCGGCCTCAGTGTGAACCCACACTCTCTGGCTCAGTGTGTACCCACACTCCTGGCTTCAGTGTGAACCCACACACCCGGCCTCAGTGTGGACCCACACTCCCGGCCTCAGTGTGGACCCACACTCCCGGCCTCAGTGTGGACCCACACTCCAGGCCTCAGTGTGGACCCACACTCCCGGCCTCAGTGTGGACCCACACTCCAGGCCTCAGTGTGGACCCACACTCCCGGCCTCAGTGTGGACCCACACTCCCGGCCTCAGTGTGGACCCACACTCCCGACCTCAGTGATAACCCACACTCTCGGCCTCAGTGTGGACCGACACTCCCGGCCTCAGCGTGGACCCACATTGCCGGCCTCAGTGTGAACCCAGACACCCTGGCCTCAGTGTGGACCGACACTCCTGGCCTCAGTGTGGACACTCACACCAGGCCTCAGTGTGGACCCACACTCCCGGCCTCAGTGTGGACTCACACTCCAGGCCTCAGTGTGGACCCACACTCCCAGCCTCAGTGTGGACACTCACACCAGGCCTCAGTGTGGACCCACACACGCGGCCTCAGTGTGGACCCAAACTCCCGGCCTCAGTGTGGACCCACACTCCCGGCCTCAGTGTGGACCCACACTCTCGGCCTCAGTGCGGATCCACACTCCCGGCCTCAGTGTGGACCCACACTCCCGGCCTCAGAGAAGACTCACACTCCCGGCCTCAGTGTGGACTCACACTCCTGCCCTCAGTGTGGACCCATAATCCCGGCCTCAGTGTCGACTCACACTTCCTGCCTCAGTTTGGACCCACACTCCTGGCCTCAGTGTGAACGCACACTCCCGGCCTCAGTGTGGACCCACACTCCCGGCCTCAGTGTGAACCCACACACCCGGCCTCAGTGTGGACCCACACTCCCGGCCTCAGTGTGGACCCCCACTCCCGGCCTCAGTGTGAACCCAGACGCCCTGCCTCAGTGTGGACCCACACTCCTGGCCTCAGTGTGGACCCACACTCCTGGCCTCAGTTTGGACCCACACTCCTGGCCTCAGTGTGAACCCACACTCCCGGCCTCAGTGTGGTCCCACACTCCCAGCCTCAGTGTGGACACTCACACCAGGCCTCAGTGTGGACCCACACTCCCGGCCTCAGTGTGGACTCACACTCCCGGTCTCAGTTGAACCCACACTCCCGGCCTCAGTGTGGACCCACACTCTCTCCCTCAGTGTGGACCCACACTCCCTGCCTCAGTCTGGACCCACACTCCCGGCCTCAGTGTGAACCCACACTCCCGGCCTCAGTGTGGACCCACATATCCGGCCTCAGTGTGAACCCACACTCCCGGCCTCAGTGTGGACCCACACTCCCGGCCTCAGTGTGGACCCACACTCCCGGCCTCAGTGCGGACCCACACTCTCGGCCTCAGTGCGGACCCACACTCCCGGCCTCAGTGTGGACCCACACTCCCGGCCTCAGTGTGGACTCACACTCCTGGCCTCAGTGTGGACCCACACTCCCGGCCTCAGAGTGAACCCAGATTCCCTGCCTCAGTGTGAACCCACACTCCTGGCCTCAGTGTGGACCTACACTCCCGGCCTCAGAGTAGACTCACACTCCTGGCCTCAGTGTGGACCCACACTTCCGGCCTCAGTGTGGACTCACACTCCTGGCCTCAGTGTGGACCCACACTCCCTGCCTCTGTGTGGACCCACACTCCCGGCCTCAGTGTGGACCCACACTCCCGGCCTCAGAGTAGACTCACACTCCTGGCCTCAGTGTGGACCCACACTCCCGGCCTCAGAGTAGACTCACACTCCTGGCCTCAGTGTGGACCCACACTCCCGGCCTCAGTGTGGACCGACACTCCCGGCCTCAGTGTGGACCCACACTCCCGGCCTCAGAGAAGACTCACACTTCGGGCCTCAGTGTGGACTCACACTCCCGGCCTCAGTGTGGACCCACACTCCCGGCCTCAGTGTGGACTCACACTCCCGGCCTCAGTTTGGACCCACACTCCCGGCCTCAGTGTGGACTCACACTCCTGGCCTCAGTGTGGACCCACACTCCCTGCCTCAGTGTGAACCCACACTCCCAGCCTCAGTGTGGACCCACATTCCCGGCCTCAGTGTGGACCCACACTCCTGGCCTCAGTGTGGACCCACACTCCCTGCCTCAGTGTGAACCCACACTCCCGGCCTCAGTGTGAACCCACACTCCCGGCCTCAGAGTGGACCCACATTCCCGGCCTCAGTGTGAACCCACACTCCCGGCCTCAGAGTGGACCCACACTCCCAGCCTCAGTGTGGACCCACATTCCCGGCCTCAGTGTGGACCCACACTCCTGGCCTCAGTGTGGACCCACACTCCCTGCCTCAGTGTGCACCCAGACTCCCAGCCTCAGTGTGGACCCACACTCCCGGCCTCAGTGTGGACTCACACTCCTGGCCTCAGTGTGGACCCACACTCCCGGCCTCAGAGTGAACCCAGACTCCCTGCCTCAGTGTGAACCCACACTCCTGGCCTCAGTGTGGACCCACACTCCCGGCCTCAGAGTTGACTCACACTCCTGGCCTCAGTGTGGACCCACACTCCCGGCCTCAGTGTGGACTCACACTCCCGGCCTCAGTGTGGACTCACACTCCCTGCCTCAGTGTGGACCCACACTCCCGGCCTCAGTGTGGACCCACACTCCCGGCCTCAGTGTGGACCCACACTCCCGGCCTCAGAGTAGACTCACACTCCCTGCCTCAGTGTGGACTCACACTCCCGGCCTCAGTGTGGACTCACACTCCCTGCCTCAGTGTGGACCCACACTCCCGGCCTCAGTGTGGACCGACACTCCCGGCCTCAGTGTGGACTCACACTCCAGGCCTCAGTGTGGACCGACACTCCCGGCCTCAGTGTGGACTCATAATCCTGGCCTCAGTGTGGACCCACACTCCCGGCCTCAGAGAAGACTCACACTCCTGGCCTCAGTGTGGACCCACACTCCCGGCCTCAGTGTGGACCCACACTCCAGGCCTCAGTGTGAACCCACACTCCCGGCCTCAGAGAAGACTCACACTCCTGGCCTCAGTGTGGACCCACACTCCCGGACTCAGTGTGGACCCACACTCCCGGCCTCAGAGTAGACTCACACTCCTGGCCTCAGTGTGGACCCACACTCCCGGCCTCAGAGTAGACTCACACTCCTGGCCTCAGTGTTGACCCACACTCCCTGCCTCAGTGTGGACTCACACTCCTGGCCTCAGTGTGGACCCACACTCCCGGCCTCAGTGCGGACCCACACTCCCGGCCTCAGTGTGGACCCACACTCCCGGCCTCAGAGAAGACTCACACTCCTGGCCTCAGTGTGGACTCACACTCCCGGCCTCAGTGTGGACCCACACTCCCGGCCTCAGAGTAGACTCACACTCCCGGCCTCAGTGTGGACCCACACTCCCGGCCTCAGTGTGGACCCACTCTCCCGGCCTCAGAGTAGACTCACACTCCCGGCCTCAGTGTGAACCCACACTCCTGGCCTCAGTGTGGACCCACACTCCCGGCCTCAGTGTGGACCCACACTCCCGGCCTCAGTGTGAACCCACACTCCCGGCCTCAGAGTGAACCCAGACTCCTTGCCTCAGTGTGGACCCACACTCCCGGCCTCAGTGTGGACCCATACTCCCGGCCTCAGTGTGGACCCACACTCCCGGCCTCAGTGTGGACCCACACTCCCGGCCTCAGTGTGGACTCACACTCCCGGCCTCAGTGTGGACTCACACTCCTGGCCTCAGTGTGGACCCACACTCCCGGCCTCAGAACAGACTCACACTCCTGGCCTCAGTTTGGACCCCCACTCCCGGCCTCAGTGTGAACCCACACTCCCGGGCTCAGTGTGGACCCACACTCCCGTTCTCAGTGTTGACCCACAATCCCGGCCTCAGTGTGGACCGACACTCGCGGCCTCAGTGTGGACTCACACTCCCGGCCTCAGTGTGGAATCACACTCCTGGCCTCAGTGTGGACCCACACTCCTGGCCTCAGTGTGGACCCACACTCCCGGCCTCAGTGTGGACTCACACTCCTGGCCTCAGTGTGGACCCACACTTCCGGCCTCAGTGTGGACTCACACTCCTGGCCTCAGTGTGGACTCACACTCCCTGCCTCAGTGTGGACTCACACTCCTGGCCTCAGTGTGGACCCACACTCCTGGCCTCAGTGTGGACCCACACTCCCGGCCTCAGTGTGGACTCACACTCCTGGCCTCAGTGTGGACCCACACTCCCGGCCTCAGTGTGGACCCACATTCCCGGCCTCAGTGTGGACCCACACTACCGGCCTCAGTGTGGACCGACACTCCCGGCCTCAGTGTGGACCCACACTCCCGGCCTCAGAGAAGACTCACACTTCGGGCCTCAGTGTGGACTCACACTCCCGGCCTCAGTGTGAACCCACACTCCCGGCCTCAATGTGGACCCACACTCCCGGCCTCAGTGTGGACCCACACTCCTGGCCTCAGTGTGGACCCACACTCCCGGCCTCAGTGTGGACCCACACTCTCGGCCTCAGAGAAGACTCACACTCCCGGCCTCAGTGTGGACCCACACTCCTGGCCTCAGTGTGGACCCACACTCTCGGCCTCAGAGAAGACTCACACTCCCGGCCTCAGTGTGGACCCACACTCCCTGCCTCAGAGTGGACCCACACTCCCGGCCTCAGTGTGGACCCACACTCCCGGCCTCAGTGTGGACACACACTCCCGGCCTCAGTGTGGACCCACACTCCCGGCCTCAGTGTGGACCGACACTCCCGGCCTCAGTGTGGACTCACACTCCCGGCCTCAGAGTAGACTCACACTCCCGGCCTCAGTGTGGACTCACACACCCGGCCTCAGTGTGGACCCACACTCCCGGCCCCAGTGTGAACCCAGACTCCCAGCCTCAGTGTGGACCCACACTCCCGGCCTCAGTGTGAACCCACACTCCCGGCCTCAGTGTGGACCCACACTCCCGGCCTCAGTGTAGACCCACACTCCCGGCCTCAGTGTGGACCCACACTCCCGGCCTCAGTGTGGACCCACACTCCCGGCCTCAGTGTGGACCCACACTCCCGGCCTCAGTGTGGACCCACACTCCCGGCCTCAGAGAAGACTCACACTCCTGGCCTCAGTGAGGACCCACACTCCCGGCCTCAGTGTGGACCCACACTCCCGGCCTCAGTGTGGACCCACACTCCCGGCCTCAGTGTGGACCCACACTCCCGGCCTCAGAGAAGACTCACACTCCTGGCCTCAGTGAGGACCCACACTCCCGGCCTCAGTGTGGACTCACACTCCCGGCCTCAGTGTGGACTCACACTCCCTGCCTCAGTGTGGACTCACACTCCTGGCCTCAGTGTGGACTCACACTCCTGGCCTCAGTGTGGACTCACACTCCCTGCCTCAGTGTGGACTCACACTCCCGGCCTCAGTGTGGACTCACACTCCCGGCCTCAGTGTGGACTCACACTCCCTGCCTCAGTGTGGACCCTCACTCCCGGCCTCAGAGTAGACTCACACTCCTGGCCTCAGTGTGGACCCACACTCCCGGCCTCAGTGTGGACCGACACTCCCGGCCTCAGTGTGGACTCATAATCCTGGCCTCAGTGTGGACCCACACTCCCGGCCTCAGAGTAGACTCACACTCCTGGCCTCAGTGTGGACCCACACTCCCGGCCTCAGTGAGGACCCACACTCCCGGCCTCAGTGTGGACCTACACTCCCGGCCTCAGAGAAGACTCACACTCCCGGCCTCAGAGAAGACTCACACTCCTGGCCTCAGTGAGGACCCACACTCCCGGCCTCAGTGTAGACTCACATTCCCGGCCTCAGTGTGGACCCACACACCCGGCCTCAGTGTGAACCCAGACTCTCAGCCTCAGTGTGTACCCACACTCCCGGCCTCAGTGTGGACCCACACTCCCGGCCTCAGTGTGAACCCACACTCCCGGCCTCAGTGTGGACCCATACTCCGTGCCTCAGTGTGAACGCACACTCCCGGCCTCAGTGTGAACGCACACTCCCGGCCTCAGTGTGGACCCACACTCCCGGGCTCAGTGTGGACCCACACTCCCGGCCTCAGTGTGGACCCACACTCCTGGCCTCAGTGTGGACCCACACTCCCGGCCTCAGTGTGAACCCACACTCCCGGCCTCAGTGTGGACCCACACTCCCGGGCTCAGTGTGGACTCACACTCCCGGCCTCAGTGTGGACCCACATTCCCGGCCTCAGTGTGGACCCACACTCCCGGCCTCAGTGTGGACCCACACTCCCGGCCTCAGAGTAGACTCACACTCCTGGCCTCAGTGTGGTCCCACACTTCCGGCCTCAGTGTGGACCCACACTCCCGGCCTCAGTGTGAACCCACACTCCCAGCCTCAGTGTGGACTCACACTCCCGGCCTCAGTGTGAACCCACACACCCGGCCTCAGTGTGAACCCACACTCCCGGCCTCAGAGTAGACTCACACTCCCGGCCTCAGTGTGGACCCACACTCCCGGCCTCAGAGTAGACTCACACTCCTGGCCTCAGTGTGAACCCACACTCCCGGCCTCAGAGTAGACTCACACTCCTGGCCTCAGTGTGGACCCACACTCCCGGCCTCAGAGTAGACTCACACTCCCGGCCTCAGTGTGGACCCACACTCCCGGCCTCGGTTTGGACCCACACTCCCGGCCTCAGTGTGGACCCACACTCCTGGCCTCGGTTTGGACTCACACTCCCTGCCTCAGTGTGGACCCACACTCCCGGCCTCAGAGTAGACTCACACTCCCGGCCTCAGTGTGGACCCACACTCCCGGCCTCAGAGTAGACTCACACTCCCGGCCTCAGTGTGGACTCACACTCCCTGCCTCAGTGTGGACTCACACTCCCGGCCTCAGAGTAGACTCACACTCCTGGCCTCAGTGTGGACCCACACTTCCGGCCTCAGTGTGGACTCACACTCCCGGCCTCAGTGTGGACTCACACTCCCTGCCTCAGTGTGGACCCTCACTCCCGGCCTCAGAGTAGACTCACACTCCTGGCCTCAGTGTGGACTCACACTCCCTGCCTCAGTGTGGACTCACACTCCCGGCCTCAGTGTGGACTCACACTCCCTGCCTCAGTGTGGACCCACACTTCCGGCCTCAGTGTGGACTCACACTCCCGGCCTCAGTGTGGACTCACACTCCCTGCCTCAGTGTGGACCCTCACTCCCGGCCTCAGAGTAGACTCACACTCCTGGCCTCAGTGTGGACCCACACTCCCGGCCTCAGTGTGGACCCACACTCCCGGCCTCAGAGAAGACTCACACTCCTGGCCTCAGTGTGGACCCACACTCCCGGCCTCAGTGAGGACCCACACTCCCGGACTCAGTGTGGACCCACACTCCCGGCCTCAGAGTAGACTCACACTCCTGGCCTCAGTGTGGACCCACACTCCTGGCTTCAGTGTGGACCCACACTCCCTGCCTCAGTGTGGACTCACACTCCCGGCCTCAGTGTGGACCCACACTCCCGGCCTCAGAGTAGACTCACACTCCTGGCCTCAGTGTGGACCCACACTCCCGGCCTAAGTGAGGACCCACACTCCCGGCCTCAGTGTGGACCGACACTCCCGGCCTCAGTGTGGACTCACACTCCCGGCCTCAGAGTAGACTCACACTCCTGGCCTCAGTGTGGACCCACACTCCCGGCCTCAGTGTGGACCGACACTCCCGGCCTCAGTGTGGACTCATAATCCTGGCCTCAGTGTGGACCCACACTCCCGGCCTCAGAGTAGACTCACACTCCTGGCCTCAGTGTGGACCCACACTCCCGGCCTCAGTGAGGACCCACACTCCCGGCCTCAGTGTGGACCTACACTCCCGGCCTCAGAGAAGACTCACACTCCCGGCCTCAGAGAAGACTCACACTCCTGGCCTCAGTGAGGACCCACACTCCCGGCCTCAGTGTAGACTCACATTCCCGGCCTCAGTGTGGACCCACACACCCGGCCTCAGTGTGAACCCAGACTCTCAGCCTCAGTGTGTACCCACACTCCCGGCCTCAGTGTGGACCCACACTCCCGGCCTCAGTGTGGACCCACACTCCCGGCCTCAGTGTGAACCCACACTCCCGGCCTCAGTGTGGACCCATACTCCGTGCCTCAGTGTGAACGCACACTCCCGGCCTCAGTGTGAACGCACACTCCCGGCCTCAGTGTGGACCCACACTCCCGGGCTCAGTGTGGACCCACACTCCCGGCCTCAGTGTGGACCCACACTCCTGGCCTCAGTGTGGACCCACACTCCCGGCCTCAGTGTGAACCCACACTCCCGGCCTCAGTGTGGACCCACACTCCCGGGCTCAGTGTGGACTCACACTCCCGGCCTCAGTGTGGACCCACATTCCCGGCCTCAGTGTGGACCCACACTCCCGGCCTCAGTGTGGACCCACACTCCCGGCCTCAGAGTAGACTCACACTCCTGGCCTCAGTGTGGTCCCACACTTCCGGCCTCAGTGTGGACCCACACTCCCGGCCTCAGTGTGAACCCACACTCCCAGCCTCAGTGTGGACTCACACTCCCGGCCTCAGTGTGAACCCACACACCCGGCCTCAGTGTGAACCCACACTCCCGGCCTCAGAGTAGACTCACACTCCCGGCCTCAGTGTGGACCCACACTCCCGGCCTCAGAGTAGACTCACACTCCTGGCCTCAGTGTGAACCCACACTCCCGGCCTCAGAGTAGACTCACACTCCTGGCCTCAGTGTGGACCCACACTCCCGGCCTCAGAGTAGACTCACACTCCCGGCCTCAGTGTGGACCCACACTCCCGGCCTCGGTTTGGACCCACACTCCCGGCCTCAGTGTGGACCCACACTCCTGGCCTCGGTTTGGACTCACACTCCCTGCCTCAGTGTGGACCCACACTCCCGGCCTCAGAGTAGACTCACACTCCCGGCCTCAGTGTGGACCCACACTCCCGGCCTCAGAGTAGACTCACACTCCCGGCCTCAGTGTGGACTCACACTCCCTGCCTCAGTGTGGACTCACACTCCCGGCCTCAGAGTAGACTCACACTCCTGGCCTCAGTGTGGACCCACACTTCCGGCCTCAGTGTGGACTCACACTCCCGGCCTCAGTGTGGACTCACACTCCCTGCCTCAGTGTGGACCCTCACTCCCGGCCTCAGAGTAGACTCACACTCCTGGCCTCAGTGTGGACTCACACTCCCTGCCTCAGTGTGGACTCACACTCCCGGCCTCAGTGTGGACTCACACTCCCTGCCTCAGTGTGGACCCACACTTCCGGCCTCAGTGTGGACTCACACTCCCGGCCTCAGTGTGGACTCACACTCCCTGCCTCAGTGTGGACCCTCACTCCCGGCCTCAGAGTAGACTCACACTCCTGGCCTCAGTGTGGACCCACACTCCCGGCCTCAGTGTGGACCCACACTCCCGGCCTCAGAGAAGACTCACACTCCTGGCCTCAGTGTGGACCCACACTCCCGGCCTCAGTGAGGACCCACACTCCCGGACTCAGTGTGGACCCACACTCCCGGCCTCAGAGTAGACTCACACTCCTGGCCTCAGTGTGGACCCACACTCCTGGCTTCAGTGTGGACCCACACTCCCTGCCTCAGTGTGGACTCACACTCCCGGCCTCAGTGTGGACCCACACTCCCGGCCTCAGAGTAGACTCACACTCCTGGCCTCAGTGTGGACCCACACTCCCGGCCTAAGTGAGGACCCACACTCCCGGACTCAGTGTGGACCCACACTCCCGGCCTCAGAGTAGACTCACACTCCTGGCCTCAGTGTGGACCCACACTCCCGGCCTAAGTGAGGACCCACACTCCCGGCCTCAGTGTGGACCGACACTCCCGGCCTCAGTGTGGACTCACACTCCCGGCCTCAGAGAAGACTCACACTCCTGGCCTCAGTGAGGACCCACACTCCCGGCCTCAGTGTGGACCCACACTCCCGGCCTCAGAGAAGACTCACACTCCCGGCCTCAGTGTGGACCCTCACTCCCGGCCTCAGAGTAGACTCACACTCCCGGCCTCAGTGTGGACACACACTCCCGGCCTCGGTGTGGACCCACACTCCCGGCCACAGTGTGGACCCACACTCCCGGCCTCAGAGTAGACTCACACTCCCGGCCTCAGTGTGGACCCACACTCCCGGCCTCAGAGTAGACCCACACTCCCGGCCTCAGTGTGGACCCACACTCCCGGCCTCAGTGTGGACCCACACTCCCGGGCTCAGTGTGGACTCACACTCCCGGCCTCAGTGTGTACCCACACTCCCGGCCTCAGTATGGACTCACACTCCCGGCCTCAGTGTGAACCCACACACCCGACTCAGTGTGAACCCACACTCCCGGCCTCAGAGTAGACTCACACTCCTGGCCTCAGTGTGGACTCACACTCCCGGCCTCAGTGTGGACCCACTCTCCCGGCCTCAGTGTGGACCCACACTCCCGGCCTCAGTGTGGACCCACACTCCCGGCCTCAGTGTGGACCGACACTCCCGGCCTCAGTGTGAACCCACACTCCCGGCCTGAGAGTAGACTCACACTCCCGGCCTCAGTGTGGACTCACACTCCTGGCCTCAGTGTGGACCCACACTCCCGGCCCCAGTGTGAACCCAGACTCCCAGCCTCAGTGTGGACTCACACTTCCGGCCTCAGTGTGGACCCACACTCCCGGCCTCCCACACAACCGGCCTCAGTGTGGACCCACACTCCCGGCCTCAGTGTGTACCCACACTCCCGGCCTCAGTGTGGACTCACACTCCCGGCCTCAGTGTGAACCCACACTCCCGGCCTCAGTGTGAACCCACACTCCTGGCCTCAGTGTGGACCCACACTCCCAGCCTCAGAGTAGACGCACACTCCTGGCCTCAGTGTGGACCCACACTCCCGGCCTCAGTGTGGACCCACACTCCCTGCCTCAGTGTGGACTCACACTCCCGGCCTCAGAGTAGACTCACACTCCTGGCCTCAGTGTGGACCCACACTTCCGGCCTCAGTGTGGACTCACACTCCTGGCCTCAGTGTGGACTCACACTCCCGGCCTCAGTGTGGACCCACACTCCCTGCCTCAGTGTGGACCCTCACTCCCGGCCTCAGAGTAGACTCACACTCCTGGCCTCAGTGTGGACTCACACTCCCTGCCTCAGTGTGGACTCACACTCCCGGCCTCAGTGTGGACTCACACTCCCTGCCTCAGTGTGGACCCACACTTCCGGCCTCAGTGTGGACTCACACTCCCGGCCTCAGTGTGGACTCACACTCCCTGCCTCAGTGTGGACCCTCACTCCCGGCCTCAGAGTAGACTCACACTCCTGGCCTCAGTGTGGACCCACACTCCCGGCCTCAGTGTGGACCCACACTCCCGGCCTCAGAGAAGACTCACACTCCTGGCCTCAGTGTGGACCCACACTCCCGGCCTCAGTGAGGACCCACACTCCCGGACTCAGTGTGGACCCACACTCCCGGCCTCAGAGTAGACTCACACTCCTGGCCTCAGTGTGGACCCACACTCCTGGCTTCAGTGTGGACCCACACTCCCTGCCTCAGTGTGGACTCACACTCCCGGCCTCAGTGTGGACCCACACTCCCGGCCTCAGAGTAGACTCACACTCCTGGCCTCAGTGTGGACCCACACTCCCGGCCTCAGTGTGGACCGACACTCCCGGCCTCAGTGTGGACTCACACTCCCGGCCTCAGAGAAGACTCACACTCCTGGCCTCAGTGAGGACCCACACTCCCGGCCTCAGTGTGGACCCACACTCCCGGCCTCAGAGAAGACTCACACTCCCGGCCTCAGTGTGGACCCTCACTCCCGGCCTCAGAGTAGACTCACACTCCCGGCCTCAGTGTGGACACACACTCCCGGCCTCGGTGTGGACCCACACTCCCGGCCACAGTGTGGACCCACACTCCCGGCCTCAGAGTAGACTCACACTCCCGGCCTCAGTGTGGACCCACACTCCCGGCCTCAGAGTAGACCCACACTCCCGGCCTCAGTGTGGACCCACACTCCCGGCCTCAGTGTGGACCCACACTCCCGGGCTCAGTGTGGACTCACACTCCCGGCCTCAGTGTGTACCCACACTCCCGGCCTCAGTATGGACTCACACTCCCGGCCTCAGTGTGAACCCACACACCCGGCCTCAGTGTGAACCCACACTCCCGGCCTCAGAGTAGACTCACACTCCTGGCCTCAGTGTGGACTCACACTCCCGGCCTCAGTGTGGACCCACACTCCCGGCCTCAGTGTGGACCCACACTCCCGGCCTCAGTGTGGACTCACACTCCCGGCCTCAGTGTGAACCCACACACCCGGCCTCAGTGTGAACCCACACTCCCAGCCTCAGAGTAGACTCACACTCCTGGCCTCAGTGTGGACCCACACTCCCGGCCTCAGTGTGGACCGACACTCCCGGCCTCAGTGTGAACCCACACTCCCGGCCTGAGAGTAGACTCACACTCCCGGCCTCAGTGTGGACTCACACTCCTGGCCTCAGTGTGGACCCACACTCCCGGCCCCAGTGTGAACCAAGACTACCAGCCTCAGTGTGGACTCACACTTCCGGCCTCAGTGTGGACCCACACTCCCGGCCTCCCACACAACCGGCCTCAGTGTGGACCCACACTCCCGGCCTCAGTGTGTACCCACACTCCCGGCCTCAGTGTGGACTCACACTCCCGGCCTCAGTGTGAACCCACACTCCCGGCCTCAGTGTGAACCCACACTCCTGGCCTCAGTGTGGACCCACACTCCCAGCCTCAGAGTAGACTCACACTCCTGGCCTCAGTGTGGACCCACACTCCCGGCCTTAGTGTGGACCCACACTCCCGGCCTCAGAGAAGACTCATACTCCTGGCCTCAGTGTGGACAGACACTCCTGGCCTCAGTGTGGACCCACACTCCCGGCCTCAGAGAAGACTCACACTCCCGGCCTCAGAGAAGACTCACACTCCTGGCCTCAGTGAGGACCCACACTCCCGGCCTCAGTGTGGACCCACACTCCCGGCCTCAGTGTAGACTCACACTCCCGGCCTCAGTGTGGACCCACACTCCCGGCCTCCCACACAACCGGCCTCGGTTTGGACCCACACTCCTGGCCTCAGTGTGGACCCACACTCCCGGCCTCAGTGTGGACTCACACTCCCGGCCTCAGAGTGAACCCAGACTCCCGGCCTCAGTGTGGACCCACACTCCCGGCCTCAGTGTGGACCCACACTCCTTGCTTCAGTGTGGACCCACACTCCCAGCCTCAGAGTAGACTCACACTCCTGGCCTCGGTGTGGACTCACACTCCCGGCCTCAGTGTGGACTCACACTCCCGGCCTCAGTGTGGACCCACACTCCCGGCCTCAGAGTAGACTCACACTCCCGGCCTCAGTGTGGACACACACTCCCGGCCTCGGTGTGGACCCACACTCCCGGCCTCAGTGTGGACCCACACTCCCGGCCTCAGAGTAGACTCACACTCCCGGCCTCAGTGTGGACCCACACTCCCGGCCTCAGAGTAGACCCACACTCCCGGCCTCAGTGTGTACCCACACTCCCGGCCTCAGTGTGGACCCACACTCACGGCCTCAGTGTGAACCCACACTCCCGGCCTCAGTGTGAACCCACACTCCTGGCCTCAGTGTGGACCCACACTCCCAGCCTCAGAGTAGACTCACACTCCTGGCCTCAGTGTGGACCCACACTCCCGGCCTCAGTGTGGACCCACACTCCCGGCCTCAGAGAAGACTCACAATCCCGGCCTCAGAGAAGACTCACACTCCTGGCCTCAGTGAGGACCCACACTCCCGGCCTCAGTGTGGACCCACACTCCCGGCCTCAGTGTAGACTCACACTCCCGGCCTCAGTGTGGACCCACACTCCCGGCCTCAGTGTGGACCCACACACCCGGCCTCAGTGTGAACCCAGACTCCCAGCCTCAGTGTGTACCCACACTCCCGGCCTCAGTGTAGACTCACACTCCCGGCCTCAGTGTGGACCCACACTCCCGGCCTCAGTGTGGACCCACACTCCCGGCATCAGTGTGGACCCACACTCCCGGCCTCAGTGTGGACTCACACTCCCGTCCTCAGTGTGGACCCACACTCCCGCCCTCAGTGTGGACTCACACTCCCGGCCTCAGTGTGGACTCACACTCCCGGCCTCAGTGTGGACCCACACTCCCGGGCTCAGTGTGGACCCACACTCCCGTCCTCAGTGTGAACCCACACTCCCGGCCTCAGTGTGAACCCACACTCCCGGCCTCAGTGTGGACCCACACTCCCGGCCTCAGAGTAGACTCACACACCCGGCCTCAGTGTGGACCCACACTCCCGGCCTCAGTGTGAACCCACACACCCGGCCTCAGTGTGAACCCACACTCCCGGCCTCAGAGTAGACTCACACTCCTGGTCTCAGTGTGGACCCACACTCCCGGCCTCTGAGTAGACTCACACTCCCGTCCTCAGTGTGAACCCACACTCCCGGCCTCAGTGTGAACCCACACACCCGGCCTCAGTGTGAACCCACACTCCCGGCCTCAGTGTGGACCCACACTCCCGGCCTCAGAGTAGACTCACACTCCCGGCCTCAGTGTGGACCCACACTCCCGGCCTCAGTGTGAACCCACACACCCGGCCTCAGTGTGAACCCACACTCCCGGCCTCAGAGTAGACTCACACTCCTGGCCTCAGTGTGGACCCACACTCCCGGCCTCAGTGTGGACTCACACTCCCTGCCTCAGTGTGGACCCACACTCCCGGCCTCAGTGTGAACCCACACTCCCGGCCTCAGTGTTGACCCACACTCCCGGCCTCAGTGTGGACCCACACTCTCGGCCTCAGTGTGAACCCACACACCCGGCCTCAGTGTGAACCCACATACCCGGCCTCAATGTGGACCCACACTCCCGGCCTCAGTGTGAACCCACACACCCGGCCTCAGTGTGAACCCACACTCCCTGCCTCAGTGTGGACCCACACTCCCGGCCTCAGTGTGGACCTACACTCCCGGCCTCAGAGAAGACTCACACTCCCGGCCTCAGCGAAGACTCACACTCCTGGCCTCAGTGTGGACCCACACTCCCGGCCTCAGTGTAGACTCACACTCCCGGCCTCAGTGTGGACCCACACTTCCGGCCTCAGTGTGAACCCAGACTCCCAGCCTCAGTGTGGACCCACACTCCCGGCCTCAGTGTGGACCCACACTCCCGGCCTCAGTGTGAACCCACACTCCCGGCCTCAGTGTGGACCCACACTCCCGGCCTCAGTGTGAACCCACACTCCCGGCCTCAGTGTGGACCCACACTCCTGGCCTCTTTGTGGACCCACACTCCGTGCCTCAGTGTGAACCCACACTCCCGGCCTCAGTGTGGACCCACATTCGCGGCCTCAGTGTGAACCCACACACCCGGCCTCAGTGTGAACCCACATTCCCGGCCTCAGTGTGAACCCACACACCCGGCCTCAGTGTGAACCCACATTCCCGGCCTCAGTGTGAACCCACACTCCCGGCCTCAGAGTAGACTCACACTCCTGGCCTCAGTGTTGACCCACACTCCCTGCCTCAGTGTGGACCCACCCACCCGGCCTCAGTGTGGACCCACACTCCCGGCCTCAGAGTAGACTCACACTCCCGGCCTCAGTGTGAACCCACACTCCCGGCCTCAGTGTGAACCCACACTCCCGGCCTCAGTGTGGACCCACACTCCCGGCCTCAGAGTAGACTCACACTCCTGGCCTCAGTGTGGACCCACACTCCTGGCCTCGGTTTGGAGTCACACTCCCGGCCTCAATGTGGACCCACACACCCGGCCTCAGTGTGCACCCACACTCCCGGCCTCAGTGTGGACCCACACTCCCGTCCTCAGTGTGGACCCACACTCCCTGCCTCAGTGTGGACCCAGACTCCCAGCCTCAGTGTGGACTCACACTTCCGGCCTCAGTGTGGACCCACACTCCCGGCCTCCCACACAACCGGCCTCAGTGTGGACCCACACTCCCGGCCTCAGTGTGTACCCACACTCCCGGCCTCAGTGTGGACTCACACTCCCGGCCTCAGTGTGAACCCACACTCCCGGCCTCAGTGTGAACCCACACTCCTGGCCTCAGTGTGGACCCACACTCCCAGCCTCAGAGTAGACTCACACTCCTGGCCTCAGTGTGGACCCACACTCCCGGCCTCAGTGTGGACCCACACTCCCTGCCTCAGTGTGGACTCACACTCCCGGCCTCAGAGTAGACTCACACTCCTGGCCTCAGTGTGGACCCACACTTCCGGCCTCAGTGTGGACTCACACTCCTGGCCTCAGTGTGGACTCACACTCCCGGCCTCAGTGTGGACCCACACTCCCTGCCTCAGTGTGGACCCTCACTCCCGGCCTCAGAGTAGACTCACACTCCTGGCCTCAGTGTGGACTCACACTCCCTGCCTCAGTGTGGACTCACACTCCCGGCCTCAGTGTGGACTCACACTCCCTGCCTCAGTGTGGACCCACACTTCCGGCCTCAGTGTGGACTCACACTCCCGGCCTCAGTGTGGACTCACACTCCCTGCCTCAGTGTGGACCCTCACTCCCGGCCTCAGAGTAGACTCACACTCCTGGCCTCAGTGTGGACCCACACTCCCGGCCTCAGTGTGGACCCACACTCCCGGCCTCAGAGAAGACTCACACTCCTGGCCTCAGTGTGGACCCACACTCCCGGCCTCAGTGAGGACCCACACTCCCGGACTCAGTGTGGACCCACACTCCCGGCCTCAGAGTAGACTCACACTCCTGGCCTCAGTGTGGACCCACACTCCTGGCTTCAGTGTGGACCCACACTCCCTGCCTCAGTGTGGACTCACACTCCCGGCCTCAGTGTGGACCCACACTCCCGGCCTCAGAGTAGACTCACACTCCTGGCCTCAGTGTGGACCCACACTCCCGGCCTCAGTGTGGACCGACACTCCCGGCCTCAGTGTGGACTCACACTCCCGGCCTCAGAGAAGACTCACACTCCTGGCCTCAGTGAGGACCCACACTCCCGGCCTCAGTGTGGACCCACACTCCCGGCCTCAGAGAAGACTCACACTCCCGGCCTCAGTGTGGACCCTCACTCCCGGCCTCAGAGTAGACTCACACTCCCGGCCTCAGTGTGGACACACACTCCCGGCCTCGGTGTGGACCCACACTCCCGGCCACAGTGTGGACCCACACTCCCGGCCTCAGAGTAGACTCACACTCCCGGCCTCAGTGTGGACCCACACTCCCGGCCTCAGAGTAGACCCACACTCCCGGCCTCAGTGTGGACCCACACTCCCGGCCTCAGTGTGGACCCACACTCCCGGGCTCAGTGTGGACTCACACTCCCGGCCTCAGTGTGGACTCACACTCCCTGCCTCAGTATGGACTCACACTCCCGGCCTCAGTGTGAACCCACACACCCGGCCTCAGTGTGAACCCACACTCCCGGCCTCAGAGTAGACTCACACTCCTGGCCTCAGTGTGGACTCACACTCCCGGCCTCAGTGTGGACCCACACTCCCGGCCTCAGTGTGGACCCACACTCCCGGCCTCAGTGTGGACTCACACTCCCGGCCTCAGTGTGAACCCACACACCCGGCCTCAGTGTGAACCCACACTCCCAGCCTCAGAGTAGACTCACACTCCTGGCCTCAGTGTGGACCCACACTCCCGGCCTCAGTGTGGACCGACACTCCCGGCCTCAGTGTGAACCCACACTCCCGGCCTGAGAGTAGACTCACACTCCCGGCCTCAGTGTGGACTCACACTCCTGGCCTCAGTGTGGACCCACACTCCCGGCCCCAGTGTGAACCAAGACTACCAGCCTCAGTGTGGACTCACACTTCCGGCCTCAGTGTGGACCCACACTCCCGGCCTCCCACACAACCGGCCTCAGTGTGGACCCACACTCCCGGCCTCAGTGTGTACCCACACTCCCGGCCTCAGTGTGGACTCACACTCCCGGCCTCAGTGTGAACCCACACTCCCGGCCTCAGTGTGAACCCACACTCCTGGCCTCAGTGTGGACCCACACTCCCAGCCTCAGAGTAGACTCACACTCCTGGCCTCAGTGTGGACCCACACTCCCGGCCTCAGTGTGGACCCACACTCCCGGCCTCAGAGAAGACTCATACTCCTGGCCTCAGTGTGGACAGACACTCCTGGCCTCAGTGTGGACCCACACTCCCGGCCTCAGAGAAGACTCACACTCCCGGCCTCAGAGAAGACTCACACTCCTGGCCTCAGTGAGGACCCACACTCCCGGCCTCAGTGTGGACCCACACTCCCGGCCTCAGTGTAGACTCACACTCCCGGCCTCAGTGTGGACCCACACTCCCGGCCTCCCACACAACCGGCCTCGGTTTGGACCCACACTCCTGGCCTCAGTGTGGACCCACACTCCCGGCCTCAGTGTGGACTCACACTCCCGGCCTCAGAGTGAACCCAGACTCCCGGCCTCAGTGTGGACCCACACTCCCGGCCTCAGTGTGGACCCACACTCCTTGCTTCAGTGTGGACCCACACTCCCAGCCTCAGAGTAGACTCACACTCCTGGCCTCGGTGTGGACTCACACTCCCGGCCTCAGTGTGGACTCACACTCCCGGCCTCAGTGTGGACCCACACTCCCGGCCTCAGAGTAGACTCACACTCCCGGCCTCAGTGTGGACACACACTCCCGGCCTCGGTGTGGACCCACACTCCCGGCCTCAGTGTGGACCCACACTCCCGGCCTCAGAGTAGACTCACACTCCCGGCCTCAGTGTGGACCCACACTCCCGGCCTCAGAGTAGACCCACACTCCCGGCCTCAGTGTGTACCCACACTCCCGGCCTCAGTGTGGACCCACACTCCCGGCCTCAGTGTGAACCCACACTCCCGGCCTCAGTGTGAACCCACACTCCTGGCCTCAGTGTGGACCCACACTCCCAGCCTCAGAGTAGACTCACACTCCTGGCCTCAGTGTGGACCCACACTCCCGGCCTCAGTGTGGACCCACACTCCCGGCCTCAGAGAAGACTCACACTCCCGGCCTCAGAGAAGACTCACACTCCTGGCCTCAGTGAGGACCCACACTCCCGGCCTCAATGTGGACCCACACTCCCGGCCTCAGTGTAGACTCACACTCCCGGCCTCAGTGTGGACCCACACTCCCGGCCTCAGTGTGGACCCACACACCCGGCCTCAGTGTGAACCCAGACTCCCAGCCTCAGTGTGTACCCACACTCCCGGCCTCAGTGTAGACTCACACTCCCGGCCTCAGTGTGGACCCACACTCCCGGCCTCAGTGTGGACCCACACTCCCGGCCTCAGTGTGGACCCACACTCCCGGCCTCAGTGTGGACTCACACTCCCGTCCTCAGTGTGGACCCACACTCCCGCCCTCAGTGTGGACTCACACTCCCGGCCTCAGTGTGGACTCACACTCCCGGCCTCAGTGTGGACCCACACTCCCGGGCTCAGTGTGGACCCACACTCCCGTCCTCAGTGTGAACCCACACTCCCGGCCTCAGTGTGAACCCACACTCCCGGCCTCAGTGTGGACCCACACTCCCGGCCTCAGAGTAGACTCACACACCCGGCCTCAGTGTGGACCCACACTCCCGGCCTCAGTGTGAACCCACACACCCGGCCTCAGTGTGAACCCACACTCCCGGCCTCAGAGTAGACTCACACTCCTGGTCTCAGTGTGGACCCACACTCCCGGCCTCTGAGTAGACTCACACTCCCGTCCTCAGTGTGAACCCACACTCCCGGCCTCAGTGTGAACCCACACACCCGGCCTCAGTGTGAACCCACACTCCCGGCCTCAGTGTGGACCCACACTCCCGGCCTCAGAGTAGACTCACACTCCCGGCCTCAGTGTGGACCCACACTCCCGGCCTCAGTGTGAACCCACACACCCGGCCTCAGTGTGAACCCACACTCCCGGCCTCAGAGTAGACTCACACTCCTGGCCTCAGTGTGGACCCACACTCCCGGCCTCAGTGTGGACTCACACTCCCTGCCTCAGTGTGGACCCACACTCCCGGCCTCAGTGTGAACCCACACTCCCGGCCTCAGTGTTGACCCACACTCCCGGCCTCAGTGTGGACCCACACTCCTGGCCTCAATGTGGACCCACACTCCCGGCCTCAGTGTGAACCCACACACCCGGCCTCAGTGTGAACCCACACACCCGGCCTCAATGTGGACCCACACTCCCGGCCTCAGTGTGAACCCACACACCCGGCCTCAGTGTGAACCCACACTCCCTGCCTCAGTGTGGACCCACACTCCCGGCCTCAGTGTGGACCTACACTCCCGGCCTCAGAGAAGACTCACACTCCCGGCCTCAGAGAAGACTCACACTCCTGGCCTCAGTGTGGACCCACACTCCCGGCCTCAGTGTAGACTCACACTCCCGGCCTCAGTGTGGACCCACACTTCCGGCCTCAGTGTGAACCCAGACTCCCAGCCTCAGTGTGGACCCACACTCCCGGCCTCAGTGTGGACCCACACTCCCGGCCTCAGTGTGAACCCACACTCCCGGCCTCAGTGTGGACCCACACTCCCGGCCTCAGTGTGAACCCACACTCCCGGCCTCAGTGTGGACCCACACTCCTGGCCTCTTTGTGGACCCACACTCCGTGCCTCAGTGTGAACCCACACTCCCGGCCTCAGTGTGGACCCACATTCGCGGCCTCAGTGTGAACCCACACACCCGGCCTCAGTGTGAACCCACATTCCCGGCCTCAGTGTGAACCCACACACCCGGCCTCAGTGTGAACCCACATTCCCGGCCTCAGTGTGAACCCACACTCCCGGCCTCAGAGTAGACTCACACTCCTGGCCTCAGTGTTGACCCACACTCCCTGCCTCAGTGTGGACCCACCCACCCGGCCTCAGTGTGGACCCACACTCCCGGCCTCAGAGTAGACTCACACTCCCGGCCTCAGTGTGAACCCACACTCCCGGCCTCAGTGTGAACCCACACTCCCGGCCTCAGTGTGGACCCACACTCCCGGCCTCAGAGTAGACTCACACTCCTGGCCTCAGTGTGGACCCACACTCCTGGCCTCGGTTTGGAGTCACACTCCCGGCCTCAATGTGGACCCACACACCCGGCCTCAGTGTGCACCCACACTCCCGGCCTCAGTGTGGACCCACACTCCCGTCCTCAGTGTGGACCCACACTCCCTGCCTCAGTGTGGACCCACACTCCCGTCCTCAGTGTGGACCCACACTCCCGGCCTCAGAGTGAACCCAGACTCCTGGCCTCAGTGTGGACCCACACTCCCGGCCTCAGAGTAGACTCACACTCCCTGCCTCAGTGTGGACTCACACTCCCGGCCTCAGTGTGGACTCACACTCCCTGCCTCAGTGTGGACCCACACTCCCGGCCTCAGTGTGGACCGACACTCCCGGCCTCAGTGTGGACTCACACTCCAGGCCTCAGTGTGGACCGACACTCCCGGCCTCAGTGTGGACTCATAATCCTGGCCTCAGTGTGGACCGACACTCCCGGCCTCAGAGAAGACTCACACTCCTGGCCTCAGTGTGGACCCACACTCCCGGCCTCAGTGTGGACCCACACTCCCGGCCTCAGTGTGAACCCACACTCCCGGCCTCAGAGAAGACTCACACTCCTGGCCTCAGTGTGGACCCACACTCCCGGACTCAGTGTGGACCCAAACTCCCGGCCTCAGAGTAGACTCACACTCCTGGCCTCAGTGTGGACCCACACTCCCGGCCTCAGAGTAGACTCACACTCCTGGCCTCAGTGTTGACCCACACTCCCTGCCTCAGTGTGGACTCACACTCCTGGCCTCAGTGTGGACCCACACTCCCGGCCTCAGTGTGGACCCACACTCCCGGCCTCAGTGTGGACCCACACTCCCGGCCTCAGAGAAGACTCACACTCCTGGCCTCAGTGTGGACTCACACTCCCGGCCTCAGTGTGGACCCACACTCCCGGCCTCAGAGTAGACTCACACTCCCGGCCTCAGTGTGGACCCACACTCCCGGCCTCAGTGTGGACCCACTCTCCCGGCCTCAGAGTAGACTCACACTCCCGGCCTCAGTGTGAACCCACACTCCTGGCCTCAGTGTGGACCCACACTCCCGGCCTCAGTGTGGACCCACACTCCCGGCCTCAGTGTGAACCCACACTCCCGGCCTCAGAGTGAACCCAGACTCCTTGCCTCAGTGTGAACCCACACTCCTGGCCTCAGTGTGGACCCACACTCCCGGCCTCAGAGTAGACTCACACTCCCTGCCTCAGTGTGGACTCACACTCCCGGCCTCAGTGTGGACCCACACTCCCGGCCTCAGTGTGGACCCATGCTCCCGGCCTCAGTGTGGACCCACACTCCCGGCCTCAGTGTGGACCCACACTCCTGGCCTCAGTGTGGACCCACACTCCCGGCCTCAGAACAGACTCACACTCCTGGCCTCAGTTTGGACCCCCACTCCCGGCCTCAGTGTGAACCCACACTTCCAGCCTCAGTGTGGACCCACACTCCCGGTCTCAGTGTTGACCCACACTCCCGGCCTCAGTGTGGACCCACACTCCCGGCCTCAGTGTGGACTCACACTCCCGGCCTCAGTGTGGAATCACACTCCTGGCCTCAGTGTGGACCCACACTCCTGGCCTCAGTGTGGACCCACACTCCCGGCCTCAGTGTGGACTCACACTCCTGGCCTCAGTGTGGACCCACACTTCCGGCCTCAGTGTGGACTCACACTCCTGGCCTCAGTGTGGACTCACACTCCCTGCCTCAGTGTGGACTCACACTCCTGGCCTCAGTGTGGACCCACACTCCTGGCCTCAGTGTGGACCCACACTCCCGGCCTCAGTGTGGACTCACACTCCTGGCCTCAGTGTGGACCCACACTCCCGGCCTCAGTGTGGACCCACATTCCCGGCCTCAGTGTGGACCCACACTACTAGCCTCAGTGTGGACCGACACTCCCGGCCTCAGTGTGGACCCACACTCCCGGCCTCAGAGAAGACTCACACTTCGGGCCTCAGTGTGGACTCACACTCCCGGCCTCAGTGTGGACCCACACTCCCGGCCTCAGAGAAGACTCACACTCCTGGCCTCAGAGTGGACTCACACTCCCGGCCTCAGTGTGGACCCACACTCCCGGCCTCAGTGTGGACTCAGACTTCTGGCCTCAGTGTGGACCCATACACCCTGCCTCAGTGTGTACCCACACTCCCGGCCTCAGTGTGGACCCACACTCCTGGCCTCAGTGTGAACCCACACACCCGGCCTCAGTGTGGACTCACACTCCCGGCCTCAGTGTGTACCCACACTCCCGGCCTCAGTGTGGACTCACACTCCTGGCCTCAGTGTGAACCCAGACTCCCTGCCTCAGTGTGAACCCACACACCCGGCCTCAGTGTGGACCCACACTCCCGGCCTCAGTGTGGACCCACACACCCGGCCTCAGTGTGAACCCACACACCCGGCCTCAGTGTGGACTCACACTCCCGGCCTCAGTGTGGACCCACACTCCCGGCCTCAGTGTGAACCCACACACCCGGCCTCAGTGTGAACCCACACACCCGGCCTCAGTGTGAACCCACACACCCGGCCTCAGTGTGGACCCACACTCCCGGCCTCAGTGTGAACCCACACTCCTGGCCTCAGTGTGAGCCCACACACCCGGCCTCAGTGTGGACTCACACTCCCGGCCTCAGTGTGAACCCACACTCCCGGCCTCAGTGTGGACCCACACTCCTGGCCTCAGTGTGAACCCAGACTCCCTGCCTCAGTGTGGACCCACACTCCCGGACTCAGTGTGAACCCACACACCCGGCCTCAGTGTGGACTCACACTCCTGGCCTCAGTGTGAACCCAGACTCCCTGCCTCAGTGTGGACCCACACTCCCGGACTCAGTGTGAACCCACACTCCCGGCCTCAGTGTGGACCCAGACTCACGGCCTCAGTGTGGACTCACACTTCGGGCCTCAGTGTGGACCCACACTCCCGGACTCAGTGTGAACCCACACTCCCGGTCTCAGTGTGGACCCACACTCCCGGCCTCAGTGTGGACCCAGACTCACGGCCTCAGTGTGGACCCACACTCCCGGTCTCAGTGTGGACCCACACTCCCGGCCTCAGCGTGGACCCACACTCCCGGCCTCAGTGTGGACCACACTCCCGGCCTCAGTGTGGACCCACACTCCCGGCCTCAGTGTGGACCCACACTCCTGGCCTCAGTGTGAACCCACACACCCGGCCTCAGTGTGGACCCACACTCCCGGAATCAGTGTGGACCCACACTCCCGGCCTCAGTGTGGACCCACACTCCCGGAATCAGTGTGGACCCACACTCCCGGCCTCAGTGTGAACCCACACTCCCGGCCTCAGTGTGAACCCACACTCCTGGCCTCAGTGTGAACCCACACTCCCTGGCTCAGTGCGGACCCACACTCCCGGCCTCAGTGTGGACCCACACTTCGGGCCTCAGTGTGAACCCACACTCCCGGCCTCAGTGTGAACCCACACTCCCTGGCTCAGTGCGGACCCACACTCCCGGCCTCAGTGTGGACCCACACTCCCGGCCTCAGTGTGGACCCACACTCCCGGCCTCAGAGTGAACCCAGATTCCCTGCCTCAGTGTGGACCCACACTTCCGGCCTCAGTGTGGACTCACACTCCCGGCCTCAGTGTGGACTCACACTCCCTGCCTCAGTGTGGACCCACACTCCCGGCCTCAGTGTGGACCCACACTCCCGGCCTCAGAGTAGACTCACACTCCTGGCCTCAGTGTTGACCCACACTCCCGGGCTCAGTGTGGACCCACACTCCCGGCCTCAGTGTGGACTCACACTCCCGGCCTCACTGTGGACTCACACTCCAGGCCTCAGCGTGGACTCACACTCCCGGCCTCACTGTGGACTCACACTCCCGGCCTCACTGTGGACTCACACTCCAGGCCTCAGTGTGGACCCACACTCCCGCCCTCAGAGTGAACCCAGACTCCCTGCCTCAGTGTGAACCCACACTCCCTGCCTCAGAGAAGACTCACACTCCCGGCCTCAGAGTAGACTCACACTCCCGGCCTCAGAGAAGACTCACACTCCCGGCCTCAGAGTAGACTCACACTCCCGGCCTCAGAGTAGACGCACACTCCCGGCCTCAGAGAAGACTCACACTCCCGGCCTCAGAGTAGACTCACACTCCTGGCCTCAGTGTGAACCCACACTCCCTGCCTCAGAGAAGACTCACACTCCCGGCCTCAGAGTAGACTCACACTCCCGGCCTCAGAGAAGACTCACACTCCCGGCCTCAGAGTAGACTCACACTCCTGGCCTCAGTGTGGACCCACACTTCCGGCCTCAGTGTGGACTCACACTTCCGGCCTCAGTGTGGACTCACACTCCCGGCCTCAGAGTAGACTCACACTCCCGGCCTCAGTGTGGACTCACACTCCCTGCCTCAGTGTGGACCGACACTCCCGGCCTCAGTGTGGACCCACACTCCCTGCCTCAGTGTGGACCCACACTCCCGGCCTCAGTGTGAACCCACACTCCCTGCCTCAGTGTGGACCCACACTCCCGGCCTCAGTGTGGACACTCACACCAGGCCTCAGTGTGGACCCACACTCCCGGCCTCAGTGTGGACCCACACTCCCGGCCTCAGTGTGGACCCACACTCCCGGCCTCAGTGTAGACTCACACTCAAGGCCTCAGTGTGGACCCACACTCCCGGCCTCAGAGTGAACCCAGACTCCCTGCCTCAGTGTGAACCCACACTCCTGGCCTCAGTGTGGACCCACACTCCCTGGCTCAGTGTGGACCCACACTCCCGGCCTCAGAGTAGACTCACACTCCTGGCCTCAGTGTGGACCCACACTTCCGGCCTCAGTGTGGACTCACACTCCCGGCCTCAGTGTGGACCCACACTCCCGGCCTCAGAGAAGACTCACACTTCCGGCCTCAGTGTGGACTCACACTCCTGGACTCAGTGTGAACCCACACTCCCGGCCTCAGTGTGGACCCACACTCCCGGCCTCAGTGTCGACTCACACTTCCTGCCTCAGTTTGGACCCCCACTCCCGGCCTCTGTGTGAACCCAGACGCCCTGCCTCAGTGTGGACCCACACTCCTGGCCTCAGTGTGGACCCACACTCCTGGCCTCAGTTTGGACCCACACTCCTGGCCTCAGTGTGAACCCACACTCCCGGCCTCAGTGTGGTCCCACACTCCCAGCCTCAGTATGGACACTCACACCAGGCCTCAGTGTGGACCCACACTCCTGGCCTCAGTGTGGACGCACACTCCCGGCCTCAATGTGTACACTCACACCAGGCCTCAGTGTGAACCCACATTCCCGGCCTCAGTGTGAACCCACACTCCCGGCCTCAGTGTGAACCCACACTCCCGGCCTCAGTGTGAACCCACACTCCCGGTCTCAGTGTGGACCCACACTCCCGGCCTCAGTGTGGACCCACACTCCTGGCCTCAGTGTGGACCCAAACTCCTGGCCTCAGTGTGAACCCACACATCCGGCCTCAGTGTGGACCACACTCCCGGCCTCAGTGTGGACACTCACACCAAACCTCAGTGTGGACCCACACTCCCGGCCTCAATGTGGACACTCACACCAGGCCTCAGTGTGGACCCACACTCACGGCCTCAATGTGGACACTCACACCAGGCCTCAGTGTGGACCCACACTCCTGGCCTCAGTGTGAACCCACACTCCTGGCCCCAGTGCGAACCCACACTCCCGGCCTCAGTGTGGACCCACACTCCCGGCCTCAGCGTGGACCCACACTCCCGGCCTCAGCGTGGACCCACACTCCCGGCCTCAGCGTGGACCCTCACTCCCGGCCTCAGTGTGGACCGACACTCCCGGCCTCAGTGTGGACCCACACTCCCGGCCTCAGAGAAGACTCACACTCCTGGCCTCAGTGTGGACCCACACTCCTGGCTTCAGTGTGGACCCACACTCCCTGCCTCAGTGTGGACCCACACTCCCGGCCTCAGAGTAGACTCACACTCCTGGTCTCAGTGTGGACCCACACTCCCGGCCTCAGTGTGGACCCACACTCCCGGCCTCAGAGAAGACTCACACTCCTGGCCTCAGCGTGGACCCTCACTCCCGGCCTCAGTGTGGACCCACACTCCCGGCCTCAGAGTAGACTCACACTCCTGGTCTCAGTGTGGACCCACACTCCCGGCCTCAGTGTGGACCCACACTCCCGGCCTCAGAGAAGACTCACACTCCTGGCCTCAGTGTGGACCCACACTCCCGGCCTCAGAGTAGACTCACACTCCTGGCCTCAGTGTGGACCCACACTCCCGGCCTCAGTGAGGACCCACACTCCCGGACTCAGTGTGGACCCACACTCCCGGCCTCAGAGTAGACTCACACTCCCGGCCTCAGTGAGGACCCACACTCCCGGACTCAGTATGAACCCACACTCCCGGCCTCAGAGTAGACCCACACTCCTGGCCTCAGTGAGGACCCACAATCCCGGCCTCAGTGTGGACCCACACTCCCGGCCTCAGAGTAGACTCACACTCCCGGCCTCAGTGTGGACCCACACTCCCGGCCTCAGAGTAGACTCACACTCCCGGCCTCAGTGTGGACACACACTCCCGGCCTCAGAGTAGACTCACACTCCCGGCCTCGGTGTGGACCCACACTCCCGGCCTCAGTGTGGACCCACACTCCCTGCCTCAGTGTGGACTCACACTCCTGGTCTCAGTGTGGACCCACACTCCCGGCCTCAGTGTGGACCCACACTCCCGGCCTCAGAGAAGACTCACACTCCTGGCCTCAGTGTGGACCCACACTCCCGGCCTCAGAGTAGACTCACACTCCTGGCCTCAGTGTGGACCCACACTCCCGGCCTCAGTGAGGACCCACACTCCCGGACTCAGTGTGGACCCACACTCCCGGCCTCAGAGTAGACTCACACTCCCGGCCTCAGTGAGGACCCACACTCCCGGACTCAGTATGAACCCACACTCCCGGCCTCAGAGTAGACCCACACTCCTGGCCTCAGTGAGGACCCACAATCCCGGCCTCAGTGTGGACCCACACTCCCGGCCTCAGAGTAGACTCACACTCCCGGCCTCAGTGTGGACCCACACTCCCGGCCTCAGAGTAGACTCACACTCCCGGCCTCAGTGTGGACACACACTCCCGGCCTCAGAGTAGACTCACACTCCCGGCCTCGGTGTGGACCCACACTCCCGGCCTCAGTGTGGACCCACACTCCCGGCCTCAGAGTAGACTCACACTCCCGGCCTCGGTGTGGACCCACACTCCCGGCCTCAGTGTGAACCCACACTCCAGGCCTCAGTGTGGACACACACTCCCGGCCTCAGTGTGGACCCACACTCCCGGCCTCAGTGTGGACTCACACTCCCGGCCTCAGTGTGGACCCACACTCCCGGCCTCAGTGTGGACCCACACTCCTGGTCTCAGTGTGGACCCACACTCCCGGCCTCAGTGTGGACCCACACTCCCGGCCTCAGAGAAGACTCACACTCCTGGCCTCAGTGTGGACCCACACTCCCGGCCTCAGAGTAGACTCACACTCCTGGCCTCAGTGTGGACCCACACTCCCGGCCTCAGTGAGGACCCACACTCCCGGACTCAGTGTGGAGCCACACTCCCGGCCTCAGAGTAGACTCACACTCCCGGCCTCAGTGTGGACCCACACTCCTGGCCTCAGTGAGGACCCACAATCCCGGCCTCAGTGTGGACCCACACTCCCGGCCTCAGAGTAGACTCACACTCCCGGCCTCAGTGTGGACCCACACTCCCGGCCTCAGAGTAGACTCACACTCCCGGCCTCAGTGTGGACACACACTCCCGGCCTCAGTGTGGACACACACTCCCGGCCTCAGAGTAGACTCACACTCCCGGCCTCGGTGTGGACCCACACTCCCGGCCTCAGTGTGGACCCACACTCCCGGCCTCAGAGTAGACTCACACTCCCGGCCTCGGTGTGGACCCACACTCCCGGCCTCAGTGTGAACCCACACTCCCGGCCTCAGTGTGAACCCACACTCTCTGCCTCAGTGTGGACACACACTCCCGGCCTCAGTGTGGACCCACACTCCCGGCCTCAGTGTGGACTCACACTCCCGGCCTCAGTGTGGACCCACACTCCCGGTCTCAGTTGAACCCACACTCCCGGACTCAGTGTGGACCCACACTCCCGGCCTCAGTATGGATCCAATCACCAGGCATCTGTGTGGACCCACACTCCCGGCCTCAGTGTGGACCCACACTCCCGGCCTCAGAGTAGACTCACACTCCTGGCCTCAGTGTGGACCCACACTCCCGGCCTCAGTGTGGACTCACACTCCTGGCCTCAGTGTGGACCCACACTCCTGGCCTCAGTGTGGACCCACACTCCCGGCCTCAGTGTGGACTCACACTCCTGGCCTCAGTGTGGACCCACACTCTCGGCCTCAGAGAAGACTCACACTCCTGGCCTCAGTGTGGACCCACACTCCCGGTCTCAGAGAAGACTGACACTCCTGGCCTCAGTGTGGACCCACACTCCCTGCCTCAGTGTGGACCCACACTCCCGGCCTCAGTGTGGACCCACACTCCCGGCCTCAGTGTGGACACACACTCCCGGCCTCAGTGTGGACCCACACTCCCGGCCTCAGTGTGGACCGACACTCCCGGCCTCAGTGTGGACTCACACTCCCGGCCTCAGAGTAGACTCACACTCCCGGCCTCAGTGTGGACTCACACACCCGGCCTCAGTGTGGACCCACACTCCCGGCCCCAGTGTGAACCCAGACTCCCAGCCTCAGTGTGGACCCACACTCCCGGCCTCAGTGTGAACCCACACTCCCGGCCTCAGTGTGGACCCACACTCCCGGCCTCAGAGTGGACCCACACTCCCGGCCTCAGTGTGGACCCACACTCCCGGCCTCAGTGTGGACCCACACTCCCGGCCTCAGTGTGGACCCACACTCCCGGCCTCAGTGTGGACAAACACTCCCTGCCTCAGTGTGGACTCACACTCCTGGCCTCAGTGTGGACCCACACTCCCGGCCTCAGTGTGGACCCACACTCCCGGCCTCAGAGAAGACTCACACTCCTGGCCTCAGTGAGGACCCACACTCCCGGCCTCAGTGTGGACTCACACTCCCGGCCTCAGTGTGGACTCACACTCCCTGCCTCAGTGTGGACTCACACTCCTGGCCTCAGTGTGGACTCACACTCCCGGCCTCAGTGTGGACTCACACTCCCTGCCTCAGTGTGGACTCACACTCCCGGCCTCAGTGTGGACTCACACTCCCGGCCTCAGTGTGGACTCACACTCCCTGCCTCAGTGTGGACCCTCACTCCCGGCCTCAGAGTAGACTCACACTCCTGGCCTCAGTGTGGACCCACACTCCCGGCCTCAGTGTGGACCGACACTCCCGGCCTCAGTGTGGACTCATAATCCTGGCCTCAGTGTGGACCCACACTCCCGGCCTCAGTGAGGACCTACACTCCCGGCCTCAGTGTGGACCTACACTCCCGGCCTCAGAGAAGACTCACACTCCCGGCCTCAGAGAAGACTCACACTCCTGGCCTCAGTGAGGACCCACACTCCCGGCCTCAGTGTGGACCCACACTCCCGGCCTCAGTGTAGACTCACATTCCCGGCCTCAGTGTGGACCCACACTCCCGGCCTCAGTGTGAACCCACACTCCCGGCCTCAGTGTGGACCCACACACCCGGCCTCAGTGTGAACCCAGACTCTCAGCCTCAGTGTGTACCCACACTCCCGGCCTCAGTGTGGACCCACACTCCCGGCCTCAGTGTGAACCCACACTCCCGGCCTCAGTGTGGACCCATACTCCGTGCCTCAGTGTGAACGCACACTCCCGGCCTCAGTGTGGACCCACACTCCCGGGCTCAGTGTGGACCCACACTCCCGGCCTCAGTGTGGACCCACACTCCTGGCCTCAGTGTGGACCCACACTCCCGGCCTCAGTGTGAACCCACACTCCCGGCCTCAGTGTGGACCCACACTCCCGGGCTCAGTGTGGACTCACACTCCCGGCCTCAGTGTGGACCCACACTCCCGGCCTCAGTGTGGACCCACACTCCCGGCCTCAGTGTGGACCCACACTCCCGGCCTCAGAGTAGACTCACACTCCTGGCCTCAGTGTGGACCCACACTTCCGGCCTCAGTGTGAACCCACACTCCCGGCCTCAGTGTGAACCCACACTCCCAGCCTCAGTGTGGACTCACACTCCCGGCCTCAGTGTGAACCCACACACCCGGCCTCAGTGTGAACCCACACTCCCGGCCTCAGAGTAGACTCACACTCCCGGCCTCAGTGTGGACCCACACTCCCGGCCTCAGAGTAGACTCACACTCCTGGCCTCAGTGTGAACCCACACTCCCGGCCTCAGAGGAGACTCACACTCCTGGCCTCAGTGTGGACCCACACTCCCGGCCTCAGAGTAGACTCACACTCCCGGCCTCAGTGTGCACCCACACACCCGGCCTCGGTTTGGACCCACACTCCCGGCCTCAGTGTGGACCCACACTCCTGGCCTCGGTTTGGACTCACACTCCCGGCCTCAGTGTGGACCCACACTCCCGGCCTCAGAGTAGACTCACACTCCCGGCCTCAGTGTGGACTCACACTCCCTGCCTCAGTGTGGACTCACACTCCCGGCCTCAGAGTAGACTCACACTCCTGGCCTCAGTGTGGACCCACACTTCCGGCCTCAGTGTGGACTCACACTCCCGGCCTCAGTGTGGACTCACACTCCCTGCCTCAGTGTGGACCCTCACTCCCGGCCTCAGAGTAGACTCACACTCCTGGCCTCAGTGTGGACTCACACTCCCTGCCTCAGTGTGGACTCACACTCCCGGCCTCAGTGTGGACTCACACTCCCGGCCTCAGTGTGGACCCACACTTCCGGCCTCAGTGTGGACTCACACTCCCGGCCTCAGTGTGGACTCACACTCCCTGCCTCAGTGTGGACCCTCACTCCCGGCCTCAGAGTAGACTCACACTCCTGGCCTCAGTGTGGACCCACACTCCCGGCCTCAGTGTGGACCGACACTCCCGGCCTCAGTGTGGACCCACACTCCCGGCCTCAGAGAAGACTTACACTCCTGGCCTCAGTGTGGACCCACACTCCCGGCCTCAGTGAGGACCCACACTCCCGGACTCAGTGTGGACCCACACTCCCGGCCTCAGAGTAGACTCACACTCCCGGCCTCAGTGTGGACCCACACTCCTGGCCTCAGTGTGGACCCACACTCCTGGCTTCAGTGTGGACCCACACTCCCTGCCTCAGTGTGGACTCACACTCCCGGCCTCAGTGTGGACCCACACTCCCGGCCTCAGAGTAGACTCACACTCCTGGCCTCAGTGTGGACCCACACTCCCGGCCTAAGTGAGGACCCACACTCCCGGACTCAGTGTGGACCCACACTCGCGGCCTCAGAGTAGACTCACACTCCCGGCCTCAGTGTGGACCGACACTCCCGGCCTCAGTGTGGACTCACACTCCCGGCCTCAGTGTGGACCCACACTCCCGGCCTCAGAGTAGACTCACACTCCCGGCCTCAGTGTGGACCGACACTCCCGGCCTCAGTGTGGACTCACACTCCCGCCCTCAGTGTGGACCCACACTCCCGGCCTCAGTGTGGACCGACACTCCCGGCCTCAGTGTGGACTCACACTCCCGGCCTCAGAGAAGACTCACACTCCTGGCCTCAGTGAGGACCCACACTCCCGGCCTCAGTGTGGACCCACACTCCCGGCCTCAGAGAAGACTCACACTCCCGGCCTCAGTGTGGACCCTCACTCCCGGCCTCAGAGTAGACTCACACTCCCGGCCTCAGTGTGGACACACACTCCCGGCCTCGGTGTGGACCCACACTCCCGGCCACAGTGTGGACCCACACTCCCGGCCTCAGAGTAGACTCACACTCCCGGCCTCAGTGTGGACCCACACTCCCGGCCTCAGAGTAGACCCACACTCCCGGCCTCAGTGTGGACCCACACTCCCGGCCTCAGTGTGGACCCACACTCCCGGGCTCAGTGTGGACTCACACTCCCGGCCTCAGTGTGTACCCACACTCCCGGCCTCAGTATGGACTCACACTCCCGGCCTCAGTGTGAACCCACACACCCGGCCTCAGTGTGAACCCACACTCCCGGCCTCAGAGTAGACTCACACTCCTGGCCTCAGTGTGGACTCACACTCCCGGCCTCAGTGTGGACCCACACTCCCGGCCTCAGTGTGGACCCACACTCCCGGCCTCAGTGTGGACTCACACTCCCGGCCTCAGTGTGAACCCACACACCCGGCCTCAGTGTGAACCCACACTCCCAGCCTCAGAGTAGACTCACACTCCTGGCCTCAGTGTGGACCCACACTCCCGGCCTCAGTGTGGACCGACACTCCCGGCCTCAGTGTGAACCCACACTCCCGGCCTGAGAGTAGACTCACACTCCCGGCCTCAGTGTGGACTCACACTCCTGGCCTCAGTGTGGACCCACACTCCCGGCCCCAGTGTGAACCCAGACTCCCAGCCTCAGTGTGGACTCACACTTCCGGCCTCCCACACAACCGGCCTCAGTGTGGACCCACACTCCCGGCCTCAGTGTGTACCCACACTCCCGGCCTCAGTGTGGACTCACACTCCCGGCCTCAGTGTGGACTCACACTCCCGGCCTCAGTGTGGACCCACACTCCCGGCCCCAGTGTGAACCCAGACTCCCAGCCTCAGTGTGGACTCACACTTCCGGCCTCCCACACAACCGGCCTCTGTGTGGACCCACACTCCCGGCCTCAGTGTGTACCCACACTCCCGGCCTCAGTGTGGACTCACACTCCCGGCCTCAGTGTGAACCCACACTCCCGGCCTCAGTGTGAACCCACACTCCTGGCCTCAGTGTGGACCCACACTCCCAGCCTCAGAGTAGACTCACACTCCTGGCCTCAGTGTGGACCCACACTCCCGGCCTCAGTGTGGACCCACACTCCCGGCCTCAGAGAAGACTCACACTCCTGGCCTCAGTGTGGACAGACACTCCTGGCCTCAGTGTGGACCCACACTCCCGGCCTCAGAGAAGACTCACACTCCCGGCCTCAGAGAAGACTCACACTCCTGGCCTCAGTGAGGACCCACACTCCCGGCCTCAGTGTGGACCCACACTCCCGGCCTCAGTGTAGACTCACACTCCCGGCCTCAGTGTGGACCCACACTCCCGGCCTCCCACACAACCGGCCTCGGTTTGGACCCACACTCCTGGCCTCAGTGTGGACCCACACTCCCGGCCTCAGTGTGGACTCACACTCCCGGCCTCAGAGTGAACCCAGACTCCCGGCCTCAGTGTGGACCCACACTCCCGGCCTCAGTGTGGACCCACACTCCTTGCTTCAGTGTGGACCCACACTCCCAGCCTCAGAGTAGACTCACACTCCTGGCCTCAGTGTGGACTCACACTCCCGGCCTCAGTGTGGACTCACACTCCCGGCCTCAGTGTGGACCCACACTCCCGGCCTCAAGTAGACTCACACTCCCGGCCTCAGTGTGGACACACACTCCCGGCCTCGGTGTGGACCCACACTCCCGGCCTCAGTGTGGACCCACACTCCCGGCCTCAGAGTAGACTCACACTCCCGGCCTCAGTGTGGACCCACACTCCCGGCCTCAGAGTAGACCCACACTCCCGGCCTCAGTGTGTACCCACACTCCCGGCCTCAGTGTGGACCCACACTCCCGGCCTCAGTGTGGACCCACACTCCCGGCCTCAGTGTGTACCCACACTCCCGGCCTCAGTGTGGACTCACACTCCCGGCCTCAGTGTGAACCCACACTCCCGGCCTCAGTGTGAACCCACACTCCTGGCCTCAGTGTGGACCCACACTCCCAGCCTCAGAGTAGACTCACACTCCTGGCCTCAGTGTGGACCCACACTCCCGGCCTCAGTGTGGACCCACACTCCCGGCCTCAGAGAAGACTCACACTCCTGGCCTCAGTGTGGACCCACACTCCCGGCCTCAGAGAAGACTCACACTCCCGGCCTCAGAGAAGACTCACACTCCTGGCCTCAGTGAGGACCCACACTCCCGGCCTCAGTGTGGACCCACACTCCCGGCCTCAGTGTAGACTCACACTCCCGGCCTCAGTGTGGACCCACACTCCCGGCCTCAGTGTGGACCCACACACCCGGCCTCAGTGTGAACCCAGACTCCCAGCCTCAGAGTAGACTCACACTCCTGGCCTCAGTGTGGACCCACACTCCCGGCCTCAGTGTGGACCGACACTCCCGGCCTCAGTGTGAACCCACACTCCCGGCCTGAGAGTAGACTCACACTCCCGGCCTCAGTGTGGACTCACACTCCTGGCCTCAGTGTGGACCCACACTCCCGGCCCCAGTGTGTACCCACACTCCCGGCCTCAGTGTGGACTCACACTTCCGGCCTCAGTGTGAACCCACACTCCCGGCCTCAGTGTGGACTCACACTCCCGGCCTCAGTGTGAACCCACACTCCCGGCCTCAGTGTGAACCCACACTCCTGGCCTCAGTGTGGACCCACACTCCCAGCCTCAGAGTAGACTCACACTCCTGGCCTCAGTGTGGACCCACACTCCCGGCCTCAGTGTGGACCCACACTCCCGGCCTCAGAGAAGACTCACACTCCTGGCCTCAGTGTGGACAGACACTCCTGGCCTCAGTGTGGACCCACACTCCCGGCCTCAGAGAAGACTCACACTCCCGGCCTCAGAGAAGACTCACACTCCTGGCCTCAGTGAGGACCCACACTCCCGGCCTCAGTGTGGACCCACACTCCCGGCCTCAGTGTAGACTCACACTCCCGGCCTCAGTGTGGACCCACACTCCCGGCCTCAGTGTGAACCCAGACTCCCAGCCTCAGTGTGTACCCACACTCCCGGCCTCAGTGTGGACCCACACTCCCGGCCTCAGTGTGAACCCACACTCCCGGCCTCAGTGTGGACCCACACTCCCGGCCTCAGTGTGCACCCACACTCCCGGCCTCAGTGTGGACCCACACTCCCGGCCTCAGTGTGAACCCACATTCCCGGCCTCAGTGTGAACCCACACACCCGGCCTCAGTGTGAACCCACATTCCCGGCCTCAGTGTGAACCCACACTCCCGGCCTCAGAGTAGACTCACACTCCTGGCCTCAGTGTTGACCCACACTCCCTGCCTCACTGTGGACCCACCCACCCGGCCTCAGTGTGGACCCACACTCCCGGCCTCAGAGTAGACTCACACTCCCGGCCTCAGTGTGAACCCACACTCCCGGCCTCAGTGTGAACCCACACTCCCGGCCTCAGTGTGGACCCACACTCCCGGCCTCAGAGTAGACTCACACTCCTGGCCTCAGTGTGGACCCACACTCCTGGCCTCGGTTTGGAGTCACACTCCCGGTCTCAGAGTGGACCCACAATCCCGGCCTCAGTGTGGACCCACACACCCGGCCTCAGTGTGCACCCACACTCCCGGCCTCAGTGTGGACCCACACTCCCGTCCTCAGTGTGGACCCACACTCCCTGCCTCAGTGTGGACCCACACTCCCGTCCTCAGTGTGGACCCACACTCCCGGCCTCAGAGTGAACCCAGACTCCTTGCCTCAGTGTGAACCCACACTCCTGGCCTCAGTGTGGACCCACACTCCCGGCCTCAGAGTAGACTCACACTCCCTGCCTCAGTGTGGACTCACACTCCCGGCCTCAGTGTGGATTCACACTCCCTGCCTCAGTGTGGACCCACACTCCCGGCCTCAGTGTGGACCGACACTCCCGGCCTCAGTGTGGACTCACACTCCAGGCCTCAGTGTGGACCGACACTCCCGGCCTCAGTGTGGACTCATAATCCTGGCCTCAGTGTGGACCCACACTCCCGGCCTCAGAGAAGACTCACACTCCTGGCCTCAGTGTGGACCCACACTCCCGGACTCAGTGTGGACCCACACTCCCGGCCTCAGAGTAGACTCACACTCCTGGCCTCAGTGTGGACCCACACTCCCGGCCTCAGAGTAGACTCACACTCCTGGCCTCAGTGTTGACCCACACTCCCTGCCTCAGTGTGGACTCACACTCCTGGCCTCAGTGTGGACCCACACTCCCGGCCTCAGTGTGGACCCACACTCCCGGCCTCAGTGTGGACCCACACTCCCGGCCTCAGAGAAGACTCACACTCCTGGCCTCAGTGTGGACTCACACTCCCGGCCTCAGTGTGGACCCACACTCCCGGCCTCAGAGTAGACTCACACTCCCGGCCTCAGTGTGGACCCACACTCCCGGCCTCAGTGTGGACCCACTCTCCCGGCCTCAGAGTAGACTCACACTCCCGGCCTCAGTGTGAACCCACACTCCTGGCCTCAGTGTGGACCCACACTCCCGGCCTCAGTGTGAACCCACACTCCCGGCCTCAGAGTAGACTCACACTCCCGGCCTCAGTGTGAACCCACACTCCTGGCCTCAGTGTGGACCCACACTCCCGGCCTCAGTGTGGACCCACACTCCCGGCCTCAGTGTGGACCCACACTCCCGGCCTCAGTGTGGACCCACACTCCCGGCCTCAGTGTGAACCCACACTCCCTGCCTCAGTGTGGACCCACACTCCAGGCCTCTGTGTGGACCCACACTCCCGGCCTCAGTGTGGACCCACACTCCTGGCCTCAGTTTGGACCCACGCTCCTGGCCTCAGTGTGAACCCACACTCCCGGCCTCAGTGTGGTCCCACACTCCCAGCCTCAGTGTGGACACTCACACCAGGCCTCAGTGTGGACCCACACTCCTGGCCTCAGTGTGGACGCACACTCCCGGCCTCAATGTGGACACTCACACCAGGCCTCAGTGTGGACCCACACTCCTGGCCTCAGTGTGGACCCACACTCCTGGCCTCAGTTTGGACCCACACTCCTGGCCTCAGTGTGAACCCACACTCCCGGCCTCAGTGTGGTCCCACACTCCCAGCCTCAGTGTGGACACTCACACCAGGCCTCAGTGTGGACCCACACTCCCGGCCTCAGTGAAGACTCACACTCCCGGTCTCAGTGTGGACCCACACTCCCGGCCTCAGTGTGGACCCACACTCCCGGCCTCAGTGTGGACCACACTCCCGGCCTCAGTGTGGACACTCACACCAGGCCTCAGTGTGGACCCACACTCCCGGCCTCAATGTGGACACTCACACCAGGCCTCAGTGTGGACCCACACTCCCGGCCTCAGCGTGGACCCACACTCCCGGCCTCAGCGTGGACCCTCACTCCCGGCCTCAGTGTGGACCCACACTCCCGGCCTCAATGTGGACACTCACACCAGGCCTCAGTGTGGACCCAAACACCTGGCCTCAGTGTGGACCCACACTCCCGGCCTCAGTGTGGACTCACACTCCCGGCCTCTGTGTGGACCCACACTTCCGGCCTCAATGTGGACACTCACACCAGGCCTCAGTGTGAACCCACACTCCCGGCCTCAGTGTGAACACACACTCCCGGCCTCAGTATGAACCCACACACCAGGCCTCAGTGTGAACCCACACTCCCGGCCTCAGTGTGAACACACACTCCCGGCCTCAGTATGAACCCACACTCCCGGCCTCAGTGTGAACCCACACTCCCGGCCTCAGTGTGAACCCACACTCCCGGCCTCAGTGTGGACCCACACTCCCTGCCTCAGTGTGGACCCACACTCCGTGCCTCAGTGTGGACCCACACTCCTGGCCTCAGTGTGGACCCACACTCCCGGCCTCAGTGTGGACCCACACTCCCGGCCTCAGTATGAACCCACACTCCCGGCCTCAGTGTGGACCCACACTCCCGGCCTCAGTGTGGACCCACACTCCCGGCCTCAGTATGAACCCACACTCCCGGCCTCAGTGTGGACCCACACTCCTGGCCTCAGTGTGGACCCACACTCCCGGCCTCAGTGTGGACCCACACTCCCGGCCTCAGTGTGGACCCACACTCCCGGCCACAGTGTGGACCCACACTCCCGGCCTCAGAGAAGACTCACACTCCCGGCCTCAGTGTGGACTCACACTCCCGGCCTCAGTGTGGACCCACACTCCCGGCCTCAGTGTGGACCCACACTCCCGGCCTCAGTGTGGACTCACACTCCTGGCCTCAGTGTGGACCCACACTCCCGGCCTCAGTGTGAACCCACACTCCCGGCCTCAGTGTGGACCCACATTCCCGGCCTCAGAGTGAACCCAGACTCCCTGCCTCAGTGTGAACCCAGACTCCCGGCCTCAGTGTGGACCCACACTCCCGGCCTCAGTGTGGACTCACACTCCTGGCCTCAGTGTGGACCCAGACTCCCTGCCTCAGTGTGAACCCACACTCCTGGCCTAAGTCTGGACCCACACTTCCGGCCTCAGTGTGGACTCACACTACCGTCCTCAGTGTGGACTCACACTCCCTGCCTCAGTGTGGACCCACACTCCCGGCCTCAGAGTAGACTCACACTCCTGGCCTCAGTGTGTACCCACACTCCCGGCCTCAGTGTGAACCCACACTCCCGGCCTCAGTGTGGACTCACACTCCCGGCCTCAGAGTAGACTCACACTCCTGGCCTCAGTGTGTACCCACACTCCCGGCCTCAGTGTGAACCCACACTCCCGGCCTCAGTGTGGACTCACACTACCGTCCTCAGTGTGGACTCACACTCCCTGCCTCAGTGTGGACTCACACTCCCTGCCTCAGTGTGGACTCACACTCCCGGCCTCAGAGAAGACTCACACACCCGGCCTCAGTGTGGACTCACACTCCTGGCCTCAGTGTGAACCCAGACTCCCGGCCTCAGTGTGGACCCACACTCCTGGCCTCAGTGTGGACCCACACTCCCGGCCTCAGTGTGAACCCACACTCCCGGCCTCAGTGTGGACCCACACTCCCCGCCTCAGTGTGGACCCACACTCCGTGCCTCAGTGTGGACTCTCACTCCCGGCCTCAGTGTGGACCCACACTCCCGGCCTCAGAGAAGACTCACACACCCGGCCTCAGTGTGGACTCACACTCCTGGCCTCAGTGTGAACCCAGACTCCCGGCCTCAGTGTGGACCCACACTCCTGGCCTAAGTCTGGACCCACACTCCCAGCCTCAGTGTGGACTCACACTACCGTCCTCAGTGTGGACTCACACTCCCTGCCTCAGTGTGGACCCACACTCCTGGCCTCAGTGTGGACCCACACTCCTGGCCTCAGAGTAGACTCACACTCCCGGCCTCAGTTGGACCCACACTCCCGGCCTCAGTGTGAACCCACACTCCCGGTCTCAGTGTGAACCCACACACCAGGCCTCAGTGTGAACCCACACTCCCGGCCTCAGTGAGGACCCACACTCCCGGACTCATTGTGGACCCACACTCCCGGCCTCAGAGTAGACTCACACTCCCGGACTCAGTGTGGACCCACACTCCCGGCCTCAGAGTAGACTCACACTCCCGGCCTCAGTGTGGACCCACACTCCCGGCCTCAGAGTAGACCCACACTCCCGGCCTCAGAGAAGACTCACACTCCTGGCCTCAGTGTGGACCCACACTCCCGGCCTCAGAGAAGACTCACACTCCCGGCCTCAGTGTGGACCCACACTCCCGGCCTCAGAGAAGACTCACACTCCCGGCCTCAGTGTGGACCCACACTCCCGGCCTCAGTGTGGACCCACACTCCCGGCCTCAGAGTAGACTCACACTCCCGGCCTCAGTGTGGACCCACACTCCCGGCCTCAGAGTAGACCCACACTCCCGGCCTCAGAGAAGACTCACACTCCTGGCCTCAGTGTGGACCCACACTCCCGGCCTCAGAGAAGACTCACACTCCCGGCCTCAGTGTGGACCCACACTCCCGGCCTCAGAGAAGACTCACACTCCCGGCCTCAGTGTGGACCCACACTCCCGGCCTCAGAGAAGACTCACACTCCCGGCCTCAGTGTGGACCCACACTCCCGGCCTCAGTGTGGACCGACACTCCTGGCCTCAGTGTGGACCCACACTCCCGGCCTCAGTGTGGACCCACACTCCCGGCCTCAGTGTGGACCCACACTCCCGGCCTCAGTGTGGACCGACACTCCCGGCCTCAGTGTGGACCCACACTCCCGGCCTCAGTGTGAACCCACACTCCCGGCCTCAGTGTGGACTCACACTCCCGGCCTCAGTGTGAACCCACACACCCGGCCTCAGTGTGAACCCACACTCCCGGCCTCAGTGTGAACCCACACTCCCGGTCTCAGTGTGGACCCACACTCCCGGCCTCAGTGAGGACCCACACTCCCGGCCTCAGTGAGGACCCACACTCCCGGACTCAGTGTGGACCCACACTCCCGGCCTCAGAGTAGACTCACACTCCCGGACTCAGTGTGGACCCACACTCCCGGCCTCAGAGTAGACTCACACTCCCGGCCTCAGTGTGGACCCACACTCCCGGCCTCAGAGTAGACCCACACTC
This sequence comes from Chiloscyllium punctatum, assembly GCF_047496795.1. Lineage (NCBI taxonomy): Eukaryota > Metazoa > Chordata > Chondrichthyes > Orectolobiformes > Hemiscylliidae > Chiloscyllium > Chiloscyllium punctatum. The sequence goes on from NC_092760.1 coordinate 18,889,916, forward strand.
CCGGCCTCAGAGAAGACTCACACTCCTGGCCTCAGTGTGGACCCACACTCCCGGCCTCAGTGTGGACCCACACTCCCGGCCTCAGTGTGGACCCACACTCCTTGCTTCAGTGTGGACCCACACTCCCAGCCTCAGAGTAGACTCACACTCCTGGCCTCAGTGTGGACTCACACTCCCGGCCTCAGTGTGGATTCACACTCCCGGCCTCAGTGTGGACCCACACTCCCGGCCTCAGTGAGGACCCAGACTCCCGGCCTCAGAGTAGACTCACACTCCCGGCCTCAGTGTGGACACACACTCCCGGCCTCAGAGTAGACTCACACTCCCGGCCTCAGTGTGGACACACACTCCCGGCCTCGGTGTGGACCCACACTCCCGGCCTCAGTGTGGACCCACACTCCCGGCCTCAGAGTAGACTCACACTCCCGGCCTCAGTGTGGACCCACACTCCCGGCCTCAGAGTAGACCCACACTCCCGGCCTCAGTGTGTACCCACACTCCCGGCCTCAGTGTGGACCCACACTCCCGGCCTCAGTGTGTACCCACACTCCCGGCCTCAGTGTGGACTCACACTCCCGGCCTCAGTGTGAACCCACACTCCCGGCCTCAGTGTGAACCCACACTCCTGGCCTCAGTGTGGACCCACACTCCCAGCCTCAGAGTAGACTCACACTCCTGGCCTCAGTGTGGACCCACACTCCCGGCCTCAGTGTGGACCCACACTCCCGGCCTCAGAGAAGACTCACACTCCTGGCCTCAGTGTGGACCGACACTCCTGGCCTCAGTGTGGACCCACACTCCCGGCCTCAGAGAAGACTCACACTCCCGGCCTCAGAGAAGACTCACACTCCTGGCCTCAGTGAGGACCCACACTCCCGGCCTCAGTGTGGACCCACACTCCCGGCCTCAGTGTAGACTCACACTCCCGGCCTCAGTGTGGACCCACACTCCCGGCCTCAATGTGGACTCACACTCCCGGCCTCAGTGTGAACCCACACTCCCGGCCTCAGTGTGAACCCACACTCCTGGCCTCAGTGTGGACCCACACTCCCAGCCTCAGAGTAGACTCACACTCCTGGCCTCAGTGTGGACCCACACTCCCGGCCTCAGTGTGGACCCACACTCCCGGCCTCAGAGAAGACTCACACTCCTGGCCTCAGTGTGGACAGACACTCCTGGCCTCAGTGTGGACCCACACTCCCGGCCTCAGAGAAGACTCACACTCCCGGCCTCAGAGAAGACTCACACTCCTGGCCTCAGTGAGGACCCACACTCCCGGCCTCAGTGTGGACCCACACTCCCGGCCTCAGTGTAGACTCACACTCCCGGCCTCAGTGTGGACCCACACTCCCGGCCTCCCACACAACCGGCCTCGGTTTGGACCCACACTCCTGGCCTCAGTGTGGACCCACACTCCCGGCCTCAGTGTGGACTCACACTCCCGGCCTCAGAGTGAACCCAGACTCCCGGCCTCAGTGTGGACCCACACTCCCGGCCTCAGTGTGGACCCACACTCCTTGCTTCAGTGTGGACCCACACTCCCGGCCTCAGTGTGGACTCACACTCCCAGCCTCAGAGTAGACTCACACTCCTGGCCTCAGTGTGGACTCACACTCCCGGCCTCAGTGTGGACTCACACTCCCGGCCTCAGTGTGGACCCACACTCCCGGCCTCAGAGTAGACTCACACTCCCGGCCTCAGTGTGGACACACACTCCCGGCCTCGGTGTGGACCCACACTCCCGGCCTCAGTGTGGACCCACACTTCCGGCCTCAGAGTAGACTCACACTCCCGGCCTCAGTGTGGACCCACACTCCCGGCCTCAGAGTAGACCCACACTCCCGGCCTCAGTGTGTACCCACACTCCCGGCCTCAGTGTGGACCCACACTCCCGGCCTCAGTGTGGACCCACACTCCCGGCCTCAGTGTGTACCCACACTCCCGGCCTCAGTGTGGACTCACACTCCCGGCCTCAGTGTGAACCCACACTCCCGGCCTCAGTGTGAACCCACACTCCTGGCCTCAGTGTGGACCCACACTCCCAGCCTCAGAGTAGACTCACACTCCTGGCCTCAGTGTGGACCCACACTCCCGGCCTCAGTGTGGACCCACACTCCCGGCCTCAGAGAAGACTCACACTCCTGGCCTCAGTGTGGACCGACACTCCTGGCCTCAGTGTGGACCCACACTCCCGGCCTCAGAGAAGACTCACACTCCCGGCCTCAGAGAAGACTCACACTCCTGGCCTCAGTGAGGACCCACACTCCCGGCCTCAGTGTGGACCCACACTCCCGGCCTCAGTGTAGACTCACACTCCCGGCCTCAGTGTGGACCCACACTCCCGGCCTCAGTGTGGACCCACACACCCGGCCTCAGTGTGAACCCAGACTCCCAGCCTCAGTGTGGACCAACACTCCCGGCCTCAGTGTAGACTCACACTCCCGGCCTCAGTGTGGACCCACACTCCGGGCCTCAGTGTGGACCCACACTCCCGGCCTCAGTGTGGACCCACACTCCCGGCCTCAGTGTGGACTCACACTCCCGTCCTCAGTGTGGACCCACACTCCCGGCCTCAGTGTGGACTCACACTCCCGGCCTCAGTGTGGACTCACACTCCCGGCCTCAGTGTGGACCCACACTCCCGGGCTCAGTGTGGACCCACACTCCTGTCCTCAGTGTGAACCCACACTCCCGGCCTCAGTGTGAACCCACACTCCCGGCCACAGTGTGGACCCACACTCCCGGCCTCAGAGTAGACTCACACTCCCGGCCTCAGTGTGGACCCACACTCCCGGCCTCAGTGTGAACCCACACACCCGGCCTCAGTGTGAACCCACACTCCCGGCCTCAGAGGTGACTCACACTCCTGGTCTCAGTGTGGACCCACACTCCCGGCCTCTGAGTAGACTCACACTCCCGTCCTCAGTGTGAACCCACACTCCCGGCCTCAGTGTGAACCCACACACCCGGCCTCAGTGTGAACCCACACTCCCGGCCTCAGTGTGGACCCACACTCCCGGCCTCAGAGTAGACTCACACTCCCGGCCTCAGTGTGGACCCACACTCCCGGCCTCAGTGTGAACCCACACACCCGGCCTCAGTGTGAACCCACACTCCCGGCCTCAGAGTAGACTCACACTCCTGGCCTCAGTGTGGACCCACACTCCCGGCCTCAGTGTGGACTCACACTCCCTGCCTCAGTGTGGACCCACACTCCCGGCCTCAGTGTGAACCCACACTCCCGGCCTCAGTGTTGACCCACACTCCCGGCCTCAGTGTGGACCCACACTCCCGGCCTCAGTGTGAACCCACACTCCCGGCCTCAGTGTGAACCCACACACCCGGCCTCAGTGTGAACCCACACACCCGGCCTCAATGTGGACCCACACTCCCGGCCTCAGTGTGAACCCACACACCCGGCCTCAGTGTGAACCCACACTCCCTGCCTCAGTGTGGACCCACACTCCCGGCCTCAGTGTGGACCCACACTCCCGGCCTCAGTGTGGACCTACACTCCCGGCCTCAGAGAAGACTCACACTCTCGGCCTCAGAGAAGACTCACACTCCTGGCCTCAGTGTGGACCCACACTCCCGGCCTCAGTGTAGACTCACACTCCCGGCCTCAGTGTGGACCCACACTCCCGGCCTCAGTGTGAACCCAGACTCCCAGCCTCAGTGTGTACCCACACTCCCGGCCTCAGTGTGGACCCACACTCCCGGCCTCAGTGTGAACCCACACTCCCGGCCTCAGTGTGGACCCACACTCCCGGCCTCAGTGTGAACCCACACTCCCGGCCTCAGTGTGGACCCACACTCCCGGCCTCAGTGTGAACCCACATTCCCGGCCTCAGTGTGAACCCACACACCCGGCCTCAGTGTGAACCCACATTCCCGGCCTCAGTGTGAACCCACACTCCCGGCCTCAGAGTAGACTCACACTCCTGGCCTCAGTGTTGACCCACACTCCCTGCCTCAGTGTGGACCCACCCACCCGGCCTCAGTGTGGACCCACACTCCCGGCCTCAGAGTAGACTCACACTCCCAGCCTCAGTGTGAACCCACACTCCCGGCCTCAGTGTGAACCCACACTCCCGGCCTCAGTGTGGACTCACACTCCCGGCCTCAGAGTAGACTCACACTCCTGGCCTCAGTGTGGACCCACACTCCTGGCCTCGGTTTGGAGTCACACTCCCGGCCTCAGAGTGGACCCACAATCCCGGCCTCAGTGTGGACCCACACACCCGGCCTCAGTGTGCACCCACACTCCCGGCCTCAGTGTGGACCCACACTCCCGTCCTCAGTGTGGACCCACACTCCCTGCCTCAGTGTGGACCCACACTCCCTGCCTCAGTGTGGACCCACACTCCCGTCCTCAGTGTGGACCCACACTCCCGGCCTCAGAGTGAACCCAGACTCCTTGCCTCAGTGTGAACCCACACTCCTGGCCTCAGTGTGGACCCACACTCCCGGCCTCAGAGTAGACTCACACTCCCTGCCTCAGTGTGGACTCACACTCCCGGCCTCAGTGTGGACTCACACTCCCTGCCTCAGTGTGGACCCACACTCCCGGCCTCAGTGTGGACCGACACTCCCGGCCTCAGTGTGGACTCACACTCCAGGCCTCAGTGTGGACCGACACTCCCGGCCTCAGTGTGGACTCATAATCCTGGCCTCAGTGTGGACCCACACTCCCGGCCTCAGAGAAGACTCACACTCCTGGCCTCAGTGTGGACCCACACTCCCGGCCTCAGTGTGGACCCACACTCCCGGCCTCAGTGTGAACCCACACTCCCGGCCTCAGAGAAGACTCACACTCCTGGCCTCAGTGTGGACCCACACTCCCGGACTCAGTGTGGACCCACACTCCCGGCCTCAGAGTAGACTCACACTCCTGGCCTCAGTGTGGACCCACACTCCCGGCCTCAGAGTAGACTCACACTCCTGGCCTCAGTGTTGACCCACACTCCCTGCCTCAGTGTGGACTCACACTCCTGGCCTCAGTGTGGACCCACACTCCCGGCCTCAGTGTGGACCCACACTCCCGGCCTCAGTGTGGACCCACACTCCCGGCCTCAGAGAAGACTCACACTCCTGGCCTCAGTGTGGACTCACACTCCCGGCCTCAGTGTGGACCCACACTCCCGGCCTCAGAGTAGACTCACACTCCCGGCCTCAGTGTGGACCCACACTCCCGGCCTCAGTGTGGACCCACTCTCCCGGCCTCAGAGTAGACTCACACTCCCGGCCTCAGTGTGAACCCACACTCCTGGCCTCAGTGTGGACCCACACTCCCGGCCTCAGTGTGAACCCACACTCCCGGCCTCAGAGTAGACTCACACTCCCGGCCTCAGTGTGAACCCACACTCCTGGCCTCAGTGTGGACCCACACTCCCGGCCTCAGTGTGGACCCACACTCCCGGCCTCAGTGTGGACCCACACTCCCGGCCTCAGTGTGGACCCACACTCCCGGCCTCAGTGTGAACCCACACTCCCTGCCTCAGTGTGGACCCACACTCCAGGCCTCTGTGTGGACCCACACTCCCGGCCTCAGTGTGGACCCACACTCCCGGCCTCAGTGTGGACCCACACTCCCGGCCTCAGTGTGGACCCACACTCCCGGCCTCAGTGTGGACCCACACTCCCGGCCTCAGTGTAGACTCACACTCCCGGCCTCAGTGTGGACCCACACTCCCGGCCTCAGTGTGGACCCACACTCCTGGCCTCAGTTTGGACCCACACTCCTGGCCTCAGTGTGAACCCACTCTCCCGGCCTCAGTGTGGTCCCACACTCCCAGCCTCAGTGTGGACACTCACACCAGGCCTCAGTGTGGACCCACACTCCTGGCCTCAGTGTGGACGCACACTCCCGGCCTCAATGTGGACACTCACACCAGGCCTCAGTGTGGACCCACACTCCCGGCCTCAGTGTGGACCCACACTCCTGGCCTCAGTTTGGACCCACACTCCTGGCCTCAGTGTGAACCCACACTCCCGGCCTCAGTGTGGTCCCACACTCCCAGCCTCAGTGTGGACACTCACACCAGGCCTCAGTGTGGACCCACACTCCCGGCCTCAGTGAAGACTCACACTCCCGGTCTCAGTGTGGACCCACACTCCCGGCCTCAGTGTGGACCCACACTCCCGGCCTCAGTGTGGACCACACTCCCGGCCTCAGTGTGGACACTCACACCAGGCCTCAGTGTGGACCCACACTCCCGGCCTCAATGTGGACACTCACACCAGGCCTCAGTGTTGACCCACACTCCCGGCCTCAGCGTGGACCCACACTCCCGGCCTCAGCGTGGACCCTCACTCCCGGCCTCAGTGTGGACCCACACTCCCGGCCTCAATGTGGACACTCACACCAGGCCTCAGTGTGGACCCAAACACCTGGCCTCAGTGTGGACCCACACTCCCGGCCTCAGTGTGGACTCACACTCCCGGCCTCTGTGTGGACCCACACTTCCGGCCTTAATGTGGACACTCACACCAGGCCTCAGTGTGAACCCACACTCCCGGCCTCAGTGTGAACACACACTCCCGGCCTCAGTATGAACCCACACACCAGGCCTCAGTGTGAACCCACACTCCCGGCCTCAGTGTGAACACACACTCCCGGCCTCAGTATGAACCCACACTCCCGGCCTCAGTGTGAACCCACACTCCCGGCCTCAGTGTGAACCCACACTCCCGGCCTCAGTGTGGACCCACACTCCCTGCCTCAGTGTGGACCCACACTCCGTGCCTCAGTGTGGACCCACACTCCTGGCCTCAGTGTGGACCCACACTCCCGGCCTCAGTGTGGACCCACACTCCCGGCCTCAGTGTGAACCCACACTCCCGGCCTCAGTGTGGACCCACACTCCCGGCCTCAGTGTGGACCTACACTCCCGGCCTCAGTATGAACCCACACTCCCGGCCTCAGTGTGGACCCACACTCCTGGCCTCAGTGTGGACCCACACTCCCGGCCTCAGTGTGGACCCACACTCCCGGCCTCAGTATGAACCCACACTCCCGGCCTCAGTGTGGACCCACACTCCCGGCCACAGTGTGGACCCACACTCCCGGCCTCAGAGAAGACTCACACTCCCGGCCTCAGTGTGGACTCACACTCCCGGCCTCAGTGTGGACCCACACTCCCGGCCTCAGTGTGGACCCACACTCCCGGCCTCAGTGTGGACTCACACTCCTGGCCTCAGTGTGGACCCACACTCCCGGCCTCAGTGTGGACCCACACTCCCGGCCTCAGTGTGGACTCACACTCCTGGCCTCAGTGTGAACCCACACTCCCGGCCTCAGTGTGGACCCACATTCCCGGCCTCAGAGTGAACCCAGACTCCCTGCCTCAGTGTGAACCCAGACTCCCGGCCTCAGTGTGGACCCACACTCCCGGCCTCAGTGTGGACTCACACTCCTGGCCTCAGTGTGGACCCAGACTCCCTGCCTCAGTGTGAACCCACACTCCTGGCCTAAGTCTGGACCCACACTTCCGGCCTCAGTGTGGACTCACACTACCGTCCTCAGTGTGGACTCACACTCCCTGCCTCAGTGTGGACCCACACTCCCGGCCTCAGAGTAGACTCACACTCCTGGCCTCAGTGTGTACCCACACTCCCGGCCTCAGTGTGAACCCACACTCCCGGCCTCAGTGTGGACTCACACTCCCGGCCTCAGAGTAGACTCACACTCCTGGCCTCAGTGTGTACCCACACTCCCGGCCTCAGTGTGAACCCACACTCCCGGCCTCAGTGTGGACTCACACTCCCGGCCTCAGAGTAGACTCACACTCCTGGCCTCAGTGTGTACCCACACTCCCGGCCTCAGTGTGAACCCACACTCCCGGCCTCAGTGTGGACTCACACTACCGTCCTCAGTGTGGACTCACACTCCCTGCCTCAGTGTGGACTCACACTTCCGGCCTCAGTGTGGACTCATACTCCCGGCCTCAGAGAAGACTCACACACCCGGCCTCAGTGTGGACTCACACTCCTGGCCTCAGTGTGAACCCAGACTCCCGGCCTCAGTGTGGACCCACACTCCTGGCCTCAGTGTGGACCCACACTCCCGGCCTCAGTGTGAACCCACACTCCCGGCCTCAGTGTGGACCCACACTCCCCGCCTCAGTGTGGACCCACACTCCGTGCCTCAGTGTGGACTCACACTCCCGGCCTCAGTGTGGACCCACACTCCCGGCCTCAGAGAAGACTCACACACCCGGCCTCAGTGTGGACTCACACTCCTGGCCTCAGTGTGAACCCAGACTCCCGGCCTCAGTGTGGACCCACACTCCCGGCCTCAGTGTGGACTCACACTACCGTCCTCAGTGTGGACCCAGACTCCCTGCCTCAGTGTGAACCCACACTCCTGGCCTAAGTCTGGACCCACACTCCCAGCCTCAGTGTGGACTCACACTACCGTCCTCAGTGTGGACTCACACTCCCTGCCTCAGTGTGGACCCACACTCCTGGCCTCAGTGTGGACCCACACTCCTGGCCTCAGAGTAGACTCACACTCCCGGCCTCAGTTGGACCCACACTCCCGGCCTCAGTGTGAACCCACACTCCCGGTCTCAGTGTGAACCCACACACCAGGCCTCAGTGTGAACCCACACTCCCGGCCTCAGTGTGAACCCACACTCCCGGACTCAGTGTGGACCCACACTCCCGGCCTCAGAGTAGACTCACACTCCCGGACTCAGTGTGGACCCACACTCCCGGCCTCAGAGTAGACTCACACTCCCGGCCTCAGTGTGGACCCACACTCCCGGCCTCAGAGTAGACCCACACGCCCGGCCTCAGAGAAGACTCACACTCCTGGCCTCAGTGTGGACCCACACTCCCGGCCTCAGAGAAGACTCACACTCCCGGCCTCAGTGTGGACCCACACTCCCGGCCTCAGAGAAGACTCACACTCCCGGCCTCAGTGTGGACCCACACTCCCGGCCTCAGTGTGGACCCACACTCCCGGCCTCAGAGTAGACTCACACTCCCGGCCTCAGTGTGGACCCACACTCCCGGCCTCAGAGTAGACCCACACTCCCGGCCTCAGAGAAGACTCACACTCCTGGCCTCAGTGTGGACCCACACTCCCGGCCTCAGAGAAGACTCACACTCCCGGCCTCAGTGTGGACCCACACTCCCGGCCTCAGAGAAGACTCACACTCCCGGCCTCAGTGTGGACCCACACTCCCGGCCTCAGAGAAGACTCACACTCCCGGCCTCAGTGTGGACCCACACTCCCGGCCTCAGTGTGGACCCACACTCCCGGCCTCAGTGTGGACCGACACTCCTGGCCTCAGTGTGGACCCACACTCCCGCCCTCAGTGTGGAACCACACTCCCGGCCTCAGTGTGGACCCACACTCCCGGCCTCAGTGTGGACCGACACTCCCGGCCTCAGTGTGGACCCACACTCCCGGCCTCAGTGTGAACCCACACTCCCGGCCTCAGTGTGGACTCACACTCCCGGCCTCAGTGTGAACCCACACTCCCGGCCTCAGTGTGAACCCACACTCCCGGCCTCAGTGTGAACCCACACTCCCGGTCTCAGTGTGGACCCACACTCCCGGCCTCAGTGAGGACCCACACTCCCGGCCTCAGTGAGGACCCACACTCCCGGACTCAGTGTGGACCCACACTCCCGGCCTCAGAGTAGACTCACACTCCCGGACTCAGTGTGGACCCACACTCCCGGCCTCAGAGTTGACTCACACTCCCGGCCTCAGTGTGGACCCACACTCCCGGCCTCAGAGTAGACCCACACTCCCGGCCTCAGAGAAGACTCACACTCCTGGCCTCAGTGTGGACCCACACTCCCGGCCTCAGAGAAGACTCACACTCCCGGCCTCAGTGTGGACCCACACTCCCGGACTCAGTGTGGACCCACACTCCCGGCCTCAGAGAAGACTCACACTCCCGGCCTCAGTGTGGACTCACACTCCCGGCCTCAGTGTGAACCCACACTCGCGGCCTCAGTGTGGACTCACACTCCCGGCCTCAGTGTGAACCCACGCTCCTGGCCTCAGTTTGGGCCCACATTCCCGGCCTCAGTGTGGACCCACACTCCCGGCCTCAGTGTGAACCCACACTCCCGGCCTCAGTGTGGACCCACACTCCTGGCCTCAGTTTGGGCCCACATTCCCGGCCTCAGTGTGGACCCACACTCCCTGCCTCAGTGTGAACCCACACTCCCGGCCTCAGTGTGAACCCACACTCCCTGCCTCAGTGTGAACCCACACTCCTGGCCTCAGTGTGGACCCACACTCCTGGCCTCAGTGTGAACCCACACTCCCGGCCTCAGTGTGAACCCACACGCCCTGCCTCAGTGTGAACCCACACTCCCGGCCTCAGTGTGAACCCACACTCCCGGCCTCAGTGTGAACCCACACTCCCGGCCTCAGTGTGGACCGACACTCACGGCCTCAGTGGGGACTCACACTCCCGTCCTCAGTGTGGACCCACACTCCCGGCCTCAGAGTAGACTCACACTCCTGGCCTCAGTGTGGACCCACACTCCCGGCCTCAGAGTAGACTCACACTCCTGGCCTCAGTGTGGACCCACACTCCTGGCTTCAGTGTGGACCCACACTCCCTGCCTCAGTGTGGACTCACACTCCCGTCCTCAGTGTGGACCCACACTCCCGGCCTCAGAGTAGACTCACACTCCTGGCCTCAGTGTGGACCCACACTCCCGGCCTCAGTGTGAACCCACACTCCCGGCCTCAGTGTGGACCGACACTCACGGCCTCAGTGGGGACTCACACTCCCGGCCTCAGTGTGAACCCACACTCCCGGCCTCAGTGTGAACCCACATGCCCTGCCTCAGTGTGAACCCACACTCCCGGCCTCAGTGTGAACCCACACTCCCGGCCTCAGTGTGGACCCACACTCCCGGCCTCAGAGAAGACTCACACTCCTGGCCTCAGTGTGGACCCACACTCCCGGCCTCAGTGAGGACCCACACTCCCGGACTCAGTGTGGACCCACACTCCCGGCCTCAGAGTAGACTCACACTCCTGGCCTCAGTGTGGACCCACACTCCTGGCTTCAGTGTGGACCCACACTCCCTGCCTCAGTGTGGACTCACACTCCCGGCCTCAGTGTGGACCCACACTCCCGGCCTCAGAGTAGACTCACACTCCTGGCCTCAGTGTGGACCCACACTCCCGGCCTAAGTGAGGACCCACACTCCCGGACTCAGTGTGGACCCACACTCCCGGCCTCAGAGTAGACTCACACTCCTGGCCTCAGTGTGGACCCACACTCCCGGCCTCAGTGTGGACCGACACTCCCGGCCTCAGTGTGGACTCACACTCCCGGCCTCAGTGTGGACCGACACTCCCGGCCTCAGTGTGGACTCACACTCCCGGCCTCAGTGTGGACCCACACTCCCGGCCTCAGAGAAGACTCACACTCCCGGCCTCAGTGTGGACCCTCACTCCCGGCCTCAGAGTAGACTCACACTCCCGGCCTCAGTGTGGACACACACTCCCGGCCTCGGTGTGGACCCACACTCCCGGCCACAGTGTGGACCCACACTCCCGGCCTCAGAGTAGACTCACACTCCCGGCCTCAGTGTGGACCCACACTCCCGGCCTCAGAGTAGACCCACACTCCCGGCCTCAGTGTGGACCCACACTCCCGGCCTCAGTGTGGACCCACACTCCCGGGCTCAGTGTGGACTCACACTCCCGGCCTCAGTGTGTACCCACACTCCCGGCCTCAGTATGGACTCACACTCCCGGCCTCAGTGTGAACCCACACACCCGGCCTCAGTGTGAACCCACACTCCCGGCCTCAGAGTAGACTCACACTCCTGGCCTCAGTGTGGACCCACACTCCCGGCCTCAGTGTGGACCCACACTCCCGGCCTCAGTGTGGACTCACACTCCCGGCCTCAGTGTGAACCCACACACCCGGCCTCAGTGTGAACCCACACTCCCAGCCTCAGAGTAGACTCACACTCCTGGCCTCAGTGTGGACCCACACTCCCGGCCTCAGTGTGGACCGACACTCCCGGCCTCAGTGTGAACCCACACTCCCGGCCTGAGAGTAGACTCACACTCCCGGCCTCAGTGTGAACCCACCCTCCCGGCCTGAGAGTAGACTCACACTCCTGGCCTCAGTGTGGACCCACACTCCCGGCCTCAGTGTGGACCGACACTCCCGGCCTCAGTGTGGACCCACACTCCCGGCCTCAGTGTGGACCGACACTCCCGGCCTCAGTGTGAACCCACACTCCCGGCCCCAGTGTGAACCCACACTCCCGGCCTGAGAGTAGACTCACACTCCCGGCCTCAGTGTGAACCCACACTCCCGGCCTGAGAGTAGACTCACACTCCCGGCCTCAGTGTGAACCCACACTCCCGGCCTGAGAGTAGACTCACACTCCCGGCCTCAGTGTGGACCCACACACCCGGCCTCAGTGTGGACCCACACTCCCGGCCCCAGTGTGAACCCAGACTCCCAGCCTCAGTGTGGACTCACACTTCCGGCCTCAGTGTGGACCCACACTCCCGGCCTGCCACACAACCGGCCTCAGTGTGGACCCACACTCCCGGCCTCAGTGTGTACCCACACTCCCGGCCTCAGTGTGGACTCACACTCCCGGCCTCTGTGTGAACCCACATTCCCGGCCTCAGTGTGAACCCACACTCCTGGCCTCAGTGTGGACCCACACTCCCAGCCTCAGAGTAGACTCACACTCCTGGCCTCAGTGTGGACCCACACTCCCGGCCTCAGTGTGGACCCACACTCCCGGCCTCAGAGAAGACTCACACTCCTGGCCTCAGTGTGGACCGACACTCCTGGCCTCAGTGTGGACCCACACTCCCGGCCTCAGTGTGGACCCACACTCCCGGCCTCAGAGAAGACTCACACTCCCGGCCTCAGAGAAGACTCACACTCCTGGCCTCAGTGAGGACCCACACTCCCGGCCTCAGTGTGGACCCACACTCCCGGCCTCAGTGTAGACTCACACTCCCGGCCTCAGTGTGGACCCACACTCCCGGCCTCCCACACAACCGGCCTCGGTTTGGACCCACACTCCTGGCCTCAGTGTGGACCCACACTCCCGGCCTCAGTGTGGACTCACACTCCCGGCCTCAGAGTGAACCCAGACTCCCGGCCTCAGTGTGGACCCACACACCCGGCCTCAGTGTGGACCCACACTCCTTGCTTCAGTGTGGACCCACACTCCCAGCCTCAGAGTAGACTCACACTCCTGGCCTCAGTGTGGACTCACACTCCCGGCCTCAGTGTGGACTCACACTCCCGGCCTCAGTGTGGACCCACACTCCCGGCCTCAGAGGAGACTCACACTCCCGGCCTCAGTGTGGACACACACTCCCGGCCTCGGTGTGGACCCACACTCCCGGCCTCAGTGTGGACCCACACTCCCGGCCTCAGAGTAGACTCACACTCCCGGCCTCAGTGTGGACCCACACTCCCGGCCTCAGAGTAGACCCACACTCCCGGCCTCAGTGTGTACCCACACTCCCGGCCTCAGTGTGGACCCACACTCCCGGCCTCAGTGTGGACCCACACTCCCGGCCTCAGTGTGTACCCACACTCCCGGCCTCAGTGTGGACCCACACTCCCGGCCTCAGTGTGAACCCACACACCCGGCCTCAGTGTGAACCCACACTCCCGGCCTCAGAGTAGACTCACACTCCTGGTCTCAGTGTGGACCCACACTCCCGGCCTCTGAGTAGACTCACACTCCCGTCCTCAGTGTGAACCCACACTCCCGGCCTCAGTGTGAACCCACACACCCGGCCTCAGTGTGAACCCACACTCCCGGCCTCAGTGTGGACCCACACTCCCGGCCTCAGAGTAGACTCACACTCCCGGCCTCAGTGTGGACCCACACTCCCGGCCTCAGTGTGAACCCACACACCCGGCCTCAGTGTGAACCCACACTCCCGGCCTCAGAGTAGACTCACACTCCTGGCCTCAGTGTGGACCCACACTCCCGGCCTCAGTGTGGACTCACACTCCCTGCCTCAGTGTGGACCCACACTCCCGGCCTCAGTGTGAACCCACACTCCCGGCCTCAGTGTTGACCCACACTCCCGGCCTCAGTGTGGACCCACACTCCTGGCCTCAATGTGGACCCACACTCCCGGCCTCAGTGTGAACCCACACACCCGGCCTCAGTGTGAACCCACACTCCCTGCCTCAGTGTGGACCCACACTCCCGGCCTCAGTGTGGACCCACACTCCCGGCCTCAGTGTGGACCCACACTCCCGGCCTCTGAGTAGACTCACACTCCCGTCCTCAGTGTGAACCCACACTCCCGGCCTCAGTGTGAACCCACACACCCGGCCTCAGTGTGAACCCACACTCCCGGCCTCAGTGTGGACCCACACTCCCGGCCTCAGAGTAGACTCACACTCCCGGCCTCAGTGTGGACCCACACTCCCGGCCTCAGTGTGAACCCACACACCCGGCCTCAGTGTGAACCCACACTCCCGGCCTCAGAGTAGACTCACACTCCTGGCCTCAGTGTGGACCCACACTCCCGGCCTCAGTGTGGACTCACACTCCCTGCCTCAGTGTGGACCCACACTCCCGGCCTCAGTGTGAACCCACACTCCCGGCCTCAGTGTTGACCCACACTCCCGGCCTCAGTGTGGACCCACACTCCTGGCCTCAATGTGGACCCACACTCCCGGCCTCAGTGTGAACCCACACACCCGGCCTCAGTGTGAACCCACACACCCGGCCTCAGTGTGGACCCACACTCCCGGCCTCAATGTGGACCCACACTCCCGGCCTCAGTGTGAACCCACACACCCGGCCTCAATGTGGACCCACACTCCCGGCCTCAGTGTGAACCCACACACCCGGCCTCAGTGTGAACCCACACTCCCTGCCTCAGTGTGGACCCACACTCCCGGCCTCAGTGTGGACCCACACTCCCGGCCTCAGTGTGGACCTACACTCCCGGCCTCAGAGAAGACTCACACTCCCGGCCTCAGAGAAGACTCACACTCCTGGCCTCAGTGTGGACCCACACTCCCGGCCTCAGTGTAGACTCACACTCCCGGCCTCAGTGTGGACCCACACTCCCGGCCTCAGTGTGAACCCAGACTCCCAGCCTCAGTGTGTACCCACACTCCCGGCCTCAGTGTGGACCCACACTCCCGGCCTCAGTGTGAACCCACACTCCCGGCCTCAGTGTGGACCCACACTCCTGGCCTCTTTGTGGACCCACACTCCGTGCCTCAGTGTGAACCCACACTCCCGGCCTCAGTGTGGACCCACATTCGCGGCCTCAGTGTGAACCCACACACCCGGCCTCAGTGTGAACACACATTCCCGGCCTCAATGTGAACCCACACACCCGGCCTCAGTGTGAACCCACATTCCCGGCCTCAGTGTGAACCCACACTCCCGGCCTCAGAGTAGACTCACACTCCTGGCCTCAGTGTTGACCCACACTCCCTGCCTCAGTGTGGACCCACCCACCCGGCCTCAGTGTGGACCCACACTCCCGGCCTCAGAGTAGACTCACACTCCCGGCCTCAGTGTGAACCCACACTCCCGGCCTCAGTGTGAACCCACACTCCCGGCCTCAGTGTGGACCCACACTCCCGGCCTCAGAGTAGACTCACACTCCCGGCCTCAGTGTGGACACACACTCCCGGCCTCAGAGTAGACTCACACTCCCGGCCTCAGTGTGGACACACACTCCCGGCCTCGGTGTGGACCCACACTCCCGGCCACAGTGTGGACCCACACTCCCGGCCTCAGAGTAGACTCACACTCCCGGCCTCAGTGTGGACCCACACTCCCGGCCTCAGAGTAGACCCACACTCCCGGCCTCAGTGTGGACCCACACTCCCGGCCTCAGTGTGGACCCACACTCCCGGGCTCAGTGTGGACTCACACTCCCGGCCTCAGTGTGTACCCACACTCCCGGCCTCAGTATGGACTCACACTCCCGGCCTCAGTGTGAACCCACACACCCGGCCTCAGTGTGAACCCACACTCCCGGCCTCAGAGTAGACTCACACTCCTGGCCTCAGTGTGGACCCACACTCCCGGCCTCAGTGTGGACCCACACTCCCGGCCTCAGTGTGGACTCACACTCCCGGCCTCAGTGTGAACCCACACACCCGGCCTCAGTGTGAACCCACACTCCCAGCCTCAGAGTAGACTCACACTCCTGGCCTCAGTGTGGACCCACACTCCCGGCCTCAGTGTGGACCGACACTCCCGGCCTCAGTGTGAACCCACACTCCCGGCCTGAGAGTAGACTCACACTCCCGGCCTCATTGTGGACTCACACTCCTGGCCTCAGTGTGGACCCACACTCCCGGCCCCAGTGTGAACCCAGACTCCCAGCCTCAGTGTGGACTCACACTTCCGGCCTCAGTGTGGACCCACACTCCCGGCCTCCCACACAACCGGCCTCAGTGTGGACCCACACTCCCGGCCTCAGTGTGTACCCACACTCCCGGCCTCAGTGTGGACCCACACTCCCGGCCTCAGTGTGGACTCACACTCCCGGCCTCTGTGTGAACCCACATTCCCGGCCTCAGTGTGAACCCACACTCCTGGCCTCAGTGTGGAGCCACACTCCCAGCCTCAGAGTAGACTCACACTCCTGGCCTCAGTGTGGACCCACACTCCCGGCCTCAGTGTGGACCCACACTCCCGGCCTCAGAGAAGACTCACACTCCTGGCCTCAGTGTGGACCGACACTCCTGGCCTCAGTGTGGACCCACACTCCCGGCCTCAGAGAAGACTCACACTCCCGGCCTCAGAGAAGACTCACACTCCTGGCCTCAGTGAGGACCCACACTCCCGGCCTCAGTGTGGACCCACACTCCCGGCCTCAGTGTAGACTCACACTCCCGGCCTCAGTGTGGACCCACACTCCCGGCCTCCCACACAACCGGCCTCGGTTTGGACCCACACTCCTGGCCTCAGTGTGGACCCACACTCCCGGCCTCAGTGTGGACTCACACTCCCGGCCTCAGAGTGAACCCAGACTCCCGGCCTCAGTGTGGACCCACACTCCTTGCTTCAGTGTGGACCCACACTCCCAGCCTCAGAGTAGACTCACACTCCTGGCCTCAGTGTGGACTCACACTCCCGGCCTCAGTGTGGACTCACACTCCCGGCCTCAGTGTGGACCCACACTCCCGGCCTCAGAGTAGACTCACACTCCCGGCCTCAGTGTGGACACACACTCCCGGCCTCGGTGTGGACCCACACTCCCGGCCTCAGTGTGGACCCACACTCCCGGCCTCAGAGTAGACTCACACTCCCGGCCTCAGTGTGGACCCACACTCCCGGCCTCAGAGTAGACCCACACTCCCGGCCTCAGTGTGTACCCACACTCCCGGCCTCAGTGTGGACCCACACTCCCGGCCTCAGTGTGGACCCACACTCCCGGCCTCAGTGTGTACCCACACTCCCGGCCTCAGTGTGGACTCACACTCCCGGCCTCAGTGTGAACCCACACTCCCGGCCTCAGTGTGAACCCACACTCCTGGCCTCAGTGTGGACCCACACTCCCAGCCTCAGAGTAGACTCACACTCCTGGCCTCAGTGTGGACCCACACTCCCGGCCTCAGTGTGGACCCACACTCCCGGCCTCAGAGAAGACTCACACTCCTGGCCTCAGTGTGGACCGACACTCCTGGCCTCAGTGTGGACCCACACTCCCGGCCTCAGAGAAGACTCACACTCCCGGCCTCAGAGAAGACTCACACTCCTGGCCTCAGTGAGGACCCACACTCCCGGCCTCAGTGTGGACCCACACTCCCGGCCTCAGTGTAGACTCACACTCCCGGCCTCAGTGTGGACCCACACTCCCGGCCTCAGTGTGGACCCACACACCCGGCCTCAGTGTGAACCCAGACTCCCAGCCTCAGTGTGTACCCACACTCCCGGCCTCAGTGTAGACTCACACTCCCGGCCTCAGTGTGGACCCACACTCCCGGCCTCAGTGAGGACCCACACTCCCGGCCTCAGTGTGGACTCACACTCCCGTCCTCAGTGTGGACCCACACTCCCGGCCTCAGTGTGGACTCACACTCCCGGCCTCAGTGTGGACTCACACTCCCGGCCTCAGTGTGGACCCACACTCCCGGGCTCAGTGTGGACCCACACTCCCGTCCTCAGTGTGAACCCACACTCCCGGCCTCAGTGTGAACCCACACTCCCGGCCTCAGTGTGAACCCACACTCCCGGCCTCAGAGTAGACTCACACTCCTGGTCTCAGTGTGGACCCACACTCCCGGCCTCTGAGTAGACTCACACTCCCGTCCTCAGTGTGGACTCACACTCCCGGCCTCAGTGTGGACTCACACTCCCGGCCTCAGTGTGGACCCACACTCCCGGGCTCAGTGTGGACCCACACTCCCGTCCTCAGTGTGAACCCACACTCCCGGCCTCAGTGTGAACCCACACACCCGGCCTCAGTGTGGACCCACACTCCCGGCCTCAGAGTAGACTCACACTCCCGGCCTCAGTGTGGACCCACACTCCCGGCCTCAGTGTGAACCCACACACCCGGCCTCAGTGTGGACCCACACTCCCGGCCTCAGAGTAGACTCACACTCCCGGCCTCAGTGTGGACCCACACTCCCGGCCTCAGTGTGAACCCACACACCCGGCCTCAGTGTGAACCCACACTCCCGGCCTCAGAGTAGACTCACACTCCTGGCCTCAGTGTGGACCCACACTCCCGGCCTCAGTGTGGACTCACACTCCCTGCCTCAGTGTGGACCCACACTCCCGGCCTCAGTGTGAACCCACACTCCCGGCCTCAGTGTTGACCCACACTCCCGGCCTCAGTGTGGACCCACACTCCTGGCCTCAATGTGGACCCACACTCCCGGCCTCAGTGTGAACCCACACACCCGGCCTCAGTGTGAACCCACACTCCCTGCCTCAGTGTGGACCCACACTCCCGGCCTCAGTGTGGACCCACACTCCCGGCCTCAGTGTGGACCTACACTCCCGGCCTCAGAGAAGACTCACACTCCCGGCCTCAGAGAAGACTCACACTCCTGGCCTCAGTGTGGACCCACACTACCGGCCTCAGTGTAGACTCACACTCCCGGCCTCAGTGTGGACCCACACTCCCGGCCTCAGTGTGAACCCAGACTCCCAGCCTCAGTGTGTACCCACACTCCCGGCCTCAGTGTGGACCCACACTCCCGGCCTCAGTGTGGACCCACACTCCCGGCCTCAGTGTGAACCCACACTCCCGGCCTCAGTGTGGACCCACACTCCTGGCCTCTTTGTGGACCCACACTCCGTGCCTCAGTGTGAACCCACATTCCCGGCCTCAGTGTGAACCCACACTCCCGGCCTCAGAGTAGACCCACCCACCCGGCCTCAGTGTGGACCCACACTCCCGGCCTCAGAGTAGATTCACACTCCCGGCCTCAGTGTGAACCCACACTCCCGGCCTCAGTGTGAACCCACACTCCCGGCCTCAGAGTAGACTCACACTCCTGGCCTCAGTGTGGACCCACACTCCTGGCCTCGGTTTGGAGTCACACTCCCGGCCTCAGAGTGGACCCACAATCCCGGCCTCAGTGTGGACCCACACACCCGGCCTCAGTGTGCACCCACACTCCCGGCCTCAGTGTGGACCCACACTCCCGTCCTCAGTGTGGACCCACACTCCCTGCCTCAGTGTGGACCCACACTCCCTGCCTCAGTGTGGACCGACACTCCCGGCCTCAGTGTGGACTCACACTCCCGGCCTCAGTGTGGACTCACACTCCCTGCCTCAGTGTGGACCCACACTCCCGGCCTCAGTGTGGACTCACACTCCCTGCCTCAGTGTGGACCCACACTCCCGGCCTCAGTGTGGACCGACACTCCCGGCCTCAGTGTGGACTCACACTCCAGGCCTCAGTGTGGACCGACACTCCCGGCCTCAGTGTGGACTCATAATCCTGGCCTCAGTGTGGACCCACACTCCCGGCCTCAGAGAAGACTCACACTCCTGGCCTCAGTGTGGACCCACACTCCCGGCCTCAGTGTGGACCCACACTCCCGGCCTCAGTGTGAACCCACACTCCCGGCCTCAGAGAAGACTCACACTCCTGGCCTCAGTGTGGACCCACACTCCCTGCCTCAGTGTGGACTCACACTCCTGGCCTCAGTGTGGACCCACACTCCCGGCCTCAGTGTGGACCCACACTCCCGGCCTCAGAGTAGACTCACACTCCCGGCCTCAGTGTGGACCCACACTCCCGGCCTCAGTGTGGACCCACTCTCCCGGCCTCAGAGTAGACTCACACTCCCGGCCTCAGTGTGAACCCACACTCCTGGCCTCAGTGTGGACCCACACTACCGGCCTCAGTGTGGACCCACACTCCCGGCCTCAGTGTGAACCCACACTCCCGGCCTCAGAGTAGACTCACACTCCTGGCCTCAGTGTGGACCCACACTCCCGGCCTCAGTGTGGACTCACACTCCCGTCCTCAGTGTGGACCCACACTCCCGGCCTCAGTGTGAACCCACACTCCCTGCCTCAGTGTGGACCCACACTCCAGGCCTCTGTGTGGACCCACACTCCCGGCCTCAGTGTGGACCCACACTCCCGGCCTCAGTGTGGACCCACACTCCCGGCCTCAGTGTGGACCCACACTCCCGGCCTCAGTGTGGACCCACACTCCCGGCCTCAGTGTAGACTCACACTCCCGGCCTCAGTGTGGACCCACACTCCCGGCCTCAGTGTGGACCCACACTCCTGGCCTCAGTTTGGACCCACACTCCTGGCCTCAGTGTGAACCCACACTCCCGGCCTCAGTGTGGTCCCACACTCCCAGCCTCAGTGTGGACACTCAGACCAGGCCTCAGTGTGGACCCACACTCCTGGCCTCAGTGTGGACGCACACTCCCGGCCTCAATGTGGACACTCACACCAGGCCTCAGTGTGGACCCACACTCCCGGCCTCAGTGTGGACCCACACTCCTGGCCTCAGTTTGGACCCACACTCCTGGCCTCAGTGTGAACCCACACTCCCGGCCTCAGTGTGGTCCCACACTCCCAGCCTCAGTGTGGACACTCACACCAGGCCTCAGTGTGGACCCACACTCCCGGCCTCAGTGAAGACTCACACTCCCGGTCTCAGTGTGGACCCACACTCCCGGCCTCAGTGTGGACCCACACTCCCGGCCTCAGTGTGGACCACACTCCCGGCCTCAGTGTGGACACTCACACCAGGCCTCAGTGTGGACCCACACTCCCGGCCTCAATGTGGACACTCACACCAGGCCTCAGTGTGGACCCACACTCCCGGCCTCAGCGTGGACCCACACTCCCGGCCTCAGCGTGGACCCTCACTCCCGGCCTCAGCGTGGACCCTCACTCCTGGCCTCAGTGTGGACCCACACTCCCAGCCTCAGAGTAGACTCACACTCCTGGCCTCAGTGTGGACCCACACTCCCGGCCTCAGTGTGGACCCACACTCCCGGCCTCAGAGAAGACTCACACTCCTGGCCTCAGTGTGGACCGACACTCCTGGCCTCAGTGTGGACCCACACTCCCGGCCTCAGAGAAGACTCACACTCCCGGCCTCAGAGAAGACTCACACTCCTGGCCTCAGTGAGGACACACACTCCCGGCCTCAGTGTGGACCCACACTCCCGGCCTCAGTGTAGACTCACACTCCCGGCCTCAGTGTGGACCCACACTCCCGGCCTCAGTGTGGACCCACACACCCGGCCTCAGTGTGAACCCAGACTCCCAGCCTCAGTGTGTACCCACACTCCCGGCCTCAGTGTAGACTCACACTCCCGGCCTCAGTGTGGACCCACACTCCCGGCATCAGTGAGGACCCACACTCCCGGCCTCAGTGTGGACTCACACTCCCGTCCTCAGTGTGGACCCACACTCCCGGCCTCAGTGTGGACTCACACTCCCGGCCTCAGTGTGGACTCACACTCCCGGCCTCAGTGTGGACCCACACTCCCGGGCTCAGTGTGGACCCACACTCCCGTCCTCAGTGTGAACCCACACTCCCGGCCTCAGTGTGAACCCACACTCCCGGCCTCAGTGTGGACCCACACTCCCGGCCTCAGAGTAGACTCACACTCCCGGCCTCAGTGTGGACCCACACTCCCGGCCTCTGAGTAGACTCACACTCCCGTCCTGAGTGTGAACCCACACTCCCGGCCTCAGTGTGAACCCACACACCCGGCCTCAGTGTGAACCCACACTCCCGGCCTCAGTGTGGACCCACACTCCCGGCCTCAGAGTAGACTCACACTCCCGGCCTCAGTGTGGACCCACACTCCCGGCCTCAGTGTGAACCCACACACCCGGCCTCAGTGTGAACCCACACTCCCGGCCTCAGAGTAGACTCACACTCCTGGCCTCAGTGTGGACCCACACTCCTGGCCTCAGTGTGGACCCACACTCCCGGCCTCAGTGTGAACCCACACTCCCGGCCTCAGTGTTGACCCACACTCCCGGCCTCAGTGTGGACCCACACTCCTGGCCTCAATGTGGACCCACACTCCCGGCCTCAGTGTGAACCCACACACCCGGCCTCAGTGTGAACCCACACTCCCTGCCTCAGTGTGGACCCACACTCCCGGCTTCAGTGTGGACCCACACTCCCGGCCTCAGTGTGGACCTACACTCCCGGCCTCAGAGAAGACTCACACTCCCGGCCTCAGAGAAGACTCACACTCCTGGCCTCAGTGTGGACCCACACTCCCGGCCTCAGTGTAGACTCACACTCCCGGCCTCAGTGTGGACCCACACTCCCGGCCTCAGTGTGAACCCAGACTCCCAGCCTCAGTGTGTACCCACACTCCCGGCCTCAGTGTGGACCCACACTCCCGGCCTCAGTGTGGACCCACACTCCCGGCCTCAGTGTGAACCCACACTCCCGGCCTCAGTGTGGACCCACACTCCTGGCCTCTTTGTGGACCCACACTCCGTGCCTCAGTGTGAACACACATTCCCGGCCTCAGTGTGAACCCACACACCCGGCCTCAGTGTGAACCCACATTCCCGGCCTCAGTGTGAACCCACACTCCCGGCCTCAGAGTAGACTCACACTCCTGGCCTCAGTGTTGACCCACACTCCCTGCCTCAGTGTGGACCCACCCACCCGGCCTCAGTGTGGACCCACACTCCCGGCCTCAGAGTAGATTCACACTCCCGGCCTCAGTGTGAACCCACACTCCCGGCCTCAGTGTGAACCCACACTCCCGGCCTCAGTGTGGACCCACACTCCCGGCCTCAGAGTAGACTCACACTCCTGGCCTCAGTGTGGACCCACACTCCTGGCCTCAGTTTGGAGTCACACTCCCGGCCTCAGAGTGGACCCACAATCCCGGCCTCAGTGTGGACCCACACACCCGGCCTCAGTGTGCACCCACACTCCCGGCCTCAGTGTGGACCCACACTCCCGTCCTCAGTGTGGACCCACACTCCCTGCCTCAGTGTGGACCCACACTCCCGTCCTCAGTGTGAACCCACACTCCTGGCCTCAGTGTGGACCCACACTCCCGGCCTCAGAGTAGACTCACACTCCCTGCCTCAGTGTGGACTCACACTCCCGGCCTCAGTGTGGACTCACACTCCCTGCCTCAGTGTGGACCCACACTCCCGGCCTCAGTGTGGACCGAGACTCCCGGCCTCAGTGTGGACCGACACTCCCGGCCTCAGTGTGGACTCACACTCCAGGCCTCAGTGTGGACCGACACTCCCGGCCTCAGAGAAGACTCACACTCCTGGCCTCAGTGTGGACCCACACTCCCGGCCTCAGTGTGGACCCACACTCCCGGCCTCAGTGTGAACCCACACTCCCGGCCTCAGAGAAGACTCACACTCCTGGCCTCAGTGTGGACCCACACTCCCTGCCTCAGTGTGGACTCACACTCCTGGCCTCAGTGTGGACCCACACTCCCGGCCTCAGTGTGGACCCACACTCCCGGCCTCAGAGTAGACTCACACTCCCGGCCTCAGTGTGGACCCACACTCCCGGCCTCAGTGTGGACCCACTCTCCCGGCCTCAGAGTAGACTCACACTCCCGGCCTCAGTGTGAACCCACACTCCTGGCCTCAGTGTGGACCCACACTACCGGCCTCAGTGTGGACCCACACTCCCGGCCTCAGTGTGAACCCACACTCCCGGCCTCAGAGTAGACTCACACTCCTGGCCTCAGTGTGGACCCACACTCCCGGCCTCAGTGTGGACTCACACTCCCGTCCTCAGTGTGGACCCACACTCCCGGCCTCAGTGTGAACCCACACTCCCTGCCTCAGTGTGGACCCACACTCCAGGCCTCTGTGTGGACCCACACTCCCGGCCTCAGTGTGGACCCACACTCCCGGCCTCAGTGTGGACCCACACTCCCGGCCTCAGTGTGGACCCACACTCCCGGCCTCAGTGTGGACCCACACTCCCGGCCTCAGTGTAGACTCACACTCCCGGCCTCAGTGTGGACCCACACTCCCGGCCTCAGTGTGGACCCACACTCCTGGCCTCAGTTTGGACCCACACTCCTGGCCTCAGTGTGAACCCACACTCCCGGCCTCAGTGTGGTCCCACACTCCCAGCCTCAGTGTGGACACTCACACCAGGCCTCAGTGTGGACCCACACTCCTGGCCTCAGTGTGGACGCACACTCCCGGCCTCAATGTGGACACTCACACCAGGCCTCAGTGTGGACCCACACTCCCGGCCTCAGTGTGGACCCACACTCCTGGCCTCAGTTTGGACCCACACTCCTGGCCTCAGTGTGAACCCACACTCCCGGCCTCAGTGTGGTCCCACACTCCCAGCCTCAGTGTGGACACTCACACCAGGCCTCAGTGTGGACCCACACTCCCGGCCTCAGTGAAGACTCACACTCCCGGTCTCAGTGTGGACCCACACTCCCGGCCTCAGTGTGGACCCACACTCCCGGCCTCAGTGTGGACCACACTCCCGGCCTCAGTGTGGACACTCACACCAGGCCTCAGTGTGGACCCACACTCCCGGCCTCAATGTGGACACTCACACCAGGCCTCAGTGTGGACCCACACTCCCGGCCTCAGCGTGGACCCACACTCCCGGCCTCAGCGTGGACCCTCACTCCCGGCCTCAGTGTGGACCCACACTCCCGGCCTCAATGTGGACACTCACACCAGGCCTCAGTGTGGACCCAAACACCTGGCCTCAGTGTGGACCCACACTCCCGGCCTCAGTGTGGACTCACACTCCCGGCCTCAGTGTGGACCCACACTCCCGGCCTCTGTGTGGACCTAAACTCCCGGCCTCAATGTGGACACTCACACCAGGCCTCAGTGTGGACCCACACTCCGTGCCTCAGTGTGGACCCACACTCCTGGCCTCAGTGTGGACCCACACTCCCGGCCTCAGTGTGGACCCACACTCCCGGCCTCAGTATGAACCCACACTCCCGGCCTCAGTGTGGACCCACACTCCCGGCCTCAGTGTGGACCCACACTCCCGGCCTCAGTATGAACCCACACTCCCGGCCTCAGTGTGGACCCACACTCCTGGCCTCAGTGTGGACCCACACTCCCGGCCTCAGTGTGGACCCACACTCCCGGCCTCAGTATGAACCCACACTCCCGGCCTCAGTGTGGACCCACACTCCCGGCCACAGTGTGGACCCACACTCCCGGCCTCAGAGAAGACTCACACTCCCGGCCTCAGTGTGGACTCACACTCCCGGCCTCAGTGTGGACCCACACTCCCGGCCTCAGTGTGGACCCACACTCCCGGCCTCAGTGTGGACTCACACTCCTGGCCTCAGTGTGGACCCACACTCCCGGCCTCAGTGTGGACCCACACTCCCGGCCTCAGTGTGGACTCACACTCCTGGCCTCAGTGTGAACCCACACTCCCGGCCTCAGTGTGGACCCACATTCCCGGCCTCAGAGTGAACCCAGACTCCCTGCCTCAGTGTGAACCCAGACTCCCGGCCTCAGTGTGGACCCACACTCCCGGCCTCAGTGTGGACTCACACTCCTGGCCTCAGTGTGGACCCAGACTCCCTGCCTCAGTGTGAACCCACACTCCTGGCCTAAGTCTGGACCCACACTTCCGGCCTCAGTGTGGACTCACACTACCGTCCTCAGTGTGGACTCACACTCCCTGCCTCAGTGTGGACCCACACTCCCGGCCTCAGAGTAGACTCACACTCCTGGCCTCAGTGTGTACCCACACTCCCGGCCTCAGTGTGAACCCACACTCCCGGCCTCAGTGTGGACTCACACTCCCGGCCTCAGAGTAGACTCACACTCCTGGCCTCAGTGTGTACCCACACTCCCGGCCTCAGTGTGAACCCACACTCCCGGCCTCAGTGTGGACTCACACTACCGTCCTCAGTGTGGACTCACACTCCCTGCCTCAGTGTGGACTCACACTCCCGGCCTCAGTGTGGACTCACACTCCTGGCCTCAGTGTGAACCCACACTCCCGGCCTCAGTGTGGACCCACATTCCCGGCCTCAGAGTGAACCCAGACTCCCTGCCTCAGTGTGAACCCAGACTCCCGGCCTCAGTGTGGACCCACACTCCCGGCCTCAGTGTGGACTCACACTCCTGGCCTCAGTGTGGACCCAGACTCCCTGCCTCAGTGTGAACCCACACTCCTGGCCTAAGTCTGGACCCACACTTCCGGCCTCAGTGTGGACTCACACTACCGTCCTCAGTGTGGACTCACACTCCCTGCCTCAGTGTGGACCCACACTCCCGGCCTCAGAGTAGACTCACACTCCTGGCCTCAGTGTGTACCCACACTCCCGGCCTCAGTGTGAACCCACACTCCCGGCCTCAGTGTGGACTCACACTCCCGGCCTCAGAGTAGACTCACACTCCTGGCCTCAGTGTGTACCCACACTCCCGGCCTCAGTGTGAACCCACACTCCCGGCCTCAGTGTGGACTCACACTACCATCCTCAGTGTGGACTCACACTCCTGGCCTCAGTGTGTACCCACACTCCCGGCCTCAGAGTAGACTCACACTCCTGGCCTCAGTGTGGACCCACACTCCCGGCCTCAGTGTGGACCCACACTCCCGGCCTCAGTGTGGACTCACACTCCCGGCCTCAGTGTGAACCCACACACCCGGCCTCAGTGTGAACCCACACTCCCAGCCTCAGAGTAGACTCACACTCCTGGCCTCAGTGTGGACCCACACTCCCGGCCTCAGTGTGGACCGACACTCCCGGCCTCAGTGTGAACCCACACTCCCGGCCTGAGAGTAGACTCACACTCCCGGCCTCATTGTGGACTCACACTCCTGGCCTCAGTGTGGACCCACACTCCCGGCCCCAGTGTGAACCCAGACTCCCAGCCTCAGTGTGGACTCACACTTCCGGCCTCAGTGTGGACCCACACTCCCGGCCTCCCACACAACCGGCCTCAGTGTGGACCCACACTCCCGGCCTCAGTGTGTACCCACACTCCCGGCCTCAGTGTGGACCCACACTCCCGGCCTCAGTGTGGACTCACACTCCCGGCCTCTGTGTGAACCCACATTCCCGGCCTCAGTGTGAACCCACACTCCTGGCCTCAGTGTGGACCCACACTCCCAGCCTCAGAGTAGACTCACACTCCTGGCCTCAGTGTGGACCCACACTCCCGGCCTCAGTGTGGACCCACACTCCCGGCCTCAGAGAAGACTCACACTCCTGGCCTCAGTGTGGACCGACACTCCTGGCCTCAGTGTGGACCCACACTCCCGGCCTCAGAGAAGACTCACACTCCCGGCCTCAGAGAAGACTCACACTCCTGGCCTCAGTGAGGACCCACACTCCCGGCCTCAGTGTGGACCCACACTCCCGGCCTCAGTGTAGACTCACACTCCCGGCCTCAGTGTGGACCCACACTCCCGGCCTCCCACACAACCGGCCTCGGTTTGGACCCACACTCCTGGCCTCAGTGTGGACCCACACTCCCGGCCTCAGTGTGGACTCACACTCCCGGCCTCAGAGTGAACCCAGACTCCCGGCCTCAGTGTGGACCCACACTCCTTGCTTCAGTGTGGACCCACACTCCCAGCCTCAGAGTAGACTCACACTCCTGGCCTCAGTGTGGACTCACACTCCCGGCCTCAGTGTGGACTCACACTCCCGGCCTCAGTGTGGACCCACACTCCCGGCCTCAGAGTAGACTCACACTCCCGGCCTCAGTGTGGACACACACTCCCGGCCTCGGTGTGGACCCACACTCCCGGCCTCAGTGTGGACCCACACTCCCGGCCTCAGAGTAGACTCACACTCCCGGCCTCAGTGTGGACCCACACTCCCGGCCTCAGAGTAGACCCACACTCCCGGCCTCAGTGTGTACCCACACTCCCGGCCTCAGTGTGGACCCACACTCCCGGCCTCAGTGTGGACCCACACTCCCGGCCTCAGTGTGTACCCACACTCCCGGCCTCAGTGTGGACTCACACTCCCGGCCTCAGTGTGAACCCACACTCCCGGCCTCAGTGTGAACCCACACTCCTGGCCTCAGTGTGGACCCACACTCCCAGCCTCAGAGTAGACTCACACTCCTGGCCTCAGTGTGGACCCACACTCCCGGCCTCAGTGTGGACCCACACTCCCGGCCTCAGAGAAGACTCACACTCCTGGCCTCAGTGTGGACCGACACTCCTGGCCTCAGTGTGGACCCACACTCCCGGCCTCAGAGAAGACTCACACTCCCGGCCTCAGAGAAGACTCACACTCCTGGCCTCAGTGAGGACCCACACTCCCGGCCTCAGTGTGGACCCACACTCCCGGCCTCAGTGTAGACTCACACTCCCGGCCTCAGTGTGGACCCACACTCCCGGCCTCAGTGTGGACCCACACACCCGGCCTCAGTGTGAACCCAGACTCCCAGCCTCAGTGTGTACCCACACTCCCGGCCTCAGTGTAGACTCACACTCCCGGCCTCAGTGTGGACCCACACTCCCGGCCTCAGTGAGGACCCACACTCCCGGCCTCAGTGTGGACTCACACTCCCGTCCTCAGTGTGGACCCACACTCCCGGCCTCAGTGTGGACTCACACTCCCGGCCTCAGTGTGGACTCACACTCCCGGCCTCAGTGTGGACCCACACTCCCGGGCTCAGTGTGGACCCACACTCCCGTCCTCAGTGTGAACCCACACTCCCGGCCTCAGTGTGAACCCACACTCCCGGCCTCAGTGTGGACCCACACTCCCGGCCTCAGAGTAGACTCACACTCCCGGCCTCAGTGTGGACCCACACTCCCGGCCTCAGTGTGAACCCACACACCCGGCCTCAGTGTGAACCCACACTCCCGGCCTCAGAGTAGACTCACACTCCTGGTCTCAGTGTGGACCCACACTCCCGGCCTCTGAGTAGACTCACACTCCCGTCCTCAGTGTGAACCCACACTCCCGGCCTCAGTGTGAACCCACACACCCGGCCTCAGTGTGAACCCACACTCCCGGCCTCAGTGTGGACCCACACTCCCGGCCTCAGAGTAGACTCACACTCCCGGCCTCAGTGTGGACCCACACTCCCGGCCTCAGTGTGAACCCACACACCCGGCCTCAGTGTGAACCCACACTCCCGGCCTCAGAGTAGACTCACACTCCTGGCCTCAGTGTGGACCCACACTCCCGGCCTCAGTGTGGACTCACACTCCCTGCCTCAGTGTGGACCCACACTCCCGGCCTCAGTGTGAACCCACACTCCCGGCCTCAGTGTTGACCCACACTCCCGGCCTCAGTGTGGACCCACACTCCTGGCCTCAATGTGGACCCACACTCCCGGCCTCAGTGTGAACCCACACACCCGGCCTCAGTGTGAACCCACACTCCCTGCCTCAGTGTGGACCCACACTCCCGGCCTCAGTGTGGACCCACACTCCCGGCCTCAGTGTGGACCTACACTCCCGGCCTCAGAG
The DNA here is from genome assembly GCF_047496795.1 of Chiloscyllium punctatum. Classification (NCBI taxonomy): domain Eukaryota; kingdom Metazoa; phylum Chordata; class Chondrichthyes; order Orectolobiformes; family Hemiscylliidae; genus Chiloscyllium; species Chiloscyllium punctatum. The sequence goes on from NC_092760.1 coordinate 18,919,786, forward strand.
AAGACTCACACTCCCGGCCTCAGAGAAGACTCACACTCCTGGCCTCAGTGTGGACCCACACTCCCGGCCTCAGTGTAGACTCACACTCCCGGCCTCAGTGTGGACCCACACTCCCGGCCTCAGTGTGAACCCAGACTCCCAGCCTCAGTGTGTACCCACACTCCCGGCCTCAGTGTGGACCCACACTCCCGGCCTCAGTGTGGACCCACACTCCCGGCCTCAGTGTGAACCCACACTCCCGGCCTCAGTGTGGACCCACACTCCTGGCCTCTTTGTGGACCCACACTCCGTGCCTCAGTGTGAACACACATTCCCGGCCTCAGTGTGAACCCACACACCCGGCCTCAGTGTGAACCCACATTCCCGGCCTCAGTGTGAACCCACACTCCCGGCCTCAGAGTAGACCCACCCACCCGGCCTCAGTGTGGACCCACACTCCCGGCCTCAGAGTAGATTCACACTCCCGGCCTCAGTGTGAACCCACACTCCCGGCCTCAGTGTGAACCCACACTCCCGGCCTCAGTGTGGACCCACACTCCCGGCCTCAGAGTAGACTCACACTCCTGGCCTCAGTGTGGACCCACACTCCTGGCCTCGGTTTGGAGTCACACTCCCGGCCTCAGAGTGGACCCACAATCCCGGCCTCAGTGTGGACCCACACACCCGGCCTCAGTGTGCACCCACACTCCCGGCCTCAGTGTGGACCCACACTCCCGTCCTCAGTGTGGACCCACACTCCCTGCCTCAGTGTGGACCCACACTCCCTGCCTCAGTGTGGACCGACACTCCCGGCCTCAGTGTGGACTCACACTCCCGGCCTCAGTGTGGACTCACACTCCCTGCCTCAGTGTGGACCCACACTCCCGGCCTCAGTGTGGACTCACACTCCCTGCCTCAGTGTGGACCCACACTCCCGGCCTCAGTGTGGACCGACACTCCCGGCCTCAGTGTGGACTCACACTCCAGGCCTCAGTGTGGACCGACACTCCCGGCCTCAGTGTGGACTCATAATCCTGGCCTCAGTGTGGACCCACACTCCCGGCCTCAGAGAAGACTCACACTCCTGGCCTCAGTGTGGACCCACACTCCCGGCCTCAGTGTGGACCCACACTCCCGGCCTCAGTGTGAACCCACACTCCCGGCCTCAGAGAAGACTCACACTCCTGGCCTCAGTGTGGACCCACACTCCCTGCCTCAGTGTGGACTCACACTCCTGGCCTCAGTGTGGACCCACACTCCCGGCCTCAGTGTGGACCCACACTCCCGGCCTCAGAGTAGACTCACACTCCCGGCCTCAGTGTGGACCCACACTCCCGGCCTCAGTGTGGACCCACTCTCCCGGCCTCAGAGTAGACTCACACTCCCGGCCTCAGTGTGAACCCACACTCCTGGCCTCAGTGTGGACCCACACTACCGGCCTCAGTGTGGACCCACACTCCCGGCCTCAGTGTGAACCCACACTCCCGGCCTCAGAGTAGACTCACACTCCTGGCCTCAGTGTGGACCCACACTCCCGGCCTCAGTGTGGACTCACACTCCCGTCCTCAGTGTGGACCCACACTCCCGGCCTCAGTGTGAACCCACACTCCCTGCCTCAGTGTGGACCCACACTCCAGGCCTCTGTGTGGACCCACACTCCCGGCCTCAGTGTGGACCCACACTCCCGGCCTCAGTGTGGACCCACACTCCCGGCCTCAGTGTGGACCCACACTCCCGGCCTCAGTGTGGACCCACACTCCCGGCCTCAGTGTAGACTCACACTCCCGGCCTCAGTGTGGACCCACACTCCCGGCCTCAGTGTGGACCCACACTCCTGGCCTCAGTTTGGACCCACACTCCTGGCCTCAGTGTGAACCCACACTCCCGGCCTCAGTGTGGTCCCACACTCCCAGCCTCAGTGTGGACACTCAGACCAGGCCTCAGTGTGGACCCACACTCCTGGCCTCAGTGTGGACGCACACTCCCGGCCTCAATGTGGACACTCACACCAGGCCTCAGTGTGGACCCACACTCCCGGCCTCAGTGTGGACCCACACTCCTGGCCTCAGTTTGGACCCACACTCCTGGCCTCAGTGTGAACCCACACTCCCGGCCTCAGTGTGGTCCCACACTCCCAGCCTCAGTGTGGACACTCACACCAGGCCTCAGTGTGGACCCACACTCCCGGCCTCAGTGAAGACTCACACTCCCGGTCTCAGTGTGGACCCACACTCCCGGCCTCAGTGTGGACCCACACTCCCGGCCTCAGTGTGGACCACACTCCCGGCCTCAGTGTGGACACTCACACCAGGCCTCAGTGTGGACCCACACTCCCGGCCTCAATGTGGACACTCACACCAGGCCTCAGTGTGGACCCACACTCCCGGCCTCAGCGTGGACCCACACTCCCGGACTCAGCGTGGACCCTCACTCCCGGCCTCAGCGTGGACCCTCACTCCTGGCCTCAGTGTGGACCCACACTCCCAGCCTCAGAGTAGACTCACACTCCTGGCCTCAGTGTGGACCCACACTCCCGGCCTCAGTGTGGACCCACACTCCCGGCCTCAGAGAAGACTCACACTCCCGGCCTCAGAGAAGACTCACACTCCTGGCCTCAGTGAGGACCCACACTCCCGGCCTCAGTGTGGACCCACACTCCCGGCCTCAGTGTAGACTCACACTCCCGGCCTCAGTGTGGACCCACACTCCCGGCCTCAGTGTGGACCCACACACCCGGCCTCAGTGTGAACCCAGACTCCCAGCCTCAGTGTGTACCCACACTCCCGGCCTCAGTGTAGACTCACACTCCCGGCCTCAGTGTGGACCCACACTCCCGGCCTCAGTGAGGACCCACACTCCCGGCCTCAGTGTGGACTCACACTCCCGTCCTCAGTGTGGACCCACACTCCCGGCCTCAGTGTGGACTCACACTCCCGGCCTCAGTGTGGACTCACACTCCCGGCCTCAGTGTGGACCCACACTCCCGGGCTCAGTGTGGACCCACACTCCCGTCCTCAGTGTGAACCCACACTCCCGGCCTCAGTGTGAACCCACACTCCCGGCCTCAGTGTGGACCCACACTCCCGGCCTCAGAGTAGACTCACACTCCCGGCCTCAGTGTGGACCCACACTCCCGGCCTCAGTGTGAACCCACACACCCGGCCTCAGTGTGAACCCACACTCCCGGCCTCAGAGTAGACTCACACTCCTGGTCTCAGTGTGGACCCACACTCCCGGCCTCTGAGTAGACTCACACTCCCGTCCTCAGTGTGAACCCACACTCCCGGCCTCAGTGTGAACCCACACACCCGGCCTCAGTGTGAACCCACACTCCCGGCCTCAGTGTGGACCCACACTCCCGGCCTCAGAGTAGACTCACACTTCCGGCCTCAGTGTGGACCCACACTCCCGGCCTCAGTGTGAACCCACACACCCGGCCTCAGTGTGAACCCACACTCCCGGCCTCAGAGTAGACTCACACTCCTGGCCTCAGTGTGGACCCACACTCCCGGCCTCAGTGTGGACTCACACTCCCTGCCTCAGTGTGGACCCACACTCCCGGCCTCAGTGTGAACCCACACTCCCGGCCTCAGTGTTGACCCACACTCCCGGCCTCAGTGTGGACCCACACTCCTGGCCTCAATGTGGACCCACACTCCCGGCCTCAGTGTGAACCCACACACCCGGCCTCAGTGTGAACCCACACTCCCTGCCTCAGTGTGGACCCACACTCCCGGCCTCAGTGTGGACCCACACTCCCGGCCTCAGTGTGGACCTACACTCCCGGCCTCAGAGAAGACTCACACTCCCGGCCTCAGAGAAGACTCACACTCCTGGCCTCAGTGTGGACCCACACTCCCGGCCTCAGTGTAGACTCACACTCCCGGCCTCAGTGTGGACCCACACTCCCGGCCTCAGTGTGAACCCAGACTCCCAGCCTCAGTGTGTACCCACACTCCCGGCCTCAGTGTGGACCCACACTCCCGGCCTCAGTGTGGACCCACACTCCCGGCCTCAGTGTGAACCCACACTCCCGGCCTCAGTGTGGACCCACACTCCTGGCCTCTTTGTGGACCCACATTCCGTGCCTCAGTGTGAACACACATTCCCGGCCTCAGTGTGAACCCACACACCCGGCCTCAGTGTGAACCCACATTCCCGGCCTCAGTGTGAACCCACACTCCCGGCCTCAGAGTAGACTCACACTCCTGGCCTCAGTGTTGACCCACACTCCCTGCCTCAGTGTGGACCCACCCACCCGGCCTCAGTGTGGACCCACACTCCCGGCCTCAGAGTAGATTCACACTCCCGGCCTCAGTGTGAACCCACACTCCCGGCCTCAGTGTGAACCCACACTCCCGGCCTCAGTGTGGACCCACACTCCCGGCCTCAGAGTGGACTCACACTCCTGGCCTCAGTGTGGACCCACACTCCTGGCCTCAGTTTGGAGTCACACTCCCGGCCTCAGAGTGGACCCACAATCCCGGCCTCAGTGTGGACCCACACACCCGGCCTCAGTGTGCACCCACACTCCCGGCCTCAGTGTGGACCCACACTCCCGTCCTCAGTGTGGACCCACACTCCCTGCCTCAGTGTGGACCCACACTCCCGTCCTCAGTGTGAACCCACACTCCTGGCCTCAGTGTGGACCCACACTCCCGGCCTCAGAGTAGACTCACACTCCCTGCCTCAGTGTGGACTCACACTCCCGGCCTCAGTGTGGACTCACACTCCCTGCCTCAGTGTGGACCCACACTCCCGGCCTCAGTGTGGACCGACACTCCCGGCCTCAGTGTGGACTCACACTCCAGGCCTCAGTGTGGACCGACACTCCCGGCCTCAGTGTGGACTCATAATCCTGGCCTCAGTGTGGACCCACACTCCCGGCCTCAGAGAAGACTCACACTCCTGGCCTCAGTGTGGACCCACACTCCCGGCCTCAGTGTGGACCCACACTCCCGGCCTCAGTGTGAACCCACACTCCCGGCCTCAGAGAAGACTCACACTCCTGGCCTCAGTGTGGACCCACACTCCCTGCCTCAGTGTGGACTCACACTCCTGGCCTCAGTGTGGACCCACACTCCCGGCCTCAGTGTGGACCCACACTCCCGGCCTCAGAGTAGACTCACACTCCCGGCCTCAGTGTGGACCCACACTCCCGGCCTCAGTGTGGACCCACTCTCCCGGCCTCAGAGTAGACTCACACTCCCGGCCTCAGTGTGAACCCACACTCCTGGCCTCAGTGTGGACCCACACTACCGGCCTCAGTGTGGACCCACACTCCCGGCCTCAGTGTGAACCCACACTCCCGGCCTCAGAGTAGACTCACACTCCTGGCCTCAGTGTGGACCCACACTCCCGGCCTCAGTGTGGACTCACACTCCCGTCCTCAGTGTGGACCCACACTCCCGGCCTCAGTGTGAACCCACACTCCCTGCCTCAGTGTGGACCCACACTCCAGGCCTCTGTGTGGACCCACACTCCCGGCCTCAGTGTGGACCCACACTCCCGGCCTCAGTGTGGACCCACACTCCCGGCCTCAGTGTGGACCCACACTCCCGGCCTCAGTGTGGACCCACACTCCCGGCCTCAGTGTAGACTCACACTCCCGGCCTCAGTGTGGACCCACACTCCCGGCCTCAGTGTGGACCCACACTCCTGGCCTCAGTTTGGACCCACACTCCTGGCCTCAGTGTGAACCCACACTCCCGGCCTCAGTGTGGTCCCACACTCCCAGCCTCAGTGTGGACACTCACACCAGGCCTCAGTGTGGACCCACACTCCTGGCCTCAGTGTGGACGCACACTCCCGGCCTCAATGTGGACACTCACACCAGGCCTCAGTGTGGACCCACACTCCCGGCCTCAGTGTGGACCCACACTCCTGGCCTCAGTTTGGACCCACACTCCTGGCCTCAGTGTGAACCCACACTCCCGGCCTCAGTGTGGTCCCACACTCCCAGCCTCAGTGTGGACACTCACACCAGGCCTCAGTGTGGACCCACACTCCCGGCCTCAGTGAAGACTCACACTCCCGGTCTCAGTGTGGACCCACACTCCCGGCCTCAGTGTGGACCCACACTCCCGGCCTCAGTGTGGACCACACTCCCGGCCTCAGTGTGGACACTCACACCAGGCCTCAGTGTGGACCCACACTCCCGGCCTCAATGTGGACACTCACACCAGGCCTCAGTGTGGACCCACACTCCCGGCCTCAGCGTGGACCCACACTCCCGGCCTCAGCGTGGACCCTCACTCCCGGCCTCAGTGTGGACCCACACTCCCGGCCTCAATGTGGACACTCACACCAGGCCTCAGTGTGGACCCAAACACCTGGCCTCAGTGTGGACCCACACTCCCGGCCTCAGTGTGGACTCACACTCCCGGCCTCAGTGTGGACCCACACTCCCGGCCTCTGTGTGGACCTAAACTCCCGGCCTCAATGTGGACACTCACACCAGGCCTCAGTGTGGACCCACACTCCGTGCCTCAGTGTGGACCCACACTCCTGGCCTCAGTGTGGACCCACACTCCCGGCCTCAGTGTGGACCCACACTCCCGGCCTCAGTATGAACCCACACTCCCGGCCTCAGTGTGGACCCACACTCCCGGCCTCAGTGTGGACCCACACTCCCGGCCTCAGTATGAACCCACACTCCCGGCCTCAGTGTGGACCCACACTCCTGGCCTCAGTGTGGACCCACACTCCCGGCCTCAGTGTGGACCCACACTCCCGGCCTCAGTATGAACCCACACTCCCGGCCTCAGTGTGGACCCACACTCCCGGCCACAGTGTGGACCCACACTCCCGGCCTCAGAGAAGACTCACACTCCCGGCCTCAGTGTGGACTCACACTCCCGGCCTCAGTGTGGACCCACACTCCCGGCCTCAGTGTGGACCCACACTCCCGGCCTCAGTGTGGACTCACACTCCTGGCCTCAGTGTGGACCCACACTCCCGGCCTCAGTGTGGACCCACACTCCCGGCCTCAGTGTGGACTCACACTCCTGGCCTCAGTGTGAACCCACACTCCCGGCCTCAGTGTGGACCCACATTCCCGGCCTCAGAGTGAACCCAGACTCCCTGCCTCAGTGTGAACCCAGACTCCCGGCCTCAGTGTGGACCCACACTCCCGGCCTCAGTGTGGACTCACACTCCTGGCCTCAGTGTGGACCCAGACTCCCTGCCTCAGTGTGAACCCACACTCCTGGCCTAAGTCTGGACCCACACTTCCGGCCTCAGTGTGGACTCACACTACCGTCCTCAGTGTGGACTCACACTCCCTGCCTCAGTGTGGACCCACACTCCCGGCCTCAGAGTAGACTCACACTCCTGGCCTCAGTGTGTACCCACACTCCCGGCCTCAGTGTGAACCCACACTCCCGGCCTCAGTGTGGACTCACACTCCCGGACTCAGAGTAGACTCACACTCCTGGCCTCAGTGTGTACCCACACTCCCGGCCTCAGTGTGAACCCACACTCCCGGCCTCAGTGTGGACTCACACTACCGTCCTCAGTGTGGACTCACACTCCCTGCCTCAGTGTGGACTCACACTCCCGGCCTCAGTGTGGACTCACACTCCTGGCCTCAGTGTGAACCCACACTCCCGGCCTCAGTGTGGACCCACATTCCCGGCCTCAGAGTGAACCCAGACTCCCTGCCTCAGTGTGAACCCAGACTCCCGGCCTCAGTGTGGACCCACACTCCCGGCCTCAGTGTGGACTCACACTCCTGGCCTCAGTGTGGACCCAGACTCCCTGCCTCAGTGTGAACCCACACTCCTGGCCTAAGTCTGGACCCACACTTCCGGCCTCAGTGTGGACTCACACTACCGTCCTCAGTGTGGACTCACACTCCCTGCCTCAGTGTGGACCCACACTCCCGGCCTCAGAGTAGACTCACACTCCTGGCCTCAGTGTGTACCCACACTCCCGGCCTCAGTGTGAACCCACACTCCCGGCCTCAGTGTGGACTCACACTCCCGGCCTCAGAGTAGACTCACACTCCTGGCCTCAGTGTGTACCCACACTCCCGGCCTCAGTGTGAACCCACACTCCCGGCCTCAGTGTGGACTCACACTACCGTCCTCAGTGTGGACTCACACTCCCTGCCTCAGTGTGGACTCACACTTCCGGCCTCAGTGTGGACTCATACTCCCGGCCTCAGAGAAGACTCACACACCCGGCCTCAGTGTGGACTCACACTCCTGGCCTCAGTGTGAACCCAGACTCCCGGCCTCAGTGTGGACCCACACTCCTGGCCTCAGTGTGGACCCACACTCCCGGCCTCAGTGTGAACCCACACTCCCGGCCTCAGTGTGGACCCACACTCCCCGCCTCAGTGTGGACCCACACTCCGTGCCTCAGTGTGGACTCACACTCCCGGCCTCAGTGTGGACCCACACTCCCGGCCTCAGAGAAGACTCACACACCCGGCCTCAGTGTGGACTCACACTCCTGGCCTCAGTGTGAACCCAGACTCCCGGCCTCAGTGTGGACCCACACTCCCGGCCTCAGTGTGGACTCACACTACCGTCCTCAGTGTGGACCCAGACTCCCTGCCTCAGTGTGAACCCACACTCCTGGCCTAAGTCTGGACCCACACTCCCAGCCTCAGTGTGGACTCACACTACCGTCCTCAGTGTGGACTCACACTCCCTGCCTCAGTGTGGACCCACACTCCTGGCCTCAGTGTGGACCCACACTCCTGGCCTCAGAGTAGACTCACACTCCCTGCCTCAGTGTGGACCCACACTCCCAGCCTCAGTGTGGACTCACACTACCGTCCTCAGTGTGGACTCACACTCCCTGCCTCAGTGTGGACCCACACTCCCGGCCTCAGTTGGACCCACACTCCCGGCCTCAGTGTGAACCCACACTCCCGGTCTCAGTGTGAACCCACACACCAGGCCTCAGTGTGAACCCACACTCCCGGCCTCAGTGTGAACCCACACTCCCGGCCTCAGTGTGAACCCACACTCCCGGTCTCAGTGTGGACCCACATTCCCGGCCTCAGTGAGGACCCACACTCCCGGCCTCAGTGAGGACCCACACTCCCGGACTCAGTGTGGAACCACACTCCCGGCCTCAGAGTAGACTCACACTCCCGGACTCAGTGTGGACCCACACTCCCGGCCTCAGAGTAGACTCACACTCCCGGCCTCAGTGTGGACCCACACTCCCGGCCTCAGAGTAGACCCACACTCCCGGCCTCAGAGAAGACTCACACTCCTGGCCTCAGTGTGGACCCACACTCCCGGCCTCAGAGAAGACTCACACTCCCGGCCTCAGTGTGGACCCACACTCCCGGACTCAGTGTGGACCCACACTCCCGGCCTCAGAGAAGACTCACACTCCCGGCCTCAGTGTGGACCCACACTCCCGGACTGAGTGTGGACCCACACTCCCGGCCTCAGTGTGGACCGACACTCCTGGCCTAAGTGTGGACCCGCACTCCCGGCCTCAGTGTGGACCCACACTCCCGGCCTCAGTGTGGACCCACACTCCCGGCCTCAGTGTGGACCCACACTCCCGGCCTCAGTGTGGACCCACACTCCCGGCCTCAGTGTGGACCGACACTCCCGGCCTCAGTGTGGACCCACACTCCCGGCCTCAGTGTGAACCCACACTCCCGGCCTCAGTGTGGACTCACACTCCCGGCCTCAGTGTGAACCCACACTCCCGGCCTCAGTGTGGACTCACACTCCCGGCCTCAGTGTGAACCCACGCTCCTGGCCTCAGTTTGGGCCCACATTCCCGGCCTCAGTGTGGACCCACACTCCCGGCCTCTGTGTGGACCCACACTCCCGGCCTCAGTGTGGACCCACGCTCCTGGCCTCAGTGTGGACCCACACTCCCGGCCTCTGTGTGGACCCACATTCCCGGCCTCAGTGTGGACCCACACTCCTGGCCTCTGTGTGGACCCACACTCCCGGCCTCAGTGTGGACCCACACTCCTGGCCTCAGTGTGGACCCACACTCCCGGCCTCAATGTGAACCCACTCTCCCTGCCTCAGTGTGGACCCAGACTCCTGGCCTCAGTGTGGACCCAGACTCCTGGCCTCAGTGTGGACCCACACTCCTGGTCTCAGTGTGAACCCACACTCCTGGCCTCAGTGTGAACCCACTCTCCCTGCCTCAGTGTGAACCCACACTCCTGGCCTCAGTGTGGACCCAGACTCCTGACCTAAGTGTGGACCCAGACTCCTGGCCTCAGTGTGGACCCAGACTCCTGGCCTCAGTGTGGACCCAGACTCCTGGCCTCAGTGTGAACCCACACTCCCGGCCTCAGTGTGGACCCACACTCCCGGCCTCAGTGTGGACCCACACTCCCGGCCTCAGTGTGGACTCACACTCCCGGCCTCAGTGTGGACCCACACTCCCGGCCTCAGTGTGGACTCACACTCCCGGCCTCAGTGTGGACCCACACTCCCGGCCTCAGTGTGGACTCACACTCCCGGCCTCAGTGTGAACCCACACTCCCGGCCTCAGTGTGGACTCACACTCCCGGCCTCAGTGTGAACCCACACTCGCGGCCTCAGTTTGGACTCACACTCCCGGCCTCAGTGTGAACCCACGCTCCTGGCCTCAGTTTGGGCCCACATTCCCGGCCTCAGTGTGGACCCACACTCCCGGCCTCAGTGTGAACCCACACTCCCGGCCTCAGTGTGGACCCACACTCCTGGCCTCAGTTTGGGCCCACATTCCCGGCCTCAGTGTGGACCCACACTCCCTGCCTCAGTGTGAACCCACACTCCCGGCCTCAGTGTGAACCCACACTCCCTGCCTCAGTGTGAACCCACACTCCTGGCCTCAGTGTGGACCCACACTCCTGGCCTCAGTGTGAACCCACACTCCCGGCCTCAGTGTGAACCCACACTCCCGGCCTCAGTGTGGACCGACACTCACGGCCTCAGTGGGGACTCACACTCCCGGCCTCAGTGTGGACCCACACTCCCAGCCTCAGTGTGAACCCACACTCCCGGCCTCAGTGTGAACCCACACTCCCGGCCTCAGTGTGAACCAAACACCCGGCCTCAGTGTGGACCGAGACTCACGGCCTCAGTGGGGACTCACGCTCCCGGCCTCAGTGTGGACCCACACTCCCGGCCTCAGTGTGGACCCACATTCCCGGCCTCAGTGTGGACCCACACTACCGGCCTCAGTGTGGACCGACACTCCCGGCCTCAGTGTGGACCCACACTCCCGGCCTCAGAGAAGACTCACACTCCTGGCCTCAGAGTGGACTCACACTCCCGGCCTCAGTGTGGACCCACACTCCCGGCCTCAGTGTGGACCCACACTCCCGGCCTCAGAGAAGACTCACACTCCTGGCCTCAGAGTGGACTCACACTCCCGGCCTCAGTGTGGACCCACACTCCCGGCCTCAGTGTGGACCCATACACCCTGCCTCAGTGTGGACCCACACTCCCGGCCTCAGTGTGTACCCACACTCCCGGCCTCAGCGTGGACCCACACTCCCGGCCTCAGCGTGGACCCACACTCCCGGCCTCAGTGTGGACCCACACTCCCGGCCTCAGTGTGGACCCATACTCCCGGCCTCAGTGTTGACCCACACTCCCGGCCTCAGTGTGGACCCACACTCCCGGCCTCAGTGTGGACCCACACTCCCGGCCTCAGTGTGGACCCACACTCCCGGCCTCAGTTGGACCCCGACTCCCGGCCTCAGTGTGAACCCACACTCCCGGCCTCAGTGTGAACCCACACTCCCGGCCTCAGTGTGGACCCACACTCCCGGCCTCAGTTGGACCCCGACTCCCAGCCTCAGTGTGAACCCACACTTCCAGCCTCAGTGTGGACCCACACTCTCTGGCTCAGTGTGGACCCCTACTCCCGGCCTCAGTGTGGACCCACACTCCCGGCCTCAGTGTGGACTCACACTCCCGGCCTCAGTGTGGACTCACACTCCCGGCCTCAGTGTGGACCCACACTCCCGGCCTCAGTGTGGACCGACACTCCCGGCCTCAGTGTGGACTCACACTCCTGGCCTCAGTGTGGACCCACACTCCCGGCCTCAGTGTGGACCCACACTCCCTGCCTCAGTGTGGACCCACACTCCTGGCCTCAGTGTGGACTCACACTCCCGTCCTCAGTGTGGACTCACACTCCTGGCCTCAGTGTGGACTCACACTCCCTGCCTCAGTGTGGACCCACACTCCCGGCCTCAATGTGGACACTCACACCAGGCCTCAGTGTGGACCCAAACACCTGGCCTCAGTGTGGACCCACACTCCCGGCCTCAGTGTGGACCCACACTCCCGGCCTCAGAGAAGACTCACACTCCTGGCCTCAGAGTGGACTCACACTCCCGGCCTCAGTGTGGACCCACACTCCCGGCCTCAGTGTGGACTTACACTTCTGGCCTCAGTGTGGACCCATACACCCTGCCTCAGTGTGTACCCACACTCCTGGCCTAAGTCTGGACCCACACTTCCGGCCTCAGTGTGGACTCACACTACCGTCCTCAGTGTGGACTCACACTCCCTGCCTCAGTGTGGACCCACACTCCCGGCCTCAGAGTAGACTCACACTCCTGGCCTCAGTGTGTACCCACACTCCCGGCCTCAGTGTGAACCCACACGCCCGGCCTCAGTGTGGACTCACACTACCGTCCTCAGTGTGGACTCACACTCCTGGCCTCAGTGTGAACCCAGACTCCCGGCCTCAGTGTGGACCCACACTCCTGGCCTCAGTGTGGACCCACACTCCCGGCCTCAGTGTGAACCCACACTCCCGGCCTCAGTGTGGACCCACACTCCCCGCCTCAGTGTGGACCCACACTCCGTGCCTCAGTGTGGACTCACACTCCCGGCCTCAGTGTGGACCCACACTCCCGGCCTCAGAGAAGACTCACACACCCGGCCTCAGTGTGGACTCACACTCCTGGCCTCAGTGTGAACCCAGACTCCCGGCCTCAGTGTGGACCCACACTCCCGGCCTCAGTGTGGACTCACACTACCGTCCTCAGTGTGGACCCAGACTCCCTGCCTCAGTGTGAACCCACACTCCTGGCCTAAGTCTGGACCCACACTCCCAGCCTCAGTGTGGACTCACACTACCGTCCTCAGTGTGGACTCACACTCCCTGCCTCAGTGTGGACCCACACTCCTGGCCTCAGTGTGGACCCACACTCCTGGCCTCAGAGTAGACTCACACTCCCGGCCTCAGTTGGACCCACACTCCCGGCCTCAGTGTGAACCCACACTCCCGGTCTCAGTGTGAACCCACACACCAGGCCTCAGTGTGAACCCACACTCCCGGCCTCAGTGTGAACCCACACTCCCGGCCTCAGTGTGAACCCACACTCCCGGTCTCAGTGTGGACCCACATTCCCGGCCTCAGTGAGGACCCACACTCCCGGCCTCAGTGAGGACCCACACTCCCGGACTCAGTGTGGACCCACACTCCCGGCCTCAGAGTAGACTCACACTCCCGGACTCAGTGTGGACCCACACTCCCGGCCTCAGAGTAGACTCACACTCCCGGCCTCAGTGTGGACCCACACTCCCGGCCTCAGAGTAGACCCACACTCCCGGCCTCAGAGAAGACTCACACTCCTGGCCTCAGTGTGGACCCACACTCCCGGCCTCAGAGAAGACTCACACTCCCGGCCTCAGTGTGGACCCACACTCCCGGACTCAGTGTGGACCCACACTCCCGGCCTCAGAGAAGACTCACACTCCCGGCCTCAGTGTGGACCCACACTCCCGGACTCAGTGTGGACCCACACTCCCGGCCTCAGTGTGGACCGACACTCCCGGCCTCAGTGTGGACCGACACTCCTGGCCTCAGTGTGGACCCGCACTCCCGGCCTCAGTGTGGACCCACACTCCCGGCCTCAGTGTGGACCCACACTCCCGGCCTCAGTGTGGACCCACACTCCCGGCCTCAGTGTGGACCCACACTCCCGGCCTCAGTGTGGACCGACACTCCCGGCCTCAGTGTGGACCCACACTCCCGGCCTCAGTGTGAACCCACACTCCCGGCCTCAGTGTGGACTCACACTCCCGGCCTCAGTGTGAACCCACACTCCCGGCCTCAGTGTGGACTCACACTCCCGGCCTCAGTGTGAACCCACGCTCCTGGCCTCAGTTTGGGCCCACATTCCCGGCCTCAGTGTGGACCCACACTCCCGGCCTCTGTGTGGACCCACACTCCCGGCCTCAGTGTGGACCCACGCTCCTGGCCTCAGTTTGGGCCCACATTCCCGGCCTCAGTGTGGACCCACACTCCCGGCCTCTGTGTGGACCCACACTCCCGGCCTCAGTGTGGACCCACACTCCTGGCCTCAGTGTGGACCCACACTCCCGGCCTCAATGTGAACCCACTCTCCCTGCCTCAGTGTGGACCCAGACTCCTGGCCTCAGTGTGGACCCAGACTCCTGGCCTCAGTGTGGACCCACACTCCTGGTCTCAGTGTGAACCCACACTCCTGGCCTCAGTGTGAACCCACTCTCCCTGCCTCAGTGTGAACCCACACTCCTGGCCTCAGTGTGGACCCAGACTCCTGACCTAAGTGTGGACCCAGACTCCTGGCCTCAGTGTGGACCCAGACTCCTGGCCTCAGTGTGGACCCAGACTCCTGGCCTCAGTGTGAACCCACACTCTCGGCCTCAGTGTGGACCCACACTCCCGGCCTCAGTGTGGACCCACACTCCCGGCCTCAGTGTGGACTCACACTCCCGGCCTCAGTGTGGACCCACACTCCCGGCCTCAGTGTGGACTCACACTCCCGGCCTCAGTGTGGACCCACACTCCCGGCCTCAGTGTGGACTCACACTCCCGGCCTCAGTGTGAACCCACACTCCCGGCCTCAGTGTGGACTCACACTCCCGGCCTCAGTGTGAACCCACACTCGCGGCCTCAGTTTGGACTCACACTCCCGGCCTCAGTGTGAACCCACGCTCCTGGCCTCAGTTTGGGCCCACATTCCCGGCCTCAGTGTGGACCCACACTCCCGGCCTCAGTGTGAACCCACACTCCCGGCCTCAGTGTGGACCCACACTCCTGGCCTCAGTTTGGGCCCACATTCCCGGCCTCAGTGTGGACCCACACTCCCGGCCTCAGTGTGGACCGACACTCACGGCCTCAGTGGGGACTCACACTCCCGGCCTCAGTGTGGACCCACACTCCCAGCCTCAGTGTGAACCCACACTCCCGGCCTCAGTGTGAACCCACACTCCCGGCCTCAGTGTGAACCAAACACCCGGCCTCAGTGTGGACCGACACTCACGGCCTCAGTGGGGACTCACGCTCCCGGCCTCAGTGTGGACCCACACTCCCGGCCTCAGTGTGGACCCACATTCCCGGCCTCAGTGTGGACCCACACTACCGGCCTCAGTGTGGACCGACACTCCCGGCCTCAGTGTGGACCCACACTCCCGGCCTCAGAGAAGACTCACACTCCTGGCCTCAGAGTGGACTCACACTCCCGGCCTCAGTGTGGACCCACACTCCCGGCCTCAGTGTGGACCCACACTCCCGGCCTCAGAGAAGACTCACACTCCTGGCCTCAGAGTGGACTCACACTCCCGGCCTCAGTGTGGACCCACACTCCCGGCCTCAGTGTGGACTTACACTTCTGGCCTCAGTGTGGACCCATACACCCTGCCTCAGTGTGTACCCACACTCCCGGCCTCAGTGTGTACCCACACTCCCGGCCTCAGCGTGGACCCACACTCCCGGCCTCAGCGTGGACCCACACTCCCGGCCTCAGTGTGGACCCACACTCCCGGCCTCAGTGTGGACCCATACTCCCGGCCTCAGTGTTGACCCACACTCCCGGCCTCAGTGTGGACCCACACTCCCGGCCTCAGTGTGGACCCACACTCCCGGCCTCAGTGTGAACCCACACTCCCGGCCTCAGTGTGGACCCACACTCCCGGCCTCAGTTGGACCCCGACTCCCGGCCTCAGTGTGAACCCACACTCCCGGCCTCAGTGTGAACCCACACTCCCGGCCTCAGTGTGGACCCACACTCCCGGCCTCAGTTGGACCCCGACTCCCAGCCTCAGTGTGAACCCACACTTCCAGCCTCAGTGTGGACCCACACTCTCTGGCTCAGTGTGGACCCCTACTCCCGGCCTC
This sequence comes from Chiloscyllium punctatum, assembly GCF_047496795.1. Lineage (NCBI taxonomy): Eukaryota > Metazoa > Chordata > Chondrichthyes > Orectolobiformes > Hemiscylliidae > Chiloscyllium > Chiloscyllium punctatum. Next base: position 18,935,872 of record NC_092760.1, read on the forward strand.
AGTGTGGACCCACACTCCCGGCCTCAGTGTGGACTCACACTCCCGGCCTCAGTGTGGACTCACACTCCCGGCCTCAGTGTGGACCCACACTCCCGGCCTCAGTGTGGACCGACACTCCCGGCCTCAGTGTGGACTCACACTCCTGGCCTCAGTGTGGACCCACACTCCCGGCCTCAGTGTGGACCCACACTCCCTGCCTCAGTGTGGACCCACACTCCTGGCCTCAGTGTGGACTCACACTCCCGTCCTCAGTGTGGACTCACACTCCTGGCCTCAGTGTGGACTCACACTCCCTGCCTCAGTGTGGACCCACACTCCTGGCCTCAGTGTGGACTCACACTCCCGTCCTCAGTGTGGACTCACACTCCCGTCCTCAGTGTGGACCCACACTCCCGGCCTCAGAGTAGACTCACACTCCTGGCCTCAGTGTTGACCCACACTCCCGGCCTCAGAGTAGACTCACACTCCTGGCCTCAGTGTGTACCCACACTCCCGGCCTAAGTGTGGACCCACACTCCTGGCCTCAGTGTGAACCCACACTCCCGGCCTCAGTGTGTACCCACACTCCCGGCCTCAGTGTGAACCAACACACCCGACCTCAGTGTGTACCCACACTCCCGGCCTCAGTGTGAACCCACACACCCGACCTCAGTGTGTACCCACACTCCCGGCCTCAGTGTGGACTCACACAACCGGCCTCAGTGTGGACCCACACTCCCGGCCTCAGTGTGGACTCACACTCCCGGCCTCAGTGTGTACCCACACTCCCGGCCTCAGTGTGAACCCACACTCCCGGCCTCAGTGTGTACCCACACTCCCGGCCTCAGTGTGAACCCACACTCCCGGCCTCAGTGTGAACCCACACTCCCGGCCTCAGTGTGAACCCACACTCCCGGCCTCAGTGTAGACCCACACTCCCGGCCTCAGTGTGGACCCACACTCCCGGCCTCAGTGTAGACTCACACTCCCGGCCTCAGTGTGAACCCACACTCCCGGCCTCAGTGTGAACCCACACTCCCGGCCTCAGTGTGGACCCACACTCCCGGCCTCAGTGTAGACTCACACTCCCGGCCTCTGTGTGGACCCAAACTCCAGGTCTCAGTGTGAACTTACACTCCCGGCCTCTGTGTGGACCCACACTCCCGGTCTCAGTGTGAACCCACACTCCCGGCCTCAATGTGGACCCACAATCCCGGCCTCAGTGTGAACCCACACTCCCGGCCTCAATGTGGACCCACACTCCCGGCCTCAGTGTGGACCCACACTCCCGGCCTCAGTGTGGACTCACACTCCTGGCCTCAGTGTGGACCCACACTCCCGGCCTCAGTTTGGACCCACACTCCCGGCCTCAGTGTGAACCCACACTCCTGGCCTCAGTTTGGACCCACACTCTCTGGCTCAGTGTGGACCCATACTCCCGGCCTCAGTGTGGACCCAGACTCCCGGCCTCAGTGTGAACCCACACTCCCGGACTCAGTGTGGACCCACACTCCCGGCCTCAGTGTGGACCCACACTCCTGGCCTCAGTGTGGACCCACACTCCTGGCCTCAGTGTAGACTCACACTCCCGGCCTCAGTTGGACCCACACTCCCGGCCTCAGTTGGACCCACACTCCTGGCCTCAGTGTGGACCCACACTCCCGGCCTCAGTGTAGACCCATACACCCTGCCTCAGTGTGAACCCACACTCCCGGCCTCAGTGTGTACCCACACTCCCGGCCTCAGTGTGAACCCACACTCCCGGCCTCAGTGTGTACCCACACTCCCGGCCTCAGTGTGAACCCACACTCCCGGCCTCAGTGTGAACCCACACTCCCGGCCTCAGTGTGAACCCACACTCCCGGCCTCAGTGTGAACCCACACTCCCGGCCTCAGTGTAGACCCACACTCCCGGCCTCAGTGTGGACCCACACTCCCGGCCTCAGTGTAGACTCACACTCCCGGCCTCAGTGTGAACCCACACTCCCGGCCTCAGTGTGGACCCACACTCCCGGCCTCAGTGTAGACTCACACTCCCGGCCTCTGTGTGGACCCAAACTCCCGGTCTCAGTGTGAACTTACACTCCCGGCCTCTGTGTGGACCCACACTCCCGGTCTCAGTGTGAACCCACACTCCCGGCCTCAATGTGGAAGCACAATCCCGGCCTCAGTGTGAACCCACACTCCCGGCCTCAGTGTGGACCCACACTCCCAGCCTCAGTGTGGACTCACACTCCTGGCCTCAGTGTGGACCCACACTCCCGGCCTCAGTTTGGACCCACACTCCCGGCCTCAGTGTGAACCCACACTCCTGGCCTCAGTTTGGACCCACACTCTCTGGCTCAGTGTGGACCCATACTCCCGGCCTCAGTGTGGACCCAGACTCCCGGCCTCAGTGTGAACCCACACTCCCGGACTCAGTGTGGACCCACACTCACGGCCTCAGTGTGGACCCACACTCCTGGCCTCAGTGTGGACCCACACTCCTGGCCTCAGAGTAGACTCACACTCCCAGCCTCAGTTGGACCCACACTCCCGGCCTCAGTTGGACCCACACTCCCGGCCTCAGTTGGACCCACACTCCCGGCCTCAGTGTGAACCCACACGCCCGGCCTCAGTGTGAACCCACACTCCCGGCCTCAGTGTGAACCCACACTCCCGGCCTCAGTTGGACCCAGACTCCCGGCCTCAGTGTGAACCCACACTCCCGGCCTCAGTGTGAACCCACACTCCCGGCCTCAGTGTGGACCCACACTCCCGGCCTCAGTGTGGACCCACACTCCCGGCCTCAGTGTGGACCCACACTCCCGGCCTCAGTGTGGACCCACACTCCCGGCCTCAGTGTGAACCCACACTCTCTGGCTCAGTGTGGACCCATAGTCCCGGACTCAGTGTGGACCCTCACACCCGGCCTCAGTTGGACCCACACTCCCGGCCTCAGTGTGAACCCACACTCCCGGCCTCAGTTGGACCCACACTCCCGGCCTCAGAGTAGACTCACACTCCTGGCCTCAGTGTGGACCCACACTTCCGGCCTCAGTGTGGACTCACACTCCCGGTCTCAGTGTGGACCGACACTCCCGGCCTCAGTGTGGACCGACACTCCCGGCCTCAGTGTGGACCCACACTCCTGGCCTCAGTGTGGACCCACACTCCCGGCCTCAGTTTGGACCCACACTCCCGGCCTCAGTGTGAACCCACACTCCCGGCCTCAGTGTGGACTCACACTCCCGGCCTCAGTGTGAACCCACACTCGCGGCCTCAGTGTGGACTCACACTCCCGGCCTCAGTGTGAACCCACGCTCCTGGCCTCAGTTTGGACCCACATTCCCGGCCTCAGTGTGGACCCACACTCCTGGCCTCAGTTTGGGCCCACATTCCCGGCATTAGTGTGGACCCACACTCCCTGCCTCAGTGTGAACCCACACTCCCGGCCTCAGTTGAACCCACACTCCTGGCCTCAGTCTGAACGAACACGCCCGGCCTCAGTGTGAACCCACACTCCCGGCCTCAGTGTGAACCCACACTCCCGGCCTCAGTGTGGACCCACACTCCCGGCCTCAGAGTAGACCCACACTCCCGGCCTCAGAGAAGACTCACACTCCTGGCCTCAGTGTGGACCCACACTCCCGGCCTCAGAGAAGACTCACACTCCCGGCCTCAGTGTGGACCCACACTCCCGGACTCAGTGTGGACCCACACTCCCGGCCTCAGAGAAGACTCACACTCCCGGCCTCAGTGTGGACCCACACTCCCGGACTCAGTGTGGACCCACACTCCCGGCCTCAGTGTGGACCGACACTCCTGGCCTCAGTGTGGACCCGCACTCCCTGCCTCAGTGTGGACCCACACTCCCGGCCTCAGTGTGGACCCACACTCCCGGCCTCAGTGTGGACCCACACTCCCGGCCTCAGTGTGGACCCACACTCCCGGCCTCAGTGTGGACCGACACTTCCGGCCTCAGTGTGGACCCACACTCCCGGCCTCAGTGTGAACCCACACTCCCGGCCTCAGTGTGGACTCACACTCCCGGCCTCAGTGTGAACCCACACTCCCGGCCTCAGTGTGGACTCACACTCCCGGCCTCAGTGTGAACCCACGCTCCTGGCCTCAGTTTGGGCCCACATTCCCGGCCTCAGTGTGGACCCACACTCCCGGCCTCTGTGTGGACCCACGCTCCCGGCCTCAGTGTGGACCCACGCTCCTGGCCTCAGTTTGGGCCCACATTCCCGGCCTCAGTGTGGACCCACACTCCCGGCCTCTGTGTGGACCCACACTCCCGGCCTCAGTGTGGACCCACACTCCTGGCCTCAGTGTGGACCCACACTCCCGGCCTCAATGTGAACCCACTCTCCCTGCCTCAGTGTGGACCCAGACTCCTGGCCTCAGTGTGGACCCAGACTCCTGGCCTCAGTGTGGACCCACACTCCTGGTCTCAGTGTGAACCCACACTCCTGGCCTCAGTGTGAACCCACTCTCCCGGCCTCAGTGTGGACCCACACTCCTGGCCTCAGTGTGGACCCAGACTCCTGACCTAAGTGTGGACCCAGACTCCTGGCCTCAGTGTGGACCCAGACTCCTGGCCTCAGTGTGGACCCAGACTCCTGGCCTCAGTGTGAACCCACACTCCCGGCCTCAGTGTGGACCCACACTCCCGGCCTCAGTGTGGACCCACACTCCCGGCCTCAGTGTGGACTCACACTCCCGGCCTCAGTGTGGACCCACACTCCCGGCCTCAGTGTGGACTCACATTCCCGGCCTCAGTGTGGACCCACACTCCCGGCCTCAGTGTCGACTCACACTCCCGGCCTCAGTGTGAACCCACACTCCCGGCCTCAGTGTGGACTCACACTCCCGGCCTCAGTGTGAACCCACACTCGCGGCCTCAGTGTGGACTCACACTCCCGGCCTCAGTGTGAACCCACGCTCCTGGCCTCAGTTTGGGCCCACATTCCCGGCCTCAGTGTGGACCCACACTCCCGGCCTCAGTGTGAACCCACACTCCCGGCCTCAGTGTGGACCCACACTCCTGGCCTCAGTTTGGGCCCACATTCCCGGCCTCAGTGTGGACCCACACTCCCTGCCTCAGTGTGAACCCACACTCCCGGCCTCAGTGTGAACCCACACTCCCTGCCTCAGTGTGAACCAACACTCCTGGCCTCAGTGTGGACCCACACTCCTGGCCTCAGTGTGAACCCACACTCCCGGCCTCAGTGTGAACCCACACTCCCGGCCTCAGTGTGGACCGACACTCACGGCCTCAGTGGGGACTCACACTCCCGGCCTCAGTGTGGACCCACACTCCCAGCCTCAGTGTGAACCCACACTCCCGGCCTCAGTGTGAACCCACACTCCCGGCCTCAGTGTGAACCAAACACCCGGCCTCAGTGTGGACCGACACTCACGGCCTCAGTGGGGACTCACACTCCCGGCCTCAGTGTGAACCCACACTCCTGGCCTCAGTGTGAACCCACTCTCCCTGCCTCAGTGTGAACCCACACTCCTGGCCTCAGTGTGGACCCAGACTCCTGACCTAAGTGTGGACCCAGACTCCTGGCCTCAGTGTGGACCCAGACTCCTGGCCTCAGTGTGGACCCAGACTCCTGGCCTCAGTGTGAACCCACACTCCCGGCCTCAGTGTGGACCCACACTCCCGGCCTCAGTGTGGACCCACACTCCCGGCCTCAGTGTGGACTCACACTCCCGGCCTCAGTGTGGACCCACACTCCCGGCCTCAGTGTGGACTCACATTCCCGGCCTCAGTGTGGACCCACACTCCCGGCCTCAGTGTGGACTCACACTCCCGGCCTCAGTGTGAACCCACACTCCCGGCCTCAGTGTGGACTCACACTCCCGGCCTCAGTGTGAACCCACACTCGCGGCCTCAGTGTGGACTCACACTCCCGGCCTCAGTGTGAACCCACGCTCCTGGCCTCAGTTTGGGCCCACATTCCCGGCCTCAGTGTGGACCCACACTCCCGGCCTCAGTGTGAACCCACACTCCCGGCCTCAGTGTGGACCCACACTCCTGGCCTCAGTTTGGGCCCACATTCCCGGCCTCAGTGTGGACCCACACTCCCTGCCTCAGTGTGAACCCACACTCCCGGCCTCAGTGTGAACCCACACTCCCTGCCTCAGTGTGAACCCACACTCCTGGCCTCAGTGTGGACCCACACTCCTGGCCTCAGTGTGAACCCACACTCCCGGCCTCAGTGTGAACCCACACTCCCGGCCTCAGTGTGGACCGACACTCACGGCCTCAGTGGGGACTCACACTCCCGGCCTCAGTGTGGACCCACACTCCCAGCCTCAGTGTGAACCCACACTCCCGGCCTCAGTGTGAACCCACACTCCCGGCCTCAGTGTGAACCAAACACCCGGCCTCAGTGTGGACCGACACTCACGGCCTCAGTGGGGACTCACACTCCCGGCCTCAGTGTGGACCCACACTCCCGGCCTCAGTGTGGACCCACATTCCCGGCCTCAGTGTGGACCCACACTACCGGCCTCAGTGTGGACCGACACTCCCGGCCTCAGTGTGGACCCACACTCCCGGCCTCAGAGAAGACTCACACTCCTGGCCTCAGAGTGGACTCACACTCCCGGCCTCAGTGTGAACCCACACTCCCGGCCTCAGTGTGGTCTCACATTCCCGGCCTCAATGTGGACCCACACTCCCGGCCTCAGTGTGGACCGACACTCCCGGCCTCAGTGTGGACCCACACTCCCGGCCTCAGAGAAGACCCACACTCCCGGCCTCAGTGTGGACCCACACTCCCGGCCTCAGAGAAGACTCACACTCCTGGCCTCAGAGTGGACTCACACTCCCGGCCTCAGTGTGGACCCACACTCCCGGCCTCAGTGTGGACTTACACTTCTGGCCTCAGTGTGGACCCATACACCCTGCCTCAGTGTGTACCCACACTCCCGGCCTCAGTGTGTACCCACACTCCCGGCCTCAGCGTGGACCCACACTCCCGGCCTCAGTGTGGACCCACACTCCCGGCCTCAGTGTAGACTCACACTTCCTGCCTCAGTTTGGACACCCACTCCCGGCCTCAATGTGAACCCAGACTCCCGGCCTCAGTGTGGACCCACACTCCCGGCCTCAGTGTGAACCCACACTCCCGGCCTCAGTGTGAACCCACACTCCCGGCCTCAGTGTGTACCCACACTCCCGGCCTCAGTTGGACCCCGACTCCCGGCCTCAGTGTGAACCCACACTCCCGGCCTCAGTGTGAACCCACACTCCCGGCCTCAGTGTGGACCCACACTCCCGGCCTCAGTTGGACCCCGACTCCCGGCCTCAGTGTGAACCCACACTTCCAGCCTCAGTGTGGACCCACACTCTCTGGCTCAGTGTGGACCCCTACTCCCGGCCTCAGTGTGGACCCACACTCCCGGCCTCAGTGTGGACTCACACTCCCGGCCTCAGTGTGGACTCACACTCCCGGCCTCAGTGTGGACCCACACTCCCGGCCTCAGTGTGGACCGACACTCCCGGCCTCAGTGTGGACTCACACTCCTGGCCTCAGTGTGGACCCACACTCCCGGCCTCAGTGTGGACCCACACTCCCTGCCTCAGTGTGGACCCACACTCCTGGCCTCAGTGTGGACTCACACTCCCGTCCTCAGTGTGGACTCACACTCCTGGCCTCAGTGTGGACTCACACTCCCTGCCTCAGTGTGGACCCACACTCCTGGCCTCAGTGTGGACTCACACTCCCGTCCTCAGTGTGGACTCACACTCCCGTCCTCAGTGTGGACCCACACTCCCGGCCTCAGAGTAGACTCACACTCCTGGCCTCAGTGTTGACCCACACTCCCGGCCTCAGAGTAGACTCACACTCCTGGCCTCAGTGTGTACCCACACTCCCGGCCTAAGTGTGGACCCACACTCCCGGCCTCAGTGTGGACTCACACAACCGGCCTCAGTGTGGACCCACACTCCCGGCCTCAGTGTGGACTCACACTCCCGGCCTCAGTGTGTACCCACACTCCCGGCCTCAGTGTGAACCCACACTCCCGGCCTCAGTGTGTACCCACACTCCCGGCCTCAGTGTGAACCCACACTCCCGGCCTCAGTGTGAACCCACACTCCCGGCCTCAGTGTGAACCCACACTCCCGGCCTCAGTGTGAACCCACACTCCCGGCCTCAGTGTAGACCCACACTCCAGGCCTCAGTGTGGACCCACACTCCCGGCCTCAGTGTAGACTCACACTCCCGGCCTCAGTGTGAACCCACACTCCCGGCCTCAGTGTGGACCCACACTCCCGGCCTCAGTGTAGACTCACACTCCCGGCCTCTGTGTGGACCCAAACTCCCGGTCTCAGTGTGAACTTACACTCCCGGCCTCTGTGTGGACCCACACTCCCGGTCTCAGTGTGAACCCACACTCCCGGCCTCAATGTGGACCCACAATCCCGGCCTCAGTGTGAACCCACACTCCCGGCCTCAATGTGGACCCACACTCCCGGCCTCAGTGTGGACCCACACTCCCGGCCTCAGTGTGGACTCACACTCCTGGCCTCAGTGTGGACCCACACTCCCGGCCTCAGTTTGGACCCACACTCCCGGCCTCAGTGTGAACCCACACTCCTGGCCTCAGTTTGGACCCACACTCTCTGGCTCAGTGTGGACCCATACTCCCGGCCTCAGTGTGGACCCAGACTCCCGGCCTCAGTGTGAACCCACACTCCCGGACTCAGTGTGGACCCACACTCCCGGCCTCAGTGTGGACCCACACTCCTGGCCTCAGTGTGGACCCACACTCCTGGCCTCAGAGTAGACTCACACTCCCGGCCTCAGTTGGACCCACACTCCCGGCCTCAGTTGGACCCACACTCCCGGCCTCAGTGTAGACCCATACACCCTGCCTCAGTGTGAACCCACACTCCCGGCCTCAGTGTGAACCCACACTCCCGGCCTCAGTGTGTACCCACACTCCCGGCCTCAGTGTGAACCCACACTCCCGGCCTCAGTGTGGACCCACACTCCTGGCCTCAGTTTGGGCCCACATTCCCGGCATTAGTGTGGACCCACACTCCCTGCCTCAGTGTGAACCCACACTCCCGGCCTCAGTTGAACCCACACTCCTGGCCTCAGTTTGGACCCAAACTCCCGGCCTCAGTGTGAACCCACACTCCCGGCCTCAGTGTGAACCCACACTCCCGGCCTCAGTGTGGACCCACACTCCCGGCCTCAGTGTGAACCCACACTCCCGGCCTCAGTGTGGACCCACACACCCGGCCTCAGTGTGAACCCACACTCCCGGCCTCAGTGTGAACCCACACTCCCGGCCTCAGTGTGAACCCACACTCCCGGCCTCAGTGTGGACCCACACTCCCGGCCTCAGTGTGAACCCACACTCCCGGCCTCAGTGTGAACCCACACTCCCGGCCTCAGTGTGAACCCACACTCCCGGGCTCAGTGAGAACCCACACTCCCGGCCTCAGTTGAACCCACACTCCTGGCCTCAGTTTGGACCCACACTCCCGGCCTCAGTGTGGACCCACACTCCCGGCCTCAGTGTGAACCCACACTCCCGGCCTCAGTGTGAACCCACACTCCCGGCCTCAGTGTGAACCCACACTCCCGGCCTCAGTGTGAACCCACACTCCCGGCCTCAGTCTGGACCCACACTCCCGGCCTCAGTGTGGACCCACACTCTATGCCTCAGCGTGGACCCACACTCCCGGCCTCAGTGTGGACCCACACTCCCGGCCTCAGTGTGGACCCACACTCTCGGCCTCAGTGTGGACCCACACTCCCGGCCTCAGTGTGGACCCACACTCCCGGCCTCAGTTTGGACCCACACTCCCTGCCTCAGTGTCGACTCACACTCCCGGCCTCAGTGTGGACCCACACTCCCGGCCTCAGTGTGGACTCACACTCCCGGCCTCAGTGTGGACCCACACTCCCGGCCTCAGTGTGAACCCACACTCCTGGCCTCAGTTTGGACCCACACTCCCTGCCTCAGTGTGGACCACACTCCCGGCCTCAGTGTGAACCCACGCTCCTGGCCTCAGTGTGGACCCACACTCCCGGCCTCAGTGTGAACCCACGCTCCTGGCCTCAGTGTGGACCCACACTCCCTGCCTCAGTGTGGACCCACACTCCCGGCCTCAGTGTGGACCCACACTCCCGGCCTCAGTGTGGACCCACACTCCCGGCCTCAGTGTGGACCGACACTCCCGGCCTCAGTGTGAACCCACACTCCCGGCCTCAGTGTGGACTCACACTCCCGGCCTCAGTGTGAACCCACGCTCCTGGCCTCAGTTTGTGCCCACATTCCCGGCCTCAGTGTGGACCCACACTCCCGGCCTCTGTGTGGACCCACACTCCCGGCCTCAGTGTGGACCCACGCTCCCGGCCTCAGTTTGGGCCCACATTCCCGGCCTCAGTGTGGACCCACACTCCTGGCCTCAGTTTGGGCCCACATTCCCGGCCTCAGTGTGGACCCACACTCCCTGCCTCAGTGTGAACCCACACTCCCGGCCTCAGTGTGAACCCACACTCCCTGCCTCAGTGTGAACCCAAACTCCTGGCCTCAGTGTGGACCCACACTCCTGGCCTCAGTGTGAACCCACACTCCCGGCCTCAGTGTGAACCCACACTCCCGGCCTCAGTGTGGACCGACACTCACGGCCTCAGTGGGGACTCACACTCCCGGCCTCAGTGTGGACCCACACTCCCAGCCTCAGTGTGAACCCACACTCCCGGCCTCAGTGTGAACCCACACTCCCGGCCTCAGTGTGAACCAAACACCCGGCCTCAGTGTGGACCGACACTCACGGCCTCAGTGGGGACTCACACTCCCGGCCTCAGTGTGGACCCACACTCCCGGCCTCAGTGTGGACCCACATTCCCGGCCTCAGTGTGGACCCACACTACCGGCCTCAGTGTGGACCGACACTCCCGGCCTCAGTGTGGACCCACACTCCCGGCCTCAGAGAAGACTCACACTCCTGGCCTCAGAGTGGACTCACACTCCCGGCCTCAGTGTGAACCCACACTCCCGGCCTCAGTGTGGACTCACATTCCCGGCCTCAGTGTGGACCCACACTACCGGCCTCAGTGTGGACCGACACTCCCGGCCTCAGTGTGGACCCACACTCCCGGCCTCAGAGAAGACCCACACTCCCGGCCTCAGTGTGAACCCACACTCCCGGCCTCAGAGAAGACTCACACTCCTGGCCTCAGAGTGGACTCACACTCCCGGCCTCAGTGTGGACCCACACTCCCGGCCTCAGTGTGGACTTACACTTCTGGCCTCAGTGTGGACCCATACACCCTGCCTCAGTGTGTACCCACACTCCCGGCCTCAGTGTGTACCCACACTCCCGGCCTCAGCGTGGACCCACACTCCCGGCCTCAGCGTGGACCCACACTCCCGGCCTCAGTGTGGACCCACACTCCCGGCCTCAGTGTGGACCCATACTCCCGGCCTCAGTGTTGACCCACACTCCCGGCCTCAGTGTGGACCCACACTCCCGGCCTCAGTGTGGACCCACACTCCCGGCCTCAGTGTGAACCCACACTCCCGGCCTCAGTGTGGACCCACACTCCCGGCCTCAGTGTGGACCCACACTCCCGGCCTCAGTTGGACCCCTACTCCCGGCCTCAGTGTGGACCCACACTCCCGGCCTCAGTGTGGACTCACACTCCCGGCCTCAGTGTGGACTCACACTCCCGGCCTCAGTGTGGACCCACACTCCCGGCCTCAGTGTGGACCGACACTCCCGGCCTCAGTGTGGACTCACACTCCTGGCCTCAGTGTGGACCCACACTCCCGGCCTCAGTGTGGACCCACACTCCCGGCCTCAGTGTGGACCCACACTCCCGGCCTCAGTTGGACCCCTACTCCCGGCCTCAGTGTGGACCCACACTCCCGGCCTCAGTGTGGACTCACACTCCCGGCCTCAGTGTGGACTCACACTCCCGGCCTCAGTGTGGACCCACACTCCCGGCCTCAGTGTGGACCCACACTCTCTGGCTCAGTGTGGACCCCTACTCCCGGCCTCAGTGTGGACCCACACTCCCGGCCTCAGTGTGGACTCACACTCCCGGCCTCAGTGTGGACTCACACTCCCGGCCTCAGTGTGGACCCACACTCCCGGCCTCAGTGTGGACCGACACTCCCGGCCTCAGTGTGGACTCACACTCCTGGCCTCAGTGTGGACCCACACTCCCGGCCTCAGTGTGGACCCACACTCCCTGCCTCAGTGTGGACCCACACTCCTGGCCTCAGTGTGGACTCACACTCCCGTCCTCAGTGTGGACTCACACTCCTGGCCTCAGTGTGGACTCACACTCCCTGCCTCAGTGTGGACCCACACTCCTGGCCTCAGTGTGGACTCACACTCCCGTCCTCAGTGTGGACTCACACTCCCGTCCTCAGTGTGGACCCACACTCCCGGCCTCAGAGTAGACTCACACTCCTGGCCTCAGTGTTGACCCACACTCCCGGCCTCAGAGTAGACTCACACTCCTGGCCTCAGTGTGTACCCACACTCCCGGCCTAAGTGTGGACCCACACTCCTGGCCTCAGTGTGAACCCACACTCCCGGCCTCAGTGTGTACCCACACTCCCGGCCTCAGTGTGAACCAACACACCCGACCTCAGTGTGTACCCACACTCCCGGCCTCAGTGTGAACCCACACACCCGACCTCAGTGTGTACCCACACTCCCGGCCTCAGTGTGGACTCACACAACCGGCCTCAGTGTGGACCCACACTCCCGGCCTCAGTGTGGACTCACACTCCCGGCCTCAGTGTGTACCCACACTCCCGGCCTCAGTGTGAACCCACACTCCCGGCCTCAGTGTGTACCCACACTCCCGGCCTCAGTGTGAACCCACACTCCCGGCCTCAGTGTGAACCCACACTCCCGGCCTCAGTGTGAACCCACACTCCCGGCCTCAGTGTAGACCCACACTCCCGGCCTCAGTGTGGACCCACACTCCCGGCCTCAGTGTAGACTCACACTCCCGGCCTCAGTGTGAACCCACACTCCCGGCCTCAGTGTGAACCCACACTCCCGGCCTCAGTGTGGACCCACACTCCCGGCCTCAGTGTAGACTCACACTCCCGGCCTCTGTGTGGACCCAAACTCCAGGTCTCAGTGTGAACTTACACTCCCGGCCTCTGTGTGGACCCACACTCCCGGTCTCAGTGTGAACCCACACTCCCGGCCTCAATGTGGACCCACAATCCCGGCCTCAGTGTGAACCCACACTCCCGGCCTCAATGTGGACCCACACTCCCGGCCTCAGTGTGGACCCACACTCCCGGCCTCAGTGTGGACTCACACTCCTGGCCTCAGTGTGGACCCACACTCCCGGCCTCAGTTTGGACCCACACTCCCGGCCTCAGTGTGAACCCACACTCCTGGCCTCAGTTTGGACCCACACTCTCTGGCTCAGTGTGGACCCATACTCCCGGCCTCAGTGTGGACCCAGACTCCCGGCCTCAGTGTGAACCCACACTCCCGGACTCAGTGTGGACCCACACTCCCGGCCTCAGTGTGGACCCACACTCCTGGCCTCAGTGTGGACCCACACTCCTGGCCTCAGTGTAGACTCACACTCCCGGCCTCAGTTGGACCCACACTCCCGGCCTCAGTTGGACCCACACTCCTGGCCTCAGTGTGGACCCACACTCCCGGCCTCAGTGTAGACCCATACACCCTGCCTCAGTGTGAACCCACACTCCCGGCCTCAGTGTGTACCCACACTCCCGGCCTCAGTGTGAACCCACACTCCCGGCCTCAGTGTGTACCCACACTCCCGGCCTCAGTGTGAACCCACACTCCCGGCCTCAGTGTGAACCCACACTCCCGGCCTCAGTGTGAACCCACACTCCCGGCCTCAGTGTGAACCCACACTCCCGGCCTCAGTGTAGACCCACACTCCCGGCCTCAGTGTGGACCCACACTCCCGGCCTCAGTGTAGACTCACACTCCCGGCCTCAGTGTGAACCCACACTCCCGGCCTCAGTGTGGACCCACACTCCCGGCCTCAGTGTAGACTCACACTCCCGGCCTCTGTGTGGACCCAAACTCCCGGTCTCAGTGTGAACTTACACTCCCGGCCTCTGTGTGGACCCACACTCCCGGTCTCAGTGTGAACCCACACTCCCGGCCTCAATGTGGAAGCACAATCCCGGCCTCAGTGTGAACCCACACTCCCGGCCTCAGTGTGGACCCACACTCCCAGCCTCAGTGTGGACTCACACTCCTGGCCTCAGTGTGGACCCACACTCCCGGCCTCAGTTTGGACCCACACTCCCGGCCTCAGTGTGAACCCACACTCCTGGCCTCAGTTTGGACCCACACTCTCTGGCTCAGTGTGGACCCATACTCCCGGCCTCAGTGTGGACCCAGACTCCCGGCCTCAGTGTGAACCCACACTCCCGGACTCAGTGTGGACCCACACTCACGGCCTCAGTGTGGACCCACACTCCTGGCCTCAGTGTGGACCCACACTCCTGGCCTCAGAGTAGACTCACACTCCCAGCCTCAGTTGGACCCACACTCCCGGCCTCAGTTGGACCCACACTCCCGGCCTCAGTTGGACCCACACTCCCGGCCTCAGTGTGAACCCACACGCCCGGCCTCAGTGTGAACCCACACTCCCGGCCTCAGTGTGAACCCACACTCCCGGCCTCAGTTGGACCCAGACTCCCGGCCTCAGTGTGAACCCACACTCCCGGCCTCAGTGTGAACCCACACTCCCGGCCTCAGTGTGGACCCACACTCCCGGCCTCAGTGTGGACCCACACTCCCGGCCTCAGTGTGGACCCACACTCCCGGCCTCAGTGTGGACCCACACTCCCGGCCTCAGTGTGAACCCACACTCTCTGGCTCAGTGTGGACCCATAGTCCCGGACTCAGTGTGGACCCTCACACCCGGCCTCAGTTGGACCCACACTCCCGGCCTCAGTGTGAACCCACACTTCCGGCCTCAGTTGGACCCACACTCCCGGCCTCAGAGTAGACTCACACTCCTGGCCTCAGTGTGGACCCACACTTCCGGCCTCAGTGTGGACTCACACTCCCGGTCTCAGTGTGGACCGACACTCCCGGCCTCAGTGTGGACCGACACTCCCGGCCTCAGTGTGGACCCACACTCCTGGCCTCAGTGTGGACCCACACTCCCGGCCTCAGTTTGGACCCACACTCCCGGCCTCAGTGTGAACCCACACTCCCGGCCTCAGTGTGGACTCACACTCCCGGCCTCAGTGTGAACCCACACTCGCGGCCTCAGTGTGGACTCACACTCCCGGCCTCAGTGTGAACCCACGCTCCTGGCCTCAGTTTGGACCCACATTCCCGGCCTCAGTGTGGACCCACACTCCTGGCCTCAGTTTGGGCCCACATTCCCGGCATTAGTGTGGACCCACACTCCCTGCCTCAGTGTGAACCCACACTCCCGGCCTCAGTTGAACCCACACTCCTGGCCTCAGTCTGAACGAACACGCCCGGCCTCAGTGTGAACCCACACTCCCGGCCTCAGTGTGAACCCACACTCCCGGCCTCAGTGTGGACCCACACTCCCGGCCTCAGAGTAGACCCACACTCCCGGCCTCAGAGAAGACTCACACTCCTGGCCTCAGTGTGGACCCACACTCCCGGCCTCAGAGAAGACTCACACTCCCGGCCTCAGTGTGGACCCACACTCCCGGACTCAGTGTGGACCCACACTCCCGGCCTCAGAGAAGACTCACACTCCCGGCCTCAGTGTGGACCCACACTCCCGGACTCAGTGTGGACCCACACTCCCGGCCTCAGTGTGGACCGACACTCCTGGCCTCAGTGTGGACCCGCACTCCCTGCCTCAGTGTGGACCCACACTCCCGGCCTCAGTGTGGACCCACACTCCCGGCCTCAGTGTGGACCCACACTCCCGGCCTCAGTGTGGACCCACACTCCCGGCCTCAGTGTGGACCGACACTTCCGGCCTCAGTGTGGACCCACACTCCCGGCCTCAGTGTGAACCCACACTCCCGGCCTCAGTGTGGACTCACACTCCCGGCCTCAGTGTGAACCCACACTCCCGGCCTCAGTGTGGACTCACACTCCCGGCCTCAGTGTGAACCCACGCTCCTGGCCTCAGTTTGGGCCCACATTCCCGGCCTCAGTGTGGACCCACACTCCCGGCCTCTGTGTGGACCCACGCTCCCGGCCTCAGTGTGGACCCACGCTCCTGGCCTCAGTTTGGGCCCACATTCCCGGCCTCAGTGTGGACCCACACTCCCGGCCTCTGTGTGGACCCACACTCCCGGCCTCAGTGTGGACCCACACTCCTGGCCTCAGTGTGGACCCACACTCCCGGCCTCAATGTGAACCCACTCTCCCTGCCTCAGTGTGGACCCAGACTCCTGGCCTCAGTGTGGACCCAGACTCCTGGCCTCAGTGTGGACCCACACTCCTGGTCTCAGTGTGAACCCACACTCCTGGCCTCAGTGTGAACCCACTCTCCCGGCCTCAGTGTGGACCCACACTCCTGGCCTCAGTGTGGACCCAGACTCCTGACCTAAGTGTGGACCCAGACTCCTGGCCTCAGTGTGGACCCAGACTCCTGGCCTCAGTGTGAACCCACACTCCCGGCCTCAGTGTGGACCCACACTCCCGGCCTCAGTGTGGACCCACACTCCCGGCCTCAGTGTGGACTCACACTCCCGGCCTCAGTGTGGACCCACACTCCCGGCCTCAGTGTGGACTCACATTCCCGGCCTCAGTGTGGACCCACACTCCCGGCCTCAGTGTCGACTCACACTCCCGGCCTCAGTGTGAACCCACACTCCCGGCCTCAGTGTGGACTCACACTCCCGGCCTCAGTGTGAACCCACACTCGCGGCCTCAGTGTGGACTCACACTCCCGGCCTCAGTGTGAACCCACGCTCCTGGCCTCAGTTTGGGCCCACATTCCCGGCCTCAGTGTGGACCCACACTCCCGGCCTCAGTGTGAACCCACACTCCCGGCCTCAGTGTGGACCCACACTCCTGGCCTCAGTTTGGGCCCACATTCCCGGCCTCAGTGTGGACCCACACTCCCTGCCTCAGTGTGAACCCACACTCCCGGCCTCAGTGTGAACCCACACTCCCTGCCTCAGTGTGAACCAACACTCCTGGCCTCAGTGTGGACCCACACTCCTGGCCTCAGTGTGAACCCACACTCCCGGCCTCAGTGTGAACCCACACTCCCGGCCTCAGTGTGGACCGACACTCACGGCCTCAGTGGGGACTCACACTCCCGGCCTCAGTGTGGACCCACACTCCCAGCCTCAGTGTGAACCCACACTCCCGGCCTCAGTGTGAACCCACACTCCCGGCCTCAGTGTGAACCAAACACCCGGCCTCAGTGTGGACCGACACTCACGGCCTCAGTGGGGACTCACACTCCCGGCCTCAGTGTGAACCCACACTCCTGGCCTCAGTGTGAACCCACTCTCCCTGCCTCAGTGTGAACCCACACTCCTGGCCTCAGTGTGGACCCAGACTCCTGACCTAAGTGTGGACCCAGACTCCTGGCCTCAGTGTGGACCCAGACTCCTGGCCTCAGTGTGGACCCAGACTCCTGGCCTCAGTGTGAACCCACACTCCCGGCCTCAGTGTGGACCCACACTCCCGGCCTCAGTGTGGACCCACACTCCCGGCCTCAGTGTGGACTCACACTCCCGGCCTCAGTGTGGACCCACACTCCCGGCCTCAGTGTGGACTCACATTCCCGGCCTCAGTGTGGACCCACACTCCCGGCCTCAGTGTGGACTCACACTCCCGGCCTCAGTGTGAACCCACACTCCCGGCCTCAGTGTGGACTCACACTCCCGGCCTCAGTGTGAACCCACACTCGCGGCCTCAGTGTGGACTCACACTCCCGGCCTCAGTGTGAACCCACGCTCCTGGCCTCAGTTTGGGCCCACATTCCCGGCCTCAGTGTGGACCCACACTCCCGGCCTCAGTGTGAACCCACACTCCCGGCCTCAGTGTGGACCCACACTCCTGGCCTCAGTTTGGGCCCACATTCCCGGCCTCAGTGTGGACCCACACTCCCTGCCTCAGTGTGAACCCACACTCCCGGCCTCAGTGTGAACCCACACTCCCTGCCTCAGTGTGAACCCACACTCCTGGCCTCAGTGTGGACCCACACTCCTGGCCTCAGTGTGAACCCACACTCCCGGCCTCAGTGTGAACCCACACTCCCGGCCTCAGTGTGGACCGACACTCACGGCCTCAGTGGGGACTCACACTCCCGGCCTCAGTGTGGACCCACACTCCCAGCCTCAGTGTGAACCCACACTCCCGGCCTCAGTGTGAACCCACACTCCCGGCCTCAGTGTGAACCAAACACCCGGCCTCAGTGTGGACCGACACTCACGGCCTCAGTGGGGACTCACACTCCCGGCCTCAGTGTGGACCCACACTCCCGGCCTCAGTGTGGACCCACATTCCCGGCCTCAGTGTGGACCCACACTACCGGCCTCAGTGTGGACCGACACTCCCGGCCTCAGTGTGGACCCACACTCCCGGCCTCAGAGAAGACTCACACTCCTGGCCTCAGAGTGGACTCACACTCCCGGCCTCAGTGTGAACCCACACTCCCGGCCTCAGTGTGGTCTCACATTCCCGGCCTCAGTGTGGACCCACACTCCCGGCCTCAGTGTGGACCGACACTCCCGGCCTCAGTGTGGACCCACACTCCCGGCCTCAGAGAAGACCCACACTCCCGGCCTCAGTGTGGACCCACACTCCCGGCCTCAGAGAAGACTCACACTCCTGGCCTCAGAGTGGACTCACACTCCCGGCCTCAGTGTGGACCCACACTCCCGGCCTCAGTGTGGACTTACACTTCTGGCCTCAGTGTGGACCCATACACCCTGCCTCAGTGTGTACCCACACTCCCGGCCTCAGTGTGTACCCACACTCCCGGCCTCAGCGTGGACCCACACTCCCGGCCTCAGTGTGGACCCACACTCCCGGCCTCAGTGTAGACTCACACTTCCTGCCTCAGTTTGGACACCCACTCCCGGCCTCAATGTGAACCCAGACTCCCGGCCTCAGTGTGGACCCACACTCCCGGCCTCAGTGTGAACCCACACTCCCGGCCTCAGTGTGAACCCACACTCCCGGCCTCAGTGTGTACCCACACTCCCGGCCTCAGTTGGACCCCGACTCCCGGCCTCAGTGTGAACCCACACTCCCGGCCTCAGTGTGAACCCACACTCCCGGCCTCAGTGTGGACCCACACTCCCGGCCTCAGTTGGACCCCGACTCCCGGCCTCAGTGTGAACCCACACTTCCAGCCTCAGTGTGGACCCACACTCTCTGGCTCAGTGTGGACCCCTACTCCCGGCCTCAGTGTGGACCCACACTCCCGGCCTCAGTGTGGACTCACACTCCCGGCCTCAGTGTGGACTCACACTCCCGGCCTCAGTGTGGACCCACACTCCCGGCCTCAGTGTGGACCGACACTCCCGGCCTCAGTGTGGACTCACACTCCTGGCCTCAGTGTGGACCCACACTCCCGGCCTCAGTGTGGACCCACACTCCCTGCCTCAGTGTGGACCCACACTCCTGGCCTCAGTGTGGACTCACACTCCCGTCCTCAGTGTGGACTCACACTCCTGGCCTCAGTGTGGACTCACACTCCCTGCCTCAGTGTGGACCCACACTCCTGGCCTCAGTGTGGACTCACACTCCCGTCCTCAGTGTGGACTCACACTCCCGTCCTCAGTGTGGACCCACACTCCCGGCCTCAGAGTAGACTCACACTCCTGGCCTCAGTGTTGACCCACACTCCCGGCCTCAGAGTAGACTCACACTCCTGGCCTCAGTGTGTACCCACACTCCCGGCCTAAGTGTGGACCCACACTCCCGGCCTCAGTGTGGACTCACACAACCGGCCTCAGTGTGGACCCACACTCCCGGCCTCAGTGTGGACTCACACTCCCGGCCTCAGTGTGTACCCACACTCCCGGCCTCAGTGTGAACCCACACTCCCGGCCTCAGTGTGTACCCACACTCCCGGCCTCAGTGTGAACCCACACTCCCGGCCTCAGTGTGAACCCACACTCCCGGCCTCAGTGTGAACCCACACTCCCGGCCTCAGTGTGAACCCACACTCCCGGCCTCAGTGTAGACCCACACTCCAGGCCTCAGTGTGGACCCACACTCCCGGCCTCAGTGTAGACTCACACTCCCGGCCTCAGTGTGAACCCACACTCCCGGCCTCAGTGTGGACCCACACTCCCGGCCTCAGTGTAGACTCACACTCCCGGCCTCTGTGTGGACCCAAACTCCCGGTCTCAGTGTGAACTTACACTCCCGGCCTCTGTGTGGACCCACACTCCCGGTCTCAGTGTGAACCCACACTCCCGGCCTCAATGTGGACCCACAATCCCGGCCTCAGTGTGAACCCACACTCCCGGCCTCAATGTGGACCCACACTCCCGGCCTCAGTGTGGACCCACACTCCCGGCCTCAGTGTGGACTCACACTCCTGGCCTCAGTGTGGACCCACACTCCCGGCCTCAGTTTGGACCCACACTCCCGGCCTCAGTGTGAACCCACACTCCTGGCCTCAGTTTGGACCCACACTCTCTGGCTCAGTGTGGACCCATACTCCCGGCCTCAGTGTGGACCCAGACTCCCGGCCTCAGTGTGAACCCACACTCCCGGACTCAGTGTGGACCCACACTCCCGGCCTCAGTGTGGACCCACACTCCTGGCCTCAGTGTGGACCCACACTCCTGGCCTCAGAGTAGACTCACACTCCCGGCCTCAGTTGGACCCACACTCCCGGCCTCAGTTGGACCCACACTCCCGGCCTCAGTGTAGACCCATACACCCTGCCTCAGTGTGAACCCACACTCCCGGCCTCAGTGTGAACCCACACTCCCGGCCTCAGTGTGTACCCACACTCCCGGCCTCAGTGTGAACCCACACTCCCGGCCTCAGTGTGGACCCACACTCCTGGCCTCAGTTTGGGCCCACATTCCCGGCATTAGTGTGGACCCACACTCCCTGCCTCAGTGTGAACCCACACTCCCGGCCTCAGTTGAACCCACACTCCTGGCCTCAGTTTGGACCCAAACTCCCGGCCTCAGTGTGAACCCACACTCCCGGCCTCAGTGTGAACCCACACTCCCGGCCTCAGTGTGGACCCACACTCCCGGCCTCAGTGTGAACCCACACTCCCGGCCTCAGTGTGGACCCACACACCCGGCCTCAGTGTGAACCCACACTCCCGGCCTCAGTGTGAACCCACACTCCCGGCCTCAGTGTGAACCCACACTCCCGGCCTCAGTGTGAACCCACACTCCCGGCCTCAGTGTGAACCCACACTCCCGGCCTCAGTCTGGACCCACACTCCCGGCCTCAGTGTGGACCCACACTCTATGCCTCAGCGTGGACCCACACTCCCGGCCTCAGTGTGGACCCACACTCCCGGCCTCAGTGTGGACCCACACTCTCGGCCTCAGTGTGGACCCACACTCCCGGCCTCAGTGTGGACCCACACTCCCGGCCTCAGTTTGGACCCACACTCCCTGCCTCAGTGTCGACTCACACTCCCGGCCTCAGTGTGGACCCACACTCCCGGCCTCAGTGTGGACTCACACTCCCGGCCTCAGTGTGGACCCACACTCCCGGCCTCAGTGTGAACCCACACTCCTGGCCTCAGTTTGGACCCACACTCCCTGCCTCAGTGTGGACCACACTCCCGGCCTCAGTGTGAACCCACGCTCCTGGCCTCAGTGTGGACCCACACTCCCGGCCTCAGTGTGAACCCACGCTCCTGGCCTCAGTGTGGACCCACACTCCCTGCCTCAGTGTGGACCCACACTCCCGGCCTCAGTGTGGACCCACACTCCCGGCCTCAGTGTGGACCCACACTCCCGGCCTCAGTGTGGACCGACACTCCCGGCCTCAGTGTGAACCCACACTCCCGGCCTCAGTGTGGACTCACACTCCCGGCCTCAGTGTGAACCCACGCTCCTGGCCTCAGTTTGTGCCCACATTCCCGGCCTCAGTGTGGACCCACACTCCCGGCCTCTGTGTGGACCCACACTCCCGGCCTCAGTGTGGACCCACGCTCCCGGCCTCAGTTTGGGCCCACATTCCCGGCCTCAGTGTGGACCCACACTCCTGGCCTCAGTTTGGGCCCACATTCCCGGCCTCAGTGTGGACCCACACTCCCTGCCTCAGTGTGAACCCACACTCCCGGCCTCAGTGTGAACCCACACTCCCTGCCTCAGTGTGAACCCAAACTCCTGGCCTCAGTGTGGACCCACACTCCTGGCCTCAGTGTGAACCCACACTCCCGGCCTCAGTGTGAACCCACACTCCCGGCCTCAGTGTGGACCGACACTCACGGCCTCAGTGGGGACTCACACTCCCGGCCTCAGTGTGGACCCACACTCCCAGCCTCAGTGTGAACCCACACTCCCGGCCTCAGTGTGAACCCACACTCCCGGCCTCAGTGTGAACCAAACACCCGGCCTCAGTGTGGACCGACACTCACGGCCTCAGTGGGGACTCACACTCCCGGCCTCAGTGTGGACCCACACTCCCGGCCTCAGTGTGGACCCACATTCCCGGCCTCAGTGTGGACCCACACTACCGGCCTCAGTGTGGACCGACACTCCCGGCCTCAGTGTGGACCCACACTCCCGGCCTCAGAGAAGACTCACACTCCTGGCCTCAGAGTGGACTCACACTCCCGGCCTCAGTGTGAACCCACACTCCCGGCCTCAGTGTGGACTCACATTCCCGGCCTCAGTGTGGACCCACACTACCGGCCTCAGTGTGGACCGACACTCCCGGCCTCAGTGTGGACCCACACTCCCGGCCTCAGAGAAGACCCACACTCCCGGCCTCAGTGTGAACCCACACTCCCGGCCTCAGAGAAGACTCACACTCCTGGCCTCAGAGTGGACTCACACTCCCGGCCTCAGTGTGGACCCACACTCCCGGCCTCAGTGTGGACTTACACTTCTGGCCTCAGTGTGGACCCATACACCCTGCCTCAGTGTGTACCCACACTCCCGGCCTCAGTGTGTACCCACACTCCCGGCCTCAGCGTGGACCCACACTCCCGGCCTCAGCGTGGACCCACACTCCCGGCCTCAGTGTGGACCCACACTCCCGGCCTCAGTGTGGACCCATACTCCCGGCCTCAGTGTTGACCCACACTCCCGGCCTCAGTGTGGACCCACACTCCCGGCCTCAGTGTGGACCCACACTCCCGGCCTCAGTGTGAACCCACACTCCCGGCCTCAGTGTGGACCCACACTCCCGGCCTCAGTGTGGACCCACACTCCCGGCCTCAGTTGGACCCCTACTCCCGGCCTCAGTGTGGACCCACACTCCCGGCCTCAGTGTGGACTCACACTCCCGGCCTCAGTGTGGACTCACACTCCCGGCCTCAGTGTGGACCCACACTCCCGGCCTCAGTGTGGACCGACACTCCCGGCCTCAGTGTGGACTCACACTCCTGGCCTCAGTGTGGACCCACACTCCCGGCCTCAGTGTGGACCCACACTCCCGGCCTCAGTGTGGACCCACACTCCCGGCCTCAGTTGGACCCCTACTCCCGGCCTCAGTGTGGACCCACACTCCCGGCCTCAGTGTGGACTCACACTCCCGGCCTCAGTGTGGACTCACACTCCCGGCCTCAGTGTGGACCCACACTCCCGGCCTCAGTTGGACCCCTACTCCCGGCCTCAGTGTGGACCCACACTCCCGTCCTCAGTGTGGACTCACACTCCCGGCCTCAGTGTGGACTCACACTCCCGGCCTCAGTGTGGACCCACACTCCTGGCCTCAGTGTGGACCGACACTCCCGGCCTCAGTGTGGACTCACACTCCTGGCCTCAGTGTGGACCCACACTCCCGGCCTCAGTGTGGACCCACACTCCTGGCCTCAGTGTGGACTCACACTCCCGTCCTCAGTGTGGACTCACACTCCTGGCCTCAGTGTGGACTCACACTCCCTGCCTCAGTGTGGACCCACACTCCTGGCCTCAGTGTGGACTCACACTCCCGTCCTCAGTGTGGACTCACACTCCCGTCCTCAGTGTGGACCCACACTCCCGGCCTCAGAGTAGACTCACACTCCTGGCCTCAGTGTTGACCCACACTCCCGGCCTCAGAGTAGACTCACACTCCTGGCCTCAGTGTGTACCCACACTCCCGGCCTAAGTGTGGACCCACACTCCTGGCCTCAGTGTGAACCCACACTCCCGGCCTCAGTGTGTACCCACACTCCCGGCCTCAGTGTGAACCAACACACCCGACCTCAGTGTGTACCCACACTCCCGGCCTCAGTGTGGACTCACACAACCGGCCTCAGTGTGGACCCACACTCCCGGCCTCAGTGTGGACTCACACTCCCGGCCTCAGTGTGTACCCACACTCCCGGCCTCAGTGTGAACCCACACTCCCGGCCTCAGTGTGTACCCACACTCCCGGCCTCAGTGTGAACCCACACTCCCGGCCTCAGTGTGAACCCACACTCCCGGCCTCAGTGTGAACCCACACTCCCGGCCTCAGTGTGAACCCACACTCCCGGCCTCAGTGTAGACCCACACTCCCGGCCTCAGTGTGGACCCACACTCCCGGCCTCAGTGTAGACTCACACTCCCGGCCTCAGTGTGAACCCACACTCCCGGCCTCAGTGTGAACCCACACTCCCGGCCTCAGTGTGAACCCACACTCCCGGCCTCAGTGTAGACTCACACTCCCGGCCTCTGTGTGGACCCAAACTCCCGGTCTCAGTGTGAACTTACACTCCCGGCCTCTGTGTGGACCCACACTCCCGGTCTCAGTGTGAACCCACACTCCCGGCCTCAATGTGGACCCACAATCCCGGCCTCAGTGTGAACCCACACTCCCGGCCTCAATGTGGACCCACACTCCCGGCCTCAGTGTGGACCCACACTCCCGGCCTCAGTGTGGACTCACACTCCTGGCCTCAGTGTGGACCCACACTCCCGGCCTCAGTTTGGACCCACACTCCTGGCCTCAGTGTGAACCCACACTCCTGGCCTCAGTTTGGACCCACACTCTCTGGCTCAGTGTGGACCCATACTCCCGGCCTCAGTGTGGACCCAGACTCCCGGCCTCAGTGTGAACCCACACTCCCGGACTCAGTGTGGACCCACACTCCTGGCCTCAGAGTAGACTCACACTCCCGGCCTCAGTTGGACCCACACTCCCGGCCTCAGTTGGACCCACACTCCCGGCCTCAGCGTAGACCCATACACCCTGCCTCAGTGTGAACCCACACTCCCGGCCTCAGTGTGTACCCACACTCCCGGCCTCAGTGTGAACCCACACTCCCGGCCTCAGTGTGTACCCACACTCCCGGCCTCAGTGTGAACCCACACTCCCGGCCTCAGTGTGAACCCACACTCCCGGCCTCAGTGTGAACCCACACTCCCGGCCTCAGTGTAGACCCACACTCCCGGCCTCAGTGTGGACCCACACTCCCGGCCTCAGTGTAGACTCACACTCCCGGCCTCAGTGTGAACCCACACTCCCGGCCTCAGTGTGGACCCACACTCCTGGCCTCAGTTTGGGCCCACATTCCCGGCATTAGTGTGGACCCACACTCCCTGCCTCAGTGTGAACCCACACTCCCGGCCTCAGTTGAACCCACACTCCTGGCCTCAGTTTGGACCCACACTCCCGGCCCCAGTGTGAACCCACACTCCCGGCCTCAGTGTGAACGAACACGCCCGGCCTCAGTGTGAACCCACACTCCCGGCCTCAGTGTGAACCCACACTCCCGGCCTCAGTGTGGACCCACACTCCCGGCCTCAGTGTGAACCCACACTCCCGGCCTCAGTGTGGACCCACACTCCCGGCCTCAGTGTGAACCCACACTCCCGGCCTCAGTGTGAACCCACACTCCCGGCCTCAGTGTGAACCCACACTCCCGGGCTCAGTGAGAACCCACACTCCCGGCCTCAGTGTGGACCCACACTCCCGGCCTCAGTGTGAACCCACACTCCCGGCCTCAGTCTGGACCCACACTCCCGGCCTCAGTGTGAACCCACACTCCCGGCCTCAGTGTGAACCCACACTCCCGGCCTCAGTGTGGACCCACACTCTATGCCTCAGTGTGGACCCACACTCCCGGCCTCAGTGTGGACCCACACTCCCGGCCTCAGTGTGGACCCACACTCCCGGCCTCAGTGTGGACCCACACTCCCGGCCTCAGTGTGGACCCACACTCCCGGCCTCAGTTTGGACCCACACTCCCTGCCTCAGTGTCGACTCACACTCCCGGCCTCAGTGTGGACCCACACTCCCGGCCTCAGTGTGGACTCACACTCCCGGCCTCAGTGTGGACCCACACTCCCGGCCTCAGTGTGAACCCACACTCCTGGCCTCAGTTTGGACCCACACTCCCTGCCTCAGTGTGGACCACACTCCCGGCCTCAGTGTGAACCCACGCTCCTGGCGTCAGTTTGGGCCCACATTCCCGGCCTCAGTGTGGACTCACACTCCCGGCCTCAGTGTGGACCCACACTCCCGCCCTGATTATGAACCCACACTCCTGGCCTCAGTTTGGACCCACACTCCATGCCTCAGTGTGGACTCACACTCCCGGCCTCAGTGTGAACCCACGCTCCTGGCCTCAGTTTGGGCCCACATTCCCGGCCTCAGTGTGGACCCACACTCCCGGCCTCAGTGTGAACCCACACTCCCGGCCTCAGTGTGGTCCCACACTCCTGGCCTCAGTTTGGGCCCACATTCCCGGCCTCAGTGTGCACCCACACTCCCGGCCTCAGTGTAGACTCACACTTCCTGCCTCAGTTTGGACACCCACTCCCGGCCTCAATGTGAACCCAGACTCCCTGCCTCAGTGTTAACCCAGACTCCTGGCCTCAGTGTGGACCCAGACTCCTGGCCTCAGTGTGGACCCAGACTCCTGGCCTCAGTGTGGACCCAGACTCCTGGCCTCAGTGTGGACCCACACTCCTGGCCTCAGTGTGGACCCAGACTCCTGGCCTCAGTGTGGACCCACACTCCTGGTCTCAGTGTGAACCCACACTCCTGGCCTCAGTGTGAACCCAGACTCCTAGCCTCAGTGTGTACCCGGACTCCCTGGCCTCAGTGTGAACCCAGACTCCTGGCCTCAGAGAAGACTCACACTCCCGTCCTCAGAGAAGACTCACACTCCCGGCCTCAGTGTGGACCCACACTCCCGGCCTCAGAGAAGACTCACACTCCCGTCCTCAGAGAAGACTCACACTCCCGTCCTCAGAGAAGACTCACACTCCCGGCCTCAGTGTGGACCCACACTCCCGGCCTCAGAGAAGACTCACACTCCCGTCCTCAGAGAAGACTCACACTCCTGGCCTCAGTGTGAACCCAGACTCCCGGCCTCAGTGGGGACCCACACTCCCGGCCTCAGTGCGGACCCACACTCCCGGCCTCAGTGTGGACCCACACTCCCGGCCTCAGTGCGAACCCACACTCCCGGCCTCAGTGTGAACCCACACTCCCGGCCTCAGTGTGGACCCATACACCCGGCCTCAGTGTGGACCCACACTCCCGGCCTCAGTGTGGACCCACACTCCCGGCCTCAGTGTGGACCCACACTCCTGGCCTCAGTGTGGACCCACACTCCCGGCCTCAGTGTGAACCCACACTCCCGGCCTCAGTGTGGACCCATACACCCGGCCTCAGTGTGGACCCACACTCCCGGCCTCAGTGTGGACCCACACTCCCGGCCTCAGTGTGGACCCACACTCCTGGCCTCAGTGTGGACCCACACTCCCGGCCTCAGTGTGAACCCACACTCCCGGCCTCAGTGTGGACCCATACACCCGGCCTCAGTGTGGACCCACACTCCCGGCCTCAGTGCGAACCCACACTCCCGGCCTCAGTGTGGACCCACACTCCTGGCCTCAGTGTGGACCCACACTCCCGGCCTCAGTGTGAACCCACACTCCCGGCCTCAGTGTGGACCCACACTCCCGGCCTCAGTGTGGACCCACACTCCCGGCCTCAGTGTGAACCCACACTCCCGGCCTCAGTGTGGACCCATACACCCGGCCTCAGTGTGGACCCATACACCCGGCCTCAGTGTGGACCCACACTCCTGGCCTCAGTGTGGACTCACACTCCCGGCCTCAGTGTGAACCCACGCTCCTGGCCTCAGTTTGGGCCCACATTCCCGGCCTCAGTGTGGACCCACACTCCCGGCCTCAGTGTGAACCCACACTCCTGGCCTCAGTTTGGGCCCTCATTCCCGGCCTCAGTGTGGAACCACACTCCCGGCCTCAGTGTGGACCCACACTCCCGGCCTCAGTGTGGACCCACACTCCCGGCCTCAGAGTAGACTCACACTCCTGGCCTCAGTGTGGACCCACACTCCCGGCCTCAGAGAAGACTCACACTCCCGGACTCAGTGTGGACCCACACTCCCGGCCTCAGAGAAGACTCACACTCCCGGACTCAGTGTGGACCCACACTCCCGGCCTCAGTGTGGACCGACACTCCCGGCCTCAGTGTGGACCCACACTCCCGGCCTCAGTGAGGACCCACACTCCCGGCCTCAGTGTGGACCCACACTCCCGGCCTCAGTGTGGACCCACACTCCCGGCCTCAGTGTGGACCCACACTCCCGGCCTCAGTGTGGACCCACACTCCCGGCCTCAGTGTGGACCCACACTCCCGGCCTCAGTGTGGACCCACACTCCCGGCCTCAGTGTGGACCCACACTCCCGGCCTCAGTGTGAACCCACACTCCCGGCCTCAGTGTGGACCGACACTCCCGGCCTCAGTGTGGACCCACACTCTCGGCCTCAGTGTGGACCCACACTCCCGGCCTCAGTGTGAACCCACACTCCCGGCCTCAGTGTGGACCCATACACCCGGCCTCAGTGTGGACCCATACACCCGGCCTCAGTGTGGACCCACACTCCTGGCCTCAGTGTGGACTCACACTCCCGGCCTCAGTGTGAACCCACGCTCCTGGCCTAAGTTTGGGCCCACATTCCCGGCCTCAGTATGGACCCACACTCCCGGCCTCAGTTTGGGCCCACATTCCCGGCCTCAGTGTGGAACCACACTCCCGGCCTCAGTGTGGACCCACACTCCCGGCCTCAGTGTGGACCCACACTCCCGGCCTCAGTGTGGACCCACACTCCCGGCCTCAGTGTAGACTCACACTTCCTGCCTCAGTTTGGACACCCACTCCCGGCCTCAATGTGAACCCAGACTCCCTGCCTCAGTGTGAACCCACACTCCTGGCCTCAGTGTGGACCCACACTCCTGGCCTCAGTGTGAACCCACACTCCTGGCCTCAGTGTGGACCCACACTCCTGGCCTCAGTGTGAACCCACACTCCTGGCCTCAGTGTGAACCCACACTCCTGTCCTCAGTGTGGACCCAGACTCCTGGCCTCAGTGTGGACCCAGACTCCTGGCCTCAGTGTGGACCCAGACTCCTGGCCTCAGTGTGGACCCAGACTCCTGGCCTCAGTGTGGACCCACACTCCTGGCCTCAGTGTGGACCCACACTCCTGGCCTCAGTGTCGACCCGGACTCCGTGGCCTCAGTGTGAACCCAGACTCCTGGCCTCAGTTTGGACCCACACTCCCTGCCTCAGTGAGAACCCACACTCCCTGGCCTCAGTGTGGACTCACACTCCCGGCCTCAGTGTGGACCCACACTCCCGGCCTCAGTGTGAACCCACATTCCTGGCCTCAGTGTGGACCCACACTCCCGGCCTCAGTGTGGACCCACACTCCTGGCCTCAGTGTGGACCCACACTCCCGGCCTCAGTGTGAACCCACATTCCTGGCCTCAGTGTGGACCCATACACCCGGCCTCAGTGTGGACCCACACTCCCGGCCTCAGTGTGAACCCACGTTCCTGGCCTCAGTGTGGACCCATACACCCGGCCTCAGTGTGGACCCACACTCCTGGCCTCAGTGTGGACCCACACTCCTGGCCTCAGTGTGAACCCAGACTCCTAGCCTCAGTGTGGACTCACACTCCTGGCCTCAGTGTGGACCCACACTCCCGGCCTCAGTGTGGACCCACACTCCCGGCCTCAGTGTGGACCCACACTCCTGGCCTCAGTGTGGACCCACACTCCTGGCCTCAGTGTGAACCCAGACTCCTAGCCTCAGTGTGGACTCACACTCCTGGCCTCAGTGTGGACCCACACTCCCGGCCTCAGTGTGAACCCAGAATCCTGGCCTCAGTGTGGACCCAGACTCCTGGCCTCAGTGTGGACCCAGACTCCTGGCCTCAGTGTGGACCCACACTCCTGGCCTCAGTGTGGACCCACACTCCTGGCCTCAGTGTCGACCCGGACTCCGTGGCCTCAGTGTGAACCCAGACTCCTGGCCTCAGTTTGGACCCACACTCCCTGCCTCAGTGAGAACCCACACTCCCTGGCCTCAGTGTGGACTCACACTTTCGGCCTCAGTGTGGACCCACACTCCCGGCCTCAGTGTGAACCCACATTCCTGGCCTCAGTGTGGACCCACACTCCCGGCCTCAGTGTGGACCCACACTCCCGGCCTCAGTGTGGACCCACACTCCCGGCCTCAGTGTGGACCCACACTCCCGGCCTCAGTGTGAACCCACATTCCTGGCCTCAGTGTGGACCCATACACCCGGCCTCAGTGTGGACCCACACTCCCGGCCTCAGTGTGGACCCACACTCCTGGCCTCAGTGTGGACCCACACTCCTGGCCTCAGTGTGAACCCAGACTCCTAGCCTCAGTGTGGACTCACACTCCGGGCCTCAGTGTGGACCCACACTCCCGGTCTCAGTGTGAACCCACATTCCTGGCCTCAGTGTGGACCCACACTCCCTGCCTCAGTGTGGACCCACACTCCCGTCCTCAGTGTGGACCCACACTCCCGTCCTCAGTGTGGACCCACACTCCCGGCCTCAATGTGGACCCATACACCCGGCCTCAGTGTGGACCCACACTCCCTGCCTCAGTGTGGACCCACACTCCCGGCCTCAGTGTGAACCCACATTCCTGGCCTCAGTGTGGACCCACACTCCCGGCCTCAGTGTGGACCCACACTCCCGGCCTCAGTGTGAACCCACATTCCTGGCCTCAGTGTGGACCCACACTCCCGGCCTCAGTGTGGACCCACATTCCTGGCCTCAGTGTGGACCCACACTCCCGGCCTCAGTGTGGACCCACACTCCCGGCCTCAGTGTGGACCCACACTCCCGGCCTCAGTGTGGACCCACACTCCCGGCCTCAGTGTTGACCCACACTCCTGGCCTCAGTGTGGACCCACACTCCCGGCCTCAATGTAAACCCACATTCCTGGCCTCAGTTTGGGCCCACATTCCCGGCCTCAGTGTGGACCCACACTCCCGGTCTCAGTGTGGACCCACACTCCCGGCCTCAGTGTGGACCCACACTCCCGGCCTCAGTGTGGACCCACACTCCCGGCCTCAGTGTGAACCCACATTCCTGGCCTCAGTGTGGACCCACACTCCCGGCCTCAGTGTGAACCCACATTCCTGGCCTCAGTTTGGGCCCACATTCCCGGCCTCAGTGTGGACCCACACTCCCGGCCTCAGTGTGGACCCACACTCCCGGCCTCAGTGTGGACCCACACTCCCGGCCTCAGTGTGGACCCACACTCCCGGCCTCAGTGTGGACCCACACTCCCGGCCTCAGTGTGGACCCACACTCCCGGCCTCTGTGTGGACCCACACTCCCGGCCTCAGTGTGGACCCACACTCCCGGCCTCAGTGTAGACTCACACTCCCGGCCTCAGTGTGGACACACACTCCCGGACTCAGTGTGGACCCACACTCCCGGCCTCAGTGTAGACTCACACTCCTGGCCTCAGTGTGGAACCACTCTCCAGGCCTCTGTGTGGACCTAAACTCCCGGCCTCAATGTGGACACACACACCAGGCCTCAGTGTGGACCCACACTCCTGGCCTCAGTGTGGACCCACACTCCCGGCCTCAGTAAGGACCCACACTCCCGGCCTCAGTGTGGACCCACACTCCCGGCCTCAGTGTGGACTCTCACTTCTGGCCTCAGTGTGGACCCACACTCCCGGCCTCAGTGTGGACCCACACTCCCGGCCTCAGTGTGGACCAAACACCCGGCCTCAGTGTGGACCCACACTCCCGGCCTCAGTGTGGACCCACACTCCTGGCCTCAGTGTGGACCAAACACCCGGCCTCAGTGTGGACCCACACTCCCGGCCTCAGTAAGGACACACACTCCCGGCCTCAGTGTGAACCCACACTCCTGGCCTCAGTGTGAACCCACACTCCCGGCCTCAGTAAGGACCCACACTCCCGGCCTCAGTGTGGACCCACACTCCCGGCCTCAGTGTGGACCAAACACCCGGCCTCAGTGTGGACACACACTCCTGGCCTCGGTTTGGACCCACACTCCCGTCCTCAGTGTGGACTCACACTCCTGGCCTCAGTGTGGACCCACACTCCTGGCCTCAGTGTGAACCCATACACCCGGCCTCAGTGTGGACCCATACACCCGGCCTCAGTGTGGACCCACACTCCCGTCCTCAGTGTGGACTCACACTCCTGGCCTCAGTGTGAACCCATACACCCGGCCTCAGTGTGGACCCATACACCCGGCCTCAGTGTGGACCCACACTCCCGTCCTCAGTGTGGACTCACACTCCTGGCCTCAGTGTGGACCAAACACCCGGCCTCAGTGTGGACCCACACTCCCGGCCTCAGTAAGGACCCACACTCCCGGCCTCAGTGTGGACCCACACTCCCGGCCTCAGTGTGAACCCACACTCCCGGCCTCAGTAAGGACCCACACTCCCGGCCTCAGTGTGGACCCACACTCTCGGCCTCAGTAAGGACCCACACTCCCGGCCTCAGTGTGGACCCACACTCCTGGCCTCGGTTTGGACCCACACTCCCGGCCTCAGTGTGAACCCACACTCCCGGCCTCAGTGTGAACCCACACTCCCGGCCTCAGTGTGAACCCACACTCCCGGCCTCAGTGTGGACCCACACTCCCGGCCTCAGTGTGAACCCACACTCCCGGCCTCAGTGTGGACCCACACTCCCTGCCTCAGTGTGAACCCACACTCCCGGCCTCAGTGTGAACCCACACTCCCGGCCTCAGTGTGGACACACACTCGCGGCCTCAGTGTGAACCCACACTCCCGGCCTCAGTGTGAACCCACACTCTCGGCCTCAGTGTGGACCCACACTCCCTGCCTCAGTGCGGACCCACACTCCCGGCCTCAATGTGAACCCAGACTCCCTGCCTCAGTGTGGACCCACACTCCTGGCCTCAGTGTGGACCCACACTCCTGGCCTCAGTGTGGACCCACACTCCTGGCCTCAGTGTGAACCCACACTCCCTGCCTCAGTGCGGACCCACACTCCCGGCCTCAATGTGAACCCAGACTCCCTGCCTCAGTGTGGACCCACACTCCTGGCCTCAGTGTGGACCCACACTCCTGGCCTCAGTGTGAACCCAGACTCCTGGCCTCAGTGTGAACCCAGACTCCTGGCCTCAGTGTGAACCCACACTCCTGGCCTCAGTGTGAACCCAGACTCCTGGCCTCAGTGTGAACCCAGACTCCTGGCCTCAGTGTGAACCCAGACTCCTGGCCTCAGTGTGGACCCAGACTCCTGGCCTCAGTGTGGACCCAGACTCCTGGCCTCAGTGTGAACCCAGACTCCTGGCCTCAGTGTGGACCCACACTCCCTGCCTCAGTGCGGACCCACACTCCCGGCTTCAATGTGAACCCAGACTCCCTGCCTCAGTGTGGACCCACACTCCTGGCCTCAGTGTGGACCCACACTCCTGGCCTCAGTGTGAACCCAGACTCCTGGCCTCAGTGTGAACCCAGACTCCTGGCCTCAGTGTGAACCCACACTCCTGGCCTCAGTGTGAACCCAGACTCCTGGCCTCAGTGTGAACCCAGACTCCTGGCCTCAGTGTGAACCCAGACTCCTGGCCTCAGTGTGGACCCAGACTCCTGGCCTCAGTGTGGACCCAGACTCCTGGCCTCAGTGTGAACCCAGACTCCTGGCCTCAGTGTGGACCCAGACTCCTGGCCTCAGTGTGGACCCAGACTCCTGGCCTCAGTGTGGACCCACACTCCTGGCCTCAGTGTGGACCCAGACTCCTGGCCTCAGTGTGGACCCACACTCCTGGCCTCAGTGTGAACCCAGACTCCTGGCCTCAGTGTGGACCCGGACTCCTGGCCTCAGTGTGAACCCAGACTCCTGGCCTCAGTTTGGACCCACACTCCTGGCCTCAGTGTGAACCCAGACTCCTGGCCTCAGTGTGAACCCAGACTCCTGGCCTCAGTTTGGACCCACACTCCCTGCCTCAGTGTGAACCCACACTCCCGGCCTCAGTGTGGACCCACACTCCCGGCCTCAGCGTGGACTCACACTCCTGGCCTCAGTGTGGACCCACACTCCCGGCCTCAGTGTGAACCCACACTCCCAGCCTCAGTGTGGACTCACACTCCTGGCCTCAGTGTAAACCCACACTCCCAGCCTCAGTGTGAACCCACACTCCCAGCCTCAGTGTGAACCCAGACTCCCAGCCTCAGTGTGGACCCACACTCCTGGCCTCAGTGTGGACCCACACTCCCGGCCTCAGTGTGGACTCACACTCCCAGCCTCAGTGTGGACTCACACTCCTGGCCTCAGTGTGGACCCACACTCCCGGCCTCAGTGTGGACTCACACTCCTGGCCTCAGTGTGAACCCACACTCCCGGCCTCAGTGTGAACCCACACTCCCGGCCTCAGTGTGGACCCACACTCCCGGCCTCAGTGTGGACCCACACTCCCGGCCTCAGTGTGAACCCACACTCCCGGCCTCAGTGTGGACCCACACTCCCGACCTAGGTGTGGACCCACACTCCCGGCCTCAGTGTGGACCCACACTCCCGGCCTCAGTGTGAACCCACACTCCCGGCCTCAGTGTGAACCCACACTCCCGGCCTCAGTGTGGACCCACACTCCCGGCCTCAGTGTGGACCCACACTCCCGGCCTCAGTGTGGACCCACACTCCCGGCCTCAGTGTGGACTCACACTCCCGGCCTCAGTGTGAACCCACACTCCCGGCCTCAGTGTGGACTCACACTCCCGGCCTCAGTGTGAACCCACACTCCCGGCCTCAGTGTGGACTCACACTCCCGGCCTCAGTTTGGGCCCACATTCCCGGCCTCAGTGTGAACCCAGACTCCTGGCCTCAGTGTGAACCCAGACTCCTGGCCTCAGTGTGAACCCAGACTCCTGGCCTCAGTGTGGACCCAGACTCCTGGCCTCAGTGTGGACCCAGACTCCTGGCCTCAGTGTGAACCCAGACTCCTGGCCTCAGTGTGGACCCACACTCCCTGCCTCAGTGCGGACCCACACTCCCGGCCTCAATGTGAACCCAGACTCCCTGCCTCAGTGTGGACCCACACTCCTGGCCTCAGTGTGGACCCACACTCCTGGCCTCAGTGTGAACCCAGACTCCTGGCCTCAGTGTGAACCCAGACTCCTGGCCTCAGTGTGAACCCACACTCCTGGCCTCAGTGTGAACCCAGACTCCTGGCCTCAGTGTGAACCCAGACTCCTGGCCTCAGTGTGAACCCAGACTCCTGGCCTCAGTGTGGACCCAGACTCCTGGCCTCAGTGTGGACCCAGACTCCTGGCCTCAGTGTGAACCCAGACTCCTGGCCTCAGTGTGGACCCAGACTCCTGGCCTCAGTGTGGACCCAGACTCCTGGCCTCAGTGTGGACCCACACTCCTGGCCTCAGTGTGGACCCAGACTCCTGGCCTCAGTGTGGACCCACACTCCTGGCCTCAGTGTGAACCCAGACTCCTGGCCTCAGTGTGGACCCGGACTCCTGGCCTCAGTGTGAACCCAGACTCCTGGCCTCAGTTTGGACCCACACTCCTGGCCTCAGTGTGAACCCAGACTCCTGGCCTCAGTGTGAACCCAGACTCCTGGCCTCAGTTTGGACCCACTCTCCCGGCCTCAGTATGGACCCACACTCCCGGCCTCAGTGTGAACCCACACTCCCTGGCCTCAGTATGGACCCACACTCCCGGCCTCAGTGTGGACCCACACTCCCGGCCTCAGTGTGGACTCACACTCCTGGCCTCAGTGTGGACCCACACTCCCGGCCTCAGTGTGAACCCACACTCCCGGCCTCAGTGTGGACTCACACTCCTGGCCTCAGTGTAAACCCACACTCCCAGCCTCAGTGTGAACCCACACTCCCAGCCTCAGTGTGAACCCACACTCCCAGCCTCAGTGTGGACCCACACTCCTGGCCTCAGTGTGGACCCACACTCCCGGCCTCAGTGTGGACTCACACTCCCAGCCTCAGTGTGGACTCACACTCCTGGCCTCAGTGTGGACCCACACTCCCGGCCTCAGTGTGGACTCACACTCCTGGCCTCAGTGTGAACCCACACTCCCGGCCTCAGTGTGAACCCACACTCCCGGCCTCAGTGTGGACCCACACTCCCGGCCTCAGTGTGGACCCACACTCCCGGCCTCAGTGTGAACCCACACTCCCGACCTTGGTGTGGACCCACACTCCCGGCCTCAGTGTGGACCCACACTCCCGGCCTCAGTGTGGACCCACACTCCCGGCCTCAGTGTGAACCCACACTCCCGGCCTCAGTGTGAACCCACACTCCCGGCCTCAGTGTGGACCCACACTCCCGACCTCAGTGTGGACCCACACTCCCGACCTAGGTGTGGACCCACACTCCCGGCCTCAGTGTGGACCCACACTCCCGGCCTCAGTGTGAACCCACACTCCCGGCCTCAGTGTGAACCCACACTCCCGGCCTCAGTGTGGACCCACACTCCCGGCCTCAGTGTGGACCCACACTCCCGGCCTCAGTGTGGACCCACACTCCCGGCCTCAGTGTGGACTCACACTCCCGGCCTCAGTGTGAACCCACACTCCCGGCCTCAGTGTGGACTCACACTCCCGGCCTCAGTGTGAACCCACACTCCCGGCCTCAGTGTGGACTCACACTCCCGGCCTCAGTTTGGGCCCACATTCCCGGCCTCAGTGTGGACCCACACTCCCGGCCTCAGTTTGGGCCCACATTCCCGGCATCAGTGTGGACCCACACTCCCGGCCTCAGTGTGAAGCCACACTCCCGGCCTCAGTGTGGACCCACACTCCCGGCCTCAGTTTGGGCCCACACTCCCGGCCTCAGTGTGGACCCACACTCCCGGTCTCAGTGTGGACCCACACTCCCGGCCTCAGTGTGGACCCACACTCCCGGCCTCAGTGTGAACCCACATTCCTGGCCTCAGTGTGGACCCACACTCCCGGCCTCAGTGTGAACCCACATTCCTGGCCTCAGTTTGGGCCCACATTCCCGGCCTCAGTGTGGACCCACACTCCCGGCCTCAGTGTGGACCCACACTCCCGGCCTCAGTGTGGACCCACACTCCCGGCCTCAGTGTGGACCCACACTCCCGGCCTCAGTGTGGACCCACACTCCCGGCCTCAGTGTGGACCCACACTCCCGGCCTCTGTGTGGACCCACACTCCCGGCCTCAGTGTGGACCCACACTCCCGGCCTCAGTGTAGACTCACACTCCCGGCCTCAGTGTGGACACACACTCCCGGACTCAGTGTGGACCCACACTCCCGGCCTCAGTGTAGACTCACACTCCTGGCCTCAGTGTGGAACCACTCTCCAGGCCTCTGTGTGGACCTAAACTCCCGGCCTCAATGTGGACACACACACCAGGCCTCAGTGTGGACCCACACTCCTGGCCTCAGTGTGGACCCACACTCCCGGCCTCAGTAAGGACCCACACTCCCGGCCTCAGTAAGGACCCACACTCCCGGCCTCAGTGTGGACCCACACTCCCGGCCTCAGTGTGGACTCTCACTTCTGGCCTCAGTGTGGACCCACACTCCCGGCCTCAGTGTGGACCCACACTCCCGGCCTCAGTGTGGACCAAACACCCGGCCTCAGTGTGGACCCACACTCCCGGCCTCAGTGTGGACCCACACTCCTGGCCTCAGTGTGGACCAAACACCCGGCCTCAGTGTGGACCCACACTCCCGGCCTCAGTAAGGACACACACTCCCGGCCTCAGTGTGAACCCACACTCCTGGCCTCAGTGTGAACCCACACTCCCGGCCTCAGTAAGGACCCACACTCCCGGCCTCAGTGTGGACCCACACTCCCGGCCTCAGTGTGGACCAAACACCCGGCCTCAGTGTGGACACACACTCCTGGCCTCGGTTTGGACCCACACTCCCGTCCTCAGTGTGGACTCACACTCCTGGCCTCAGTGTGGACCCACACTCCTGGCCTCAGTGTGAACCCATACACCCGGCCTCAGTGTGGACCCATACACCCGGCCTCAGTGTGGACCCACACTCCCGTCCTCAGTGTGGACTCACACTCCTGGCCTCAGTGTGGACCAAACACCCGGCCTCAGTGTGGACCCACACTCCCGGCCTCAGTAAGGACCCACACTCCCGGCCTCAGTGTGGACCCACACTCCCGGCCTCAGTGTGAACCCACACTCCCGGCCTCAGTAAGGACCCACACTCCCGGCCTCAGTGTGGACCCACACTCTCGGCCTCAGTAAGGACCCACACTCCCGGCCTCAGTGTGGACCCACACTCCTGGCCTCGGTTTGGACCCACACTCCCGGCCTCAGTGTGAACCCACACTCCCGGCCTCAGTGTGAACCCACACTCCCGGCCTCAGTGTGAACCCACACTCCCGGCCTCAGTGTGGACCCACACTCCCGGCCTCAGTGTGAACCCACACTCCCGGCCTCAGTGTGGACCCACACTCCCTGCCTCAGTGTGAACCCACACTCCCGGCCTCAGTGTGAACCCACACTCCCGGCCTCAGTGTGGACACACACTCGCGGCCTCAGTGTGAACCCACACTCCCGGCCTCAGTGTGAACCCACACTCTCGGCCTCAGTGTGGACCCACACTCCCTGCCTCAGTGCGGACCCACACTCCCGGCCTCAATGTGAACCCAGACTCCCTGCCTCAGTGTGGACCCACACTCCTGGCCTCAGTGTGAACCCACACTCCCTGCCTCAGTGCGGACCCACACTCCCGGCCTCAATGTGAACCCAGACTCCCTGCCTCAGTGTGGACCCACACTCCTGGCCTCAGTGTGGACCCACACTCCTGGCCTCAGTGTGAACCCAGACTCCTGGCCTCAGTGTGAACCCAGACTCCTGGCCTCAGTGTGAACCCACACTCCTGGCCTCAGTGTGAACCCAGACTCCTGGCCTCAGTGTGAACCCAGACTCCTGGCCTCAGTGTGAACCCAGACTCCTGGCCTCAGTGTGGACCCAGACTCCTGGCCTCAGTGTGGACCCAGACTCCTGGCCTCAGTGTGAACCCAGACTCCTGGCCTCAGTGTGGACCCACACTCCCTGCCTCAGTGCGGACCCACACTCCCGGCCTCAATGTGAACCCAGACTCCCTGCCTCAGTGTGGACCCACACTCCTGGCCTCAGTGTGGACCCACACTCCTGGCCTCAGTGTGAACCCAGACTCCTGGCCTCAGTGTGAACCCAGACTCCTGGCCTCAGTGTGAACCCAGACTCCTGGCCTCAGTGTGGACCCAGACTCCTGGCCTCAGTGTGGACCCAGACTCCTGGCCTCAGTGTGGACCCAGACTCCTGGCCTCAGTGTGGACCCAGACTCCTGGCCTCAGTGTGGACCCAGACTCCTGGCCTCAGTGTGGACCCACACTCCTGGCCTCAGTGTGGACCCAGACTCCTGGCCTCAGTGTGGACCCACACTCCTGGCCTCAGTGTGAACCCAGACTCCTGGCCTCAGTGTGGACCCGGACTCCTGGCCTCAGTGTGAACCCAGACTCCTGGCCTCAGTTTGGACCCACACTCCTGGCCTCAGTGTGAACCCAGACTCCTGGCCTCAGTGTGAACCCAGACTCCTGGCCTCAGTTTGGACCCACACTCCCTGCCTCAGTGTGAACCCACACTCCCGGCCTCAGTGTGGACCCACACTCCCGGCCTCAGTGTGGACTCACACTCCTGGCCTCAGTGTGGACCCACACTCCCGGCCTCAGTGTGAACCCACACTCCCAGCCTCAGTGTGGACTCACACTCCTGGCCTCAGTGTAAACCCACACTCCCAGCCTCAGTGTGAACCCACACTCCCAGCCTCAGTGTGAACCCAGACTCCCAGCCTCAGTGTGGACCCACACTCCTGGCCTCAGTGTGGACCCACACTCCCGGCCTCAGTGTGGACTCACACTCCCAGCCTCAGTGTGGACTCACACTCCTGGCCTCAGTGTGGACCCACACTCCCGGCCTCAGTGTGGACTCACACTCCTGGCCTCAGTGAAAACCCACACTCCCGGCCTCAGTGTGAACCCACACTCCCGGCCTCAGTGTGGACCCACACTCCCGGCCTCAGTGTGGACCCACACTCCCGGCCTCAGTGTGAACCCACACTCCCGACCTTGGTGTGGACCCACACTCCCGGCCTCAGTGTGGACCCACACTCCCGGCCTCAGTGTGGACCCACACTCCCGGCCTCAGTGTGAACCCACACTCCCGGCCTCAGTGTGAACCCACACTCCCGGCCTCAGTGTGGACCCACACTCCCGACCTCAGTGTGGACCCACACTCCCGACCTAGGTGTGGACCCACACTCCCGGCCTCAGTGTGGACCCACACTCCCGGCCTCAGTGTGAACCCACACTCCCGGCCTCAGTGTGGACCCACACTCCCGGCCTCAGTGTGGACCCACACTCCCGGCCTCAGTGTGGACCCACACTCCCGGCCTCAGTGTGGACCCACACTCCCGGCCTCAGTGTGGACTCACACTCCCGGCCTCAGTGTGGACCCACACTCCCGGCCTCAGTGTGGACTCACACTCCCGGCCTCAGTTTGGGCCCACATTCCCGGCCTCAGTGTGAACCCAGACTCCTGGCCTCAGTGTGAACCCAGACTCCTGGCCTCAGTGTGAACCCAGACTCCTGGCCTCAGTGTGGACCCAGACTCCTGGCCTCAGTGTGGACCCAGACTCCTGGCCTCAGTGTGAACCCAGACTCCTGGCCTCAGTGTGGACCCACACTCCCTGCCTCAGTGCGGACCCACACTCCCGGCCTCAATGTGAACCCAGACTCCCTGCCTCAGTGTGGACCCACACTCCTGGCCTCAGTGTGGACCCACACTCCTGGCCTCAGTGTGAACCCAGACTCCTGGCCTCAGTGTGAACCCAGACTCCTGGCCTCAGTGTGAACCCACACTCCTGGCCTCAGTGTGAACCCAGACTCCTGGCCTCAGTGTGAACCCAGACTCCTGGCCTCAGTGTGAACCCAGACTCCTGGCCTCAGTGTGGACCCAGACTCCTGGCCTCAGTGTGGACCCAGACTCCTGGCCTCAGTGTGAACCCAGACTCCTGGCCTCAGTGTGGACCCAGACTCCTGGCCTCAGTGTGGACCCAGACTCCTGGCCTCAGTGTGGACCCACACTCCTGGCCTCAGTGTGGACCCAGACTCCTGGCCTCAGTGTGGACCCACACTCCTGGCCTCAGTGTGAACCCAGACTCCTGGCCTCAGTGTGGACCCGGACTCCTGGCCTCAGTGTGAACCCAGACTCCTGGCCTCAGTTTGGACCCACACTCCTGGCCTCAGTGTGAACCCAGACTCCTGGCCTCAGTGTGAACCCAGACTCCTGGCCTCAGTTTGGACCCACACTCCCGGCCTCAGTGTGAACCCACACTCCCTGGCCTCAGTATGGACCCACACTCCCTGCCTCAGTGTGAACCCACACTCCCGGCCTCAGTGTGGACCCACACTCCCGGCCTCAGTGTGGACTCACACTCCTGGCCTCAGTGTGGACCCACACTCCCGGCCTCAGTGTGAACCCACACTCCCGGCCTCAGTGTGGACTCACACTCCTGGCCTCAGTGTAAACCCACACTCCCGGCCTCAGTGTGAACCCACACTCCCAGCCTCAGTGTGAACCCAGACTCCCAGCCTCAGTGTGGACCCACACTCCCGGCCTCAGTGTGGACCCACACTCCTGGCCTCAGTGTGGACCCACACTCCCGGCCTCAGTGTGGACTCACACTCCCAGCCTCAGTGTGGACTCACACTCCTGGCCTCAGTGTGGACCCACACTCCCGGCCTCAGTGTGGACTCACACTCCTGGCCTCAGTGTGAACCCACACTCCCGGCCTCAGTGTGAACCCACACTCCCGGCCTCAGTGTGGACCCACACTCCCGGCCTCAGTGTGGACCCACACTCCCGGCCTCAGTGTGAACCCACACTCCCGACCTTGGTGTGGACCCACACTCCCGGCCTCAGTGTGGACCCACACTCCCGGCCTCAGTGTGGACCCACACTCCCGGCCTCAGTGTGAACCCACACTCCCGGCCTCAGTGTGAACCCACACTCCCGGCCTCAGTGTGGACCCACACTCCCGACCTCAGTGTGGACCCACACTCCCGACCTAGGTGTGGACCCACACTCCCGGCCTCAGTGTGGACCCACACTCCCGGCCTCAGTGTGAACCCACACTCCCGGCCTCAGTGTGAACCCACACTCCCGGCCTCAGTGTGGACCCACACTCCCGGCCTCAGTGTGGACCCACACTCCCGGCCTCAGTGTGGACCCACACTCCCGGCCTCAGTGTGGACTCACACTCCCGGCCTCAGTGTGAACCCACACTCCCGGCCTCAGTGTGGACTCACACTCCCGGCCTCAGTGTGAACCCACACTCCCGGCCTCAGTGTGGACTCACACTCCCGGCCTCAGTTTGGGCCCACATTCCCGGCCTCAGTGTGAACCCACACTCCCGGCCTCAGTGTGGACCCACACTCCCTGCCTCAGTGTGAACCCACACTCCCGGCCTCAGTGTGAACCCACACTCCCGGCCTCAGTGTGGACACACACTCGCGGCCTCAGTGTGAACCCACACTCCCGGCCTCAGTGTGAACCCACACTCTCGGCCTCAGTGTGGACCCACACTCCCTGCCTCAGTGCGGACCCACACTCCCGGCCTCAATGTGAACCCAGACTCCCTGCCTCAGTGTGGACCCACACTCCTGGCCTCAGTGTGGACCCACACTCCTGGCCTCAGTGTGAACCCAGACTCCCTGCCTCAGTGTGGACCCACACTCCTGGCCTCAGTGTGAACCCAGACTCCTGGCCTCAGTGTGAACCCAGACTCCTGGCCTCAGTGTGAACCCACACTCCTGGCCTCAGTGTGGACCCACACTCCCGGCCTCAGTGTGGACCCACACTCCCGGCCTCAGTGTGGACCCACACTCCCGGCCTCAGTGTGGACCCACACTCCCGGCCTCAGTGTGGACCCACACTCCCGGCCTCTGTGTGGACCCACACTCCCGGCCTCAGTGTGGACCCACACTCCCGGCCTCAGTGTAGACTCACACTCCCGGCCTCAGTGTGGACACACACTCCCGGACTCAGTGTGGACCCACACTCCCGGCCTCAGTGTAGACTCACACTCCTGGCCTCAGTGTGGAACCACTCTCCAGGCCTCTGTGTGGACCTAAACTCCCGGCCTCAATGTGGACACACACACCAGGCCTCAGTGTGGACCCACACTCCTGGCCTCAGTGTGGACCCACACTCCCGGCCTCAGTAAGGACCCACACTCCCGGCCTCAGTAAGGACCCACACTCCCGGCCTCAGTGTGGACCCACACTCCCGGCCTCAGTGTGGACTCTCACTTCTGGCCTCAGTGTGGACCCACACTCCCGGCCTCAGTGTGGACCCACACTCCCGGCCTCAGTGTGGACCAAACACCCGGCCTCAGTGTGGACCCACACTCCCGGCCTCAGTGTGGACCCACACTCCTGGCCTCAGTGTGGACCAAACACCCGGCCTCAGTGTGGACCCACACTCCCGGCCTCAGTGTGAACCCACACTCCTGGCCTCAGTGTGAACCCACACTCCTGGCCTCAGTGTGGACCCACACTCCTGGCCTCAGTGTGGACCAAACACCCGGCCTCAGTGTGGACACACACTCCCGGCCTCAGTGTGAACCCACACTCCCGGCCTCAGTGTGGACCCACACTCCTGGCCTCAGTGTGGACCAAACACCCGGCCTCAGTGTGGACACACACTCCCGGCCTCAGTGTGAACCCACACTCCTGGCCTCAGTGTGAACCCACACTCCCGGGCTTAGTAAGGACCCACACTCCCGGCCTCAGTGTGGACCCACACTCCCGGCCTCAGTGTGGACCAAACACCCGGCCTCAGTGTGGACACACACTCCTGGCCTCGGTTTGGACCCACACTCCCGTCCTCAGTGTGGACTCACA
The DNA here is from genome assembly GCF_047496795.1 of Chiloscyllium punctatum. Lineage (NCBI taxonomy): Eukaryota > Metazoa > Chordata > Chondrichthyes > Orectolobiformes > Hemiscylliidae > Chiloscyllium > Chiloscyllium punctatum. Next base: position 18,980,159 of record NC_092760.1, read on the forward strand.
CTCCTGGCCTCAGTGTGGACCCACACTCCTGGCCTCAGTGTGAACCCACACTCCCAGCCTCAGTGTGGACTCACACTCCTGGCCTCAGTGTAAACCCACACTCCCAGCCTCAGTGTGAACCCACACTCCAAGCCTCAGTGTGAACCCAGACTCCCAGCCTCAGTGTGGACCCACACTCCTGGCCTCAGTGTGGACCCACACTCCCGGCCTCAGTGTGGACCCACACTCCCGGCCTCAGTAAGGACCCACACTCCCGGCCTCAGTGTGGACCCACACTCCCGGCCTCAGTGTGAACCCACACTCCCGGCCTCAGTAAGGACCCACACTCCCGGCCTCAGTGTGGACCCACACTCTCGGCCTCAGTAAGGACCCACACTCCCGGCCTCAGTGTGGACCCACACTCCTGGCCTCGGTTTGGATCCACACTCCCGGCCTCAGTGTGAACCCACACTCCCGGCCTCAGTGTGAACCCACACTCCCGGCCTCAGTGTGAACCCACACTCCCGGCCTCAGTGTGAACCCACACTCCCGGCCTCAGTGTGGACCCACACTCCCAGCCTCAGTGTGAACCCACACTCCCGGCCTCAGTGTGGACCCACACTCCCTGCCTCAGTGTGAACCCACACTCCCGGCCTCAGTGTGAACCCACACTCCCGGCCTCAGTGTGGACACACACTCGCGGCCTCAGTGTGAACCCACACTCCCGGCCTCAGTGTGAACCCACACTCTCGGCCTCAGTGTGGACCCACACTCCCTGCCTCAGTGCGGACCCACACTCCCGGCCTCAATGTGAACCCAGACTCCCTGCCTCAGTGTGGACCCACACTCCTGGCCTCAGTGTGGACCCACACTCCTGGCCTCAGTGTGAACCCAGACTCCCTGCCTCAGTGTGGACCCACACTCCTGGCCTCAGTGTGAACCCAGACTCCTGGCCTCAGTGTGAACCCAGACTCCTGGCCTCAGTGTGAACCCACACTCCTGGCCTCAGTGTTAACCCAGACTCCCGGCCTCAGTGTGAACCCAGACTCCTGGCCTCAGTGTGAACCCAGACTCCTGGCCTCAGTGTGGACCCAGACTCCTGGCCTCAGTGTGGACCCAGACTCCTGGCCTCAGTGTGAACCCAGACTCCTGGCCTCAGTGTGAACCCAGACTCCTGGCCTCAGTGTGGACCCAGACTCCTGGCCTCAGTGTGGACCCAGACTCCTGGCCTCAGTGTGGACCCACACTCCTGGCCTCAGTGTGGACCCAGACTCCTGGCCTCAGTGTGGACCCACACTCCTGGCCTCAGTGTGAACCCAGACTCCTGGCCTCAGTGTGGACCCGGACTCCTGGCCTCAGTGTGAACCCAGACTCCTGGCCTCAGTTTCGACCCACACTCCTGGCCTCAGTGTGAACCCAGACTCCTGGCCTCAGTGTGAACCCAGACTCCTGGCCTCAGTTTGGACCCACACTCCCTGCCTCAGTGTGAACCCACACTCCCGGCCTCAGTGTGGACCCACACTCCCGGCCTCAGTGTGGACTCACACTCCTGGCCTCAGTGTGGACCCACACTCCCGGCCTCAGTGTGAACCCACACTCCCAGCCTCAGTGTGGACTCACACTCCTGGCCTCAGTGTAAACCCACACTCCCAGCCTCAGTGTGAACCCACACTCCAAGCCTCAGTGTGAACCCAGACTCCCAGCCTCAGTGTGGACCCACACTCCTGGCCTCAGTGTGGACCCACACTCCCGGCCTCAGTGTGGACCCACACTCCCGGCCTCAGTGTGGACTCACACTCCTGGCCTCAGTGTGAACCCACACTCCCGGCCTCAGTGTGCACCCACACTCCCGGCCTCAGTGTGGACCCACACTCCCGGCCTCAGTGTGGACCCACACTCCCGGCCTCGGTGTGAACCCACACTCCCGGCCTCGGTGTGAACCCACACTCCTGACCTTGGTGTGGACCCACACTCCCGGCCTCAGTGTGGACCCACACTCCCGGCCTCAGTGTGGACCCACACTCCCGGCCTCAGTGTGAACCCACACTCCCGGCCTCAGTGTGAACCCACACTCCCGGCCTCAGTGTGGACCCACACTCCCGGCCTCAGTGTGGACCCACACTCCCGACCTCAGTGTGGACCCACACTCCCGACCTTGGTGTGGACCCACACTCCCGGCCTCAGTGTGGACCCACACTCCCGGCCTCAGTGTGAACCCACACTCCCGGCCTCAGTGTGAACCCACACTCCCGGCCTCAGTGTGGACCCACACTCCCGGCCTCAGTGTGGACCCACACTCCCGGCCTCAGTGTGGACCCACACTCCCGGCCTCAGTGTGGACTCACACTCCCGGCCTCAGTGTGAACCCACACTCCCGGCCTCAGTGTGGACTCACACTCCCGGCCTCAGTGTGAACCTACACTCCCGGCCTCAGTGTGGACTCACACTCCCGGCCTCAGTGTGAACCCACACTCCCGGCCTCAGTGTGGACTCACACTCCCGGCCTCAGTTTGGGCCCACATTCCCGGCCTCAGTGTGGACCCACACTCCCGGCCTCAGTGTGGACTCACACTCCCGGCCTCAGTGTGAAGCCACACTCCCGGCCTCAGTGTGGACCCACACTCCCGGCCTCAGTGTAGACTCACACTTCCTGCCTCAGTGTTAACCCAGACTCCTGGCCTCAGTGTGGACCCAGACTCCTGGCCTCAGTGTGGACCCAGACTCCTGGCCTCAGTGTGGACCCAGACTCCCGACCTCAGTGTGGACCCACACTCCTGGCCTTAGTGTGGACCCACACTCCTGGTCTCAGTGTGAACCCACACTCCTGGCCTCAGTGTGGACCCAGACTCCTGGCCTCAGTGTGAACCCAGACTCCTGGCCTCAGTGTGGACCCACACTCCCTGCCTCAGTGTGAACCCACACTCCCGGCCTCAGTGTGAACCCACACTCCTGGCCTCAGTGTGAACCCACACTCCCGGCCTCAGTGTGGACTCACACTCCCGGCCTCAGTGTGGACCCACACTCCCGGCCTCAGTGTGGACCCACACTCCCGGCCTCAGTGTGAACCCACACTCCCGGCCTCAGTGTGGACCCACACTCCCGGCCTCAGTGTGAACCCAGACTCCCGGCCTCAGTGTGGACCCACACTCCCGGCCTCAGTGTGGACCCACACTCCCGGCCTCAGTGTGGACCCACACTCCCGGCCTCAGTGTGGACCCACACTCCCGGCCTCAGTGTGGAACAACACTCCCGGCCTCAGTGTGGACCCACACTCCCGGCCTCAGTGTGGACCCACACTCCCGGCCTCAGTGTGGACCCACACTCCCGGCCTCAGTGTGAACCCACACTCCCGGCCTCAGTGTGGACCCACACTCCCGGCCTCAGTGTGAACCCAGACTCCCGGCCTCAGTGTGGACCCACACTCCCGGCCTCAGTGTGGACCCACACTCCCGGCCTCAGTGTGGACCCACACTCCCGGCCTCAGTGTGGACCCACACTCCCGGCCTCAGTGTGGAACAACACTCCCGGCCTCAGTGTGGACCCAGACTCCCGACCTCAGTGTGAACCCAGACTCCTGGCCTCAGTGTGAACCCAGACTCCTGGCCTCAGTGTGGACCCGGACTCCCTGGCCTCAGTGTGGACCCAGACTCCTGGCCTCAGTGTGGACCCACACTCCCTGCCTCAGTGTGAACCCACACTCCCGGCCTCAGTGTGAACCCACACTCCTGGCCTCAGTGTGAACCCACACTCCCGGCCTCAGTGTGGACTCACACTCCCGGCCTCAGTGTGGACCCACACTCCCGGCCTCAGTGTGGACCCACACTCCCGGCCTCAGTGTGAACCCACACTCCCGGCCTCAGTGTGGACCCACACTCCCGGCCTCAGTGTGAACCCAGACTCCCGGCCTCAGTGTGGACCCACACTCCCGGCCTCAGTGTGGACCCACACTCCCGGCCTCAGTGTGGACCCACACTCCCGGCCTCAGTGTGGACCCACACTCCCGGCCTCAGTGTGGAACAACACTCCCGGCCTCAGTGTGGACCCACACTCCCGGCCTCAGAGAAGACTCACACTCCCAGCCTCAGTGTGAACCCACACTCCCGGCCTCAGTGTGTACCCACACTCCCGGCCTCAGTGTGAACCCACACTCCCGGCCTCAGTGTGGACCCACACTCCCGGCCTCAGTGTGGACCCACACACCCGGCCTCAGTGTGAACCCACACTCCCGGCCTCAGTGTGAACCCACACTCCCGGCCTCAGTGTGAACCCATACTCCCGGCCTCAGTGTGGACCCACACTCCCGGCCTCAGTGTGAACCCACACTCCCGGCCTCAGTGTGGACTCACACTCCCGGCCTCAGTGTGAACCCACATTCCCGGCCTCAGTGTGGACCCACACTCCTGGCCTCAGTTTGGGCCCACATTCCCGGCCTCAGTGTGGACCCACACTCCCGGCCTCAGTGTGGACCCACATTCCCGGCCTCAGTGTGAACCCACACTCCTGGCCTCAGTGTGGACCCACACTCCCGGCCTCAGTGTGGACTCACACTCCCGGCCTCAGTGTGGACCCACACTCCTGGCCTCAGTTTGGGCCCACATTCCCGGCCTCAGTGTGGACCCACACTCCCGGCCTCAGTGTGAACCCACACTCCCGGCCTCAGTGTGGACCCACACTCCCGGCCTCAGTGTGAACCCACACTCCTGGCCTCAGTGTGAACCCACACTCCTGGCCTCAGTGTGAACCCAGACTCCCTGCCTCAGTGTGAACCCACACTCCTGGCCTCAGTGTGAACCCAGACTCCTGGCCTCAGTGTTAACCCAGACTCCTGGCCTCAGTGTGGACCCAGACTCCTGGCCTCAGTGTGGACCCAGACTCCTGGCCTCAGTGTGGACCCACACTCCTGGTCTCAGTGTGAACCCACACTCCTGGCCTCAGTGTGAACCCACACTCCTGGCCTCAGTGTGGACCCACACTCCTGGTCTCAGTGTGAACCCACACTCCTGGCCTCAGTGTGGACCCAGACTCCTGGCCTCAGTGTGGACCCAGACTCCTGGCCTCAGTGTGGACCCAGACTCCCTGCCTCAGTGTGGACCCAGACTCCTGGCCTCAGTGTGGACCCACACTCCTGGTCTCCGTGTGAACCCACACTCCTGGCCTCAGTGTGGACCCACACTCCTGGCCTCAGTGTGGACCCACACTCCTGGCCTCAGTGTGGACCCATACACCCGGCCTCAGTGTGGACCCACACTCCCGGCCTCAGTGTGGACCCACACTCCCGGCCTCAGTGTGGACCCATACACCCGGCCTCAGTGTGGACCCATACACCCGGCCTCAGTGTGGACCCACACTCCCGGCCTCAGTGTGGACCCACACTCCCGGCCTCAGTGTGGACCCACACTCCCGGCCTCAGTGAGGACCCACACTCCTGGCCTCAGTGTGGACCCACACTCCCGGCCTCAGTGTGAACCCACACTCCCGGCCTCAGTGTGGACCCATACACCCGGCCTCAGTGTGGACCCATACACCCGGCCTCAGTGTGGACCCACACTCCCGGCCTCAGTGTGGACCCACACTCCTGGCCTCAGTGTGGACCCATACACCCGGCCTCAGTGTGGACCACCACTCCCGGCCTCAGTGTGGACCCACCTCCCGGCCTCAGTGTGGACCCACACTCCCGGCCTCAGTGTGGACCCACACTCCTGGCCTCTGTGTGGACCCACACTCCGGGCCTCAGTGTGGACCTAAACTCCAGGCCTCAATGTGGAAACTCACACCAGGCCTCAGTGTGGACCCACACTCCCTGCCTCAGTGTGAACCCACACTCCCGGCCTCAGTGTGAACCCACACTCCCGGCCTCAGTGTGAACCCACATTCCCGGCCTCAGTGTGGACCCACACTCCCGGCCTCAGTGTGGACTCACACTCCCGGCCTCAGTGTGGACCCACACACCCGGCCTCAGTGTGGACCCACACTCCCGGCCTCAGTGTGGACCCACACTCCCGGCCTCAGTGCGGACCCACACTCCCGGCCTCAGTGTGGACCCACACTCCCGGCCTCAGTGCGAACCCACACTCCCGGCCTCAGTGTGGACCCACACTCCTGGCCTCAGTGTGGACCCACACTCCCGGCCTCAGTGTGAACCCACACTCCCGGCCTCAGTGTGGACCCATACACCCGGCCTCAGTGTGGACCCACACTCCCGGCCTCAGTGTGGACCCACACTCCCGGCCTCAGTGTGGACCCACACTCCTGGCCTCAGTGTGGACCCACACTCCCGGCCTCAGTGTGAACCCACACTCCCGGCCTCAGTGTGGACCCATACACCCGGCCTCAGTGTGGACCCACACTCCCGGCCTCAGTGTGGACCCACACTCCCGGCCTCAGTGTGGACCAAACACCCGGCCTCAGTGTGGACCCACACTCCCGGCCTCAGTGTGGACCCACACTCCTGGCCTCAGTGTGGACCAAACACCCGGCCTCAGTGTGGACCCACACTCCCGGCCTCAGTAAGGACACACACTCCCGGCCTCAGTGTGAACCCACACTCCTGGCCTCAGTGTGAACCCACACTCCCGGCCTCAGTAAGGACCCACACTCCCGGCCTCAGTGTGGACCCACACTCCCGGCCTCAGTGTGGACCAAACACCCGGCCTCAGTGTGGACACACACTCCTGGCCTCGGTTTGGACCCACACTCCCGTCCTCAGTGTGGACTCACACTCCTGGCCTCAGTGTGGACCCACACTCCTGGCCTCAGTGTGAACCCATACACCCGGCCTCAGTGTGGACCCATACACCCGGCCTCAGTGTGGACCCACACTCCCGTCCTCAGTGTGGACTCACACTCCTGGCCTCAGTGTGAACCCATACACCCGGCCTCAGTGTGGACCCATACACCCGGCCTCAGTGTGGACCCACACTCCCGTCCTCAGTGTGGACTCACACTCCTGGCCTCAGTGTGGACCAAACACCCGGCCTCAGTGTGGACCCACACTCCCGGCCTCAGTAAGGACCCACACTCCCGGCCTCAGTGTGGACCCACACTCCCGGCCTCAGTGTGAACCCACACTCCCGGCCTCAGTAAGGACCCACACTCCCGGCCTCAGTGTGGACCCACACTCTCGGCCTCAGTAAGGACCCACACTCCCGGCCTCAGTGTGGACCCACACTCCTGGCCTCGGTTTGGACCCACACTCCCGGCCTCAGTGTGAACCCACACTCCCGGCCTCAGTGTGAACCCACACTCCCGGCCTCAGTGTGAACCCACACTCCCGGCCTCAGTGTGGACCCACACTCCCGGCCTCAGTGTGAACCCACACTCCCGGCCTCAGTGTGGACCCACACTCCCTGCCTCAGTGTGAACCCACACTCCCGGCCTCAGTGTGAACCCACACTCCCGGCCTCAGTGTGGACACACACTCGCGGCCTCAGTGTGAACCCACACTCCCGGCCTCAGTGTGAACCCACACTCTCGGCCTCAGTGTGGACCCACACTCCCTGCCTCAGTGCGGACCCACACTCCCGGCCTCAATGTGAACCCAGACTCCCTGCCTCAGTGTGGACCCACACTCCTGGCCTCAGTGTGGACCCACACTCCTGGCCTCAGTGTGGACCCACACTCCTGGCCTCAGTGTGAACCCACACTCCCTGCCTCAGTGCGGACCCACACTCCCGGCCTCAATGTGAACCCAGACTCCCTGCCTCAGTGTGGACCCACACTCCTGGCCTCAGTGTGGACCCACACTCCTGGCCTCAGTGTGAACCCAGACTCCTGGCCTCAGTGTGAACCCAGACTCCTGGCCTCAGTGTGAACCCACACTCCTGGCCTCAGTGTGAACCCAGACTCCTGGCCTCAGTGTGAACCCAGACTCCTGGCCTCAGTGTGAACCCAGACTCCTGGCCTCAGTGTGGACCCAGACTCCTGGCCTCAGTGTGGACCCAGACTCCTGGCCTCAGTGTGAACCCAGACTCCTGGCCTCAGTGTGGACCCACACTCCCTGCCTCAGTGCGGACCCACACTCCCGGCTTCAATGTGAACCCAGACTCCCTGCCTCAGTGTGGACCCACACTCCTGGCCTCAGTGTGGACCCACACTCCTGGCCTCAGTGTGAACCCAGACTCCTGGCCTCAGTGTGAACCCAGACTCCTGGCCTCAGTGTGAACCCACACTCCTGGCCTCAGTGTGAACCCAGACTCCTGGCCTCAGTGTGAACCCAGACTCCTGGCCTCAGTGTGAACCCAGACTCCTGGCCTCAGTGTGGACCCAGACTCCTGGCCTCAGTGTGGACCCAGACTCCTGGCCTCAGTGTGAACCCAGACTCCTGGCCTCAGTGTGGACCCAGACTCCTGGCCTCAGTGTGGACCCAGACTCCTGGCCTCAGTGTGGACCCACACTCCTGGCCTCAGTGTGGACCCAGACTCCTGGCCTCAGTGTGGACCCACACTCCTGGCCTCAGTGTGAACCCAGACTCCTGGCCTCAGTGTGGACCCGGACTCCTGGCCTCAGTGTGAACCCAGACTCCTGGCCTCAGTTTGGACCCACACTCCTGGCCTCAGTGTGAACCCAGACTCCTGGCCTCAGTGTGAACCCAGACTCCTGGCCTCAGTTTGGACCCACACTCCCTGCCTCAGTGTGAACCCACACTCCCGGCCTCAGTGTGGACCCACACTCCCGGCCTCAGCGTGGACTCACACTCCTGGCCTCAGTGTGGACCCACACTCCCGGCCTCAGTGTGAACCCACACTCCCAGCCTCAGTGTGGACTCACACTCCTGGCCTCAGTGTAAACCCACACTCCCAGCCTCAGTGTGAACCCACACTCCCAGCCTCAGTGTGAACCCAGACTCCCAGCCTCAGTGTGGACCCACACTCCTGGCCTCAGTGTGGACCCACACTCCCGGCCTCAGTGTGGACTCACACTCCCAGCCTCAGTGTGGACTCACACTCCTGGCCTCAGTGTGGACCCACACTCCCGGCCTCAGTGTGGACTCACACTCCTGGCCTCAGTGTGAACCCACACTCCCGGCCTCAGTGTGAACCCACACTCCCGGCCTCAGTGTGGACCCACACTCCCGGCCTCAGTGTGGACCCACACTCCCGGCCTCAGTGTGAACCCACACTCCCGGCCTCAGTGTGGACCCACACTCCCGACCTAGGTGTGGACCCACACTCCCGGCCTCAGTGTGGACCCACACTCCCGGCCTCAGTGTGAACCCACACTCCCGGCCTCAGTGTGAACCCACACTCCCGGCCTCAGTGTGGACCCACACTCCCGGCCTCAGTGTGGACCCACACTCCCGGCCTCAGTGTGGACCCACACTCCCGGCCTCAGTGTGGACTCACACTCCCGGCCTCAGTGTGAACCCACACTCCCGGCCTCAGTGTGGACTCACACTCCCGGCCTCAGTGTGAACCCACACTCCCGGCCTCAGTGTGGACTCACACTCCCGGCCTCAGTTTGGGCCCACATTCCCGGCCTCAGTGTGAACCCAGACTCCTGGCCTCAGTGTGAACCCAGACTCCTGGCCTCAGTGTGAACCCAGACTCCTGGCCTCAGTGTGGACCCAGACTCCTGGCCTCAGTGTGGACCCAGACTCCTGGCCTCAGTGTGAACCCAGACTCCTGGCCTCAGTGTGGACCCACACTCCCTGCCTCAGTGCGGACCCACACTCCCGGCCTCAATGTGAACCCAGACTCCCTGCCTCAGTGTGGACCCACACTCCTGGCCTCAGTGTGGACCCACACTCCTGGCCTCAGTGTGAACCCAGACTCCTGGCCTCAGTGTGAACCCAGACTCCTGGCCTCAGTGTGAACCCACACTCCTGGCCTCAGTGTGAACCCAGACTCCTGGCCTCAGTGTGAACCCAGACTCCTGGCCTCAGTGTGAACCCAGACTCCTGGCCTCAGTGTGGACCCAGACTCCTGGCCTCAGTGTGGACCCAGACTCCTGGCCTCAGTGTGAACCCAGACTCCTGGCCTCAGTGTGGACCCAGACTCCTGGCCTCAGTGTGGACCCAGACTCCTGGCCTCAGTGTGGACCCACACTCCTGGCCTCAGTGTGGACCCAGACTCCTGGCCTCAGTGTGGACCCACACTCCTGGCCTCAGTGTGAACCCAGACTCCTGGCCTCAGTGTGGACCCGGACTCCTGGCCTCAGTGTGAACCCAGACTCCTGGCCTCAGTTTGGACCCACACTCCTGGCCTCAGTGTGAACCCAGACTCCTGGCCTCAGTGTGAACCCAGACTCCTGGCCTCAGTTTGGACCCACTCTCCCGGCCTCAGTATGGACCCACACTCCCGGCCTCAGTGTGAACCCACACTCCCTGGCCTCAGTATGGACCCACACTCCCGGCCTCAGTGTGGACCCACACTCCCGGCCTCAGTGTGGACTCACACTCCTGGCCTCAGTGTGGACCCACACTCCCGGCCTCAGTGTGAACCCACACTCCCGGCCTCAGTGTGGACTCACACTCCTGGCCTCAGTGTAAACCCACACTCCCAGCCTCAGTGTGAACCCACACTCCCAGCCTCAGTGTGAACCCACACTCCCAGCCTCAGTGTGGACCCACACTCCTGGCCTCAGTGTGGACCCACACTCCCGGCCTCAGTGTGGACTCACACTCCCAGCCTCAGTGTGGACTCACACTCCTGGCCTCAGTGTGGACCCACACTCCCGGCCTCAGTGTGGACTCACACTCCTGGCCTCAGTGTGAACCCACACTCCCGGCCTCAGTGTGAACCCACACTCCCGGCCTCAGTGTGGACCCACACTCCCGGCCTCAGTGTGGACCCACACTCCCGGCCTCAGTGTGAACCCACACTCCCGACCTTGGTGTGGACCCACACTCCCGGCCTCAGTGTGGACCCACACTCCCGGCCTCAGTGTGGACCCACACTCCCGGCCTCAGTGTGAACCCACACTCCCGGCCTCAGTGTGAACCCACACTCCCGGCCTCAGTGTGGACCCACACTCCCGACCTCAGTGTGGACCCACACTCCCGACCTAGGTGTGGACCCACACTCCCGGCCTCAGTGTGGACCCACACTCCCGGCCTCAGTGTGAACCCACACTCCCGGCCTCAGTGTGAACCCACACTCCCGGCCTCAGTGTGGACCCACACTCCCGGCCTCAGTGTGGACCCACACTCCCGGCCTCAGTGTGGACCCACACTCCCGGCCTCAGTGTGGACTCACACTCCCGGCCTCAGTGTGAACCCACACTCCCGGCCTCAGTGTGGACTCACACTCCCGGCCTCAGTGTGAACCCACACTCCCGGCCTCAGTGTGGACTCACACTCCCGGCCTCAGTTTGGGCCCACATTCCCGGCCTCAGTGTGGACCCACACTCCCGGCCTCAGTTTGGGCCCACATTCCCGGCATCAGTGTGGACCCACACTCCCGGCCTCAGTGTGAAGCCACACTCCCGGCCTCAGTGTGGACCCACACTCCCGGCCTCAGTTTGGGCCCACACTCCCGGCCTCAGTGTGGACCCACACTCCCGGTCTCAGTGTGGACCCACACTCCCGGCCTCAGTGTGGACCCACACTCCCGGCCTCAGTGTGAACCCACATTCCTGGCCTCAGTGTGGACCCACACTCCCGGCCTCAGTGTGAACCCACATTCCTGGCCTCAGTTTGGGCCCACATTCCCGGCCTCAGTGTGGACCCACACTCCCGGCCTCAGTGTGGACCCACACTCCCGGCCTCAGTGTGGACCCACACTCCCGGCCTCAGTGTGGACCCACACTCCCGGCCTCAGTGTGGACCCACACTCCCGGCCTCAGTGTGGACCCACACTCCCGGCCTCTGTGTGGACCCACACTCCCGGCCTCAGTGTGGACCCACACTCCCGGCCTCAGTGTAGACTCACACTCCCGGCCTCAGTGTGGACACACACTCCCGGACTCAGTGTGGACCCACACTCCCGGCCTCAGTGTAGACTCACACTCCTGGCCTCAGTGTGGAACCACTCTCCAGGCCTCTGTGTGGACCTAAACTCCCGGCCTCAATGTGGACACACACACCAGGCCTCAGTGTGGACCCACACTCCTGGCCTCAGTGTGGACCCACACTCCCGGCCTCAGTAAGGACCCACACTCCCGGCCTCAGTAAGGACCCACACTCCCGGCCTCAGTGTGGACCCACACTCCCGGCCTCAGTGTGGACTCTCACTTCTGGCCTCAGTGTGGACCCACACTCCCGGCCTCAGTGTGGACCCACACTCCCGGCCTCAGTGTGGACCAAACACCCGGCCTCAGTGTGGACCCACACTCCCGGCCTCAGTGTGGACCCACACTCCTGGCCTCAGTGTGGACCAAACACCCGGCCTCAGTGTGGACCCACACTCCCGGCCTCAGTAAGGACACACACTCCCGGCCTCAGTGTGAACCCACACTCCTGGCCTCAGTGTGAACCCACACTCCCGGCCTCAGTAAGGACCCACACTCCCGGCCTCAGTGTGGACCCACACTCCCGGCCTCAGTGTGGACCAAACACCCGGCCTCAGTGTGGACACACACTCCTGGCCTCGGTTTGGACCCACACTCCCGTCCTCAGTGTGGACTCACACTCCTGGCCTCAGTGTGGACCCACACTCCTGGCCTCAGTGTGAACCCATACACCCGGCCTCAGTGTGGACCCATACACCCGGCCTCAGTGTGGACCCACACTCCCGTCCTCAGTGTGGACTCACACTCCTGGCCTCAGTGTGGACCAAACACCCGGCCTCAGTGTGGACCCACACTCCCGGCCTCAGTAAGGACCCACACTCCCGGCCTCAGTGTGGACCCACACTCCCGGCCTCAGTGTGAACCCACACTCCCGGCCTCAGTAAGGACCCACACTCCCGGCCTCAGTGTGGACCCACACTCTCGGCCTCAGTAAGGACCCACACTCCCGGCCTCAGTGTGGACCCACACTCCTGGCCTCGGTTTGGACCCACACTCCCGGCCTCAGTGTGAACCCACACTCCCGGCCTCAGTGTGAACCCACACTCCCGGCCTCAGTGTGAACCCACACTCCCGGCCTCAGTGTGGACCCACACTCCCGGCCTCAGTGTGAACCCACACTCCCGGCCTCAGTGTGGACCCACACTCCCTGCCTCAGTGTGAACCCACACTCCCGGCCTCAGTGTGAACCCACACTCCCGGCCTCAGTGTGGACACACACTCGCGGCCTCAGTGTGAACCCACACTCCCGGCCTCAGTGTGAACCCACACTCTCGGCCTCAGTGTGGACCCACACTCCCTGCCTCAGTGCGGACCCACACTCCCGGCCTCAATGTGAACCCAGACTCCCTGCCTCAGTGTGGACCCACACTCCTGGCCTCAGTGTGGACCCACACTCCTGGCCTCAGTGTGGACCCACACTCCTGGCCTCAGTGTGAACCCACACTCCCTGCCTCAGTGCGGACCCACACTCCCGGCCTCAATGTGAACCCAGACTCCCTGCCTCAGTGTGGACCCACACTCCTGGCCTCAGTGTGGACCCACACTCCTGGCCTCAGTGTGAACCCAGACTCCTGGCCTCAGTGTGAACCCAGACTCCTGGCCTCAGTGTGAACCCACACTCCTGGCCTCAGTGTGAACCCAGACTCCTGGCCTCAGTGTGAACCCAGACTCCTGGCCTCAGTGTGAACCCAGACTCCTGGCCTCAGTGTGGACCCAGACTCCTGGCCTCAGTGTGGACCCAGACTCCTGGCCTCAGTGTGAACCCAGACTCCTGGCCTCAGTGTGGACCCACACTCCCTGCCTCAGTGCGGACCCACACTCCCGGCCTCAATGTGAACCCAGACTCCCTGCCTCAGTGTGGACCCACACTCCTGGCCTCAGTGTGGACCCACACTCCTGGCCTCAGTGTGAACCCAGACTCCTGGCCTCAGTGTGAACCCAGACTCCTGGCCTCAGTGTGAACCCAGACTCCTGGCCTCAGTGTGGACCCAGACTCCTGGCCTCAGTGTGGACCCAGACTCCTGGCCTCAGTGTGGACCCAGACTCCTGGCCTCAGTGTGGACCCAGACTCCTGGCCTCAGTGTGGACCCAGACTCCTGGCCTCAGTGTGGACCCACACTCCTGGCCTCAGTGTGGACCCAGACTCCTGGCCTCAGTGTGGACCCACACTCCTGGCCTCAGTGTGAACCCAGACTCCTGGCCTCAGTGTGGACCCGGACTCCTGGCCTCAGTGTGAACCCAGACTCCTGGCCTCAGTTTGGACCCACACTCCTGGCCTCAGTGTGAACCCAGACTCCTGGCCTCAGTGTGAACCCAGACTCCTGGCCTCAGTTTGGACCCACACTCCCTGCCTCAGTGTGAACCCACACTCCCGGCCTCAGTGTGGACCCACACTCCCGGCCTCAGTGTGGACTCACACTCCTGGCCTCAGTGTGGACCCACACTCCCGGCCTCAGTGTGAACCCACACTCCCAGCCTCAGTGTGGACTCACACTCCTGGCCTCAGTGTAAACCCACACTCCCAGCCTCAGTGTGAACCCACACTCCCAGCCTCAGTGTGAACCCAGACTCCCAGCCTCAGTGTGGACCCACACTCCTGGCCTCAGTGTGGACCCACACTCCCGGCCTCAGTGTGGACTCACACTCCCAGCCTCAGTGTGGACTCACACTCCTGGCCTCAGTGTGGACCCACACTCCCGGCCTCAGTGTGGACTCACACTCCTGGCCTCAGTGAAAACCCACACTCCCGGCCTCAGTGTGAACCCACACTCCCGGCCTCAGTGTGGACCCACACTCCCGGCCTCAGTGTGGACCCACACTCCCGGCCTCAGTGTGAACCCACACTCCCGACCTTGGTGTGGACCCACACTCCCGGCCTCAGTGTGGACCCACACTCCCGGCCTCAGTGTGGACCCACACTCCCGGCCTCAGTGTGAACCCACACTCCCGGCCTCAGTGTGAACCCACACTCCCGGCCTCAGTGTGGACCCACACTCCCGACCTCAGTGTGGACCCACACTCCCGACCTAGGTGTGGACCCACACTCCCGGCCTCAGTGTGGACCCACACTCCCGGCCTCAGTGTGAACCCACACTCCCGGCCTCAGTGTGGACCCACACTCCCGGCCTCAGTGTGGACCCACACTCCCGGCCTCAGTGTGGACCCACACTCCCGGCCTCAGTGTGGACCCACACTCCCGGCCTCAGTGTGGACTCACACTCCCGGCCTCAGTGTGGACCCACACTCCCGGCCTCAGTGTGGACTCACACTCCCGGCCTCAGTTTGGGCCCACATTCCCGGCCTCAGTGTGAACCCAGACTCCTGGCCTCAGTGTGAACCCAGACTCCTGGCCTCAGTGTGAACCCAGACTCCTGGCCTCAGTGTGGACCCAGACTCCTGGCCTCAGTGTGGACCCAGACTCCTGGCCTCAGTGTGAACCCAGACTCCTGGCCTCAGTGTGGACCCACACTCCCTGCCTCAGTGCGGACCCACACTCCCGGCCTCAATGTGAACCCAGACTCCCTGCCTCAGTGTGGACCCACACTCCTGGCCTCAGTGTGGACCCACACTCCTGGCCTCAGTGTGAACCCAGACTCCTGGCCTCAGTGTGAACCCAGACTCCTGGCCTCAGTGTGAACCCACACTCCTGGCCTCAGTGTGAACCCAGACTCCTGGCCTCAGTGTGAACCCAGACTCCTGGCCTCAGTGTGAACCCAGACTCCTGGCCTCAGTGTGAACCCAGACTCCTGGCCTCAGTTTGGACCCACACTCCTGGCCTCAGTGTGAACCCAGACTCCTGGCCTCAGTGTGAACCCAGACTCCTGGCCTCAGTTTGGACCCACACTCCCGGCCTCAGTGTGAACCCACACTCCCTGGCCTCAGTATGGACCCACACTCCCTGCCTCAGTGTGAACCCACACTCCCGGCCTCAGTGTGGACCCACACTCCCGGCCTCAGTGTGGACTCACACTCCTGGCCTCAGTGTGGACCCACACTCCCGGCCTCAGTGTGAACCCACACTCCCGGCCTCAGTGTGGACTCACACTCCTGGCCTCAGTGTAAACCCACACTCCCGGCCTCAGTGTGAACCCACACTCCCAGCCTCAGTGTGAACCCAGACTCCCAGCCTCAGTGTGGACCCACACTCCCGGCCTCAGTGTGGACCCACACTCCTGGCCTCAGTGTGGACCCACACTCCCGGCCTCAGTGTGGACTCACACTCCCAGCCTCAGTGTGGACTCACACTCCTGGCCTCAGTGTGGACCCACACTCCCGGCCTCAGTGTGGACTCACACTCCTGGCCTCAGTGTGAACCCACACTCCCGGCCTCAGTGTGAACCCACACTCCCGGCCTCAGTGTGGACCCACACTCCCGGCCTCAGTGTGGACCCACACTCCCGGCCTCAGTGTGAACCCACACTCCCGACCTTGGTGTGGACCCACACTCCCGGCCTCAGTGTGGACCCACACTCCCGGCCTCAGTGTGGACCCACACTCCCGGCCTCAGTGTGAACCCACACTCCCGGCCTCAGTGTGAACCCACACTCCCGGCCTCAGTGTGGACCCACACTCCCGACCTCAGTGTGGACCCACACTCCCGACCTAGGTGTGGACCCACACTCCCGGCCTCAGTGTGGACCCACACTCCCGGCCTCAGTGTGAACCCACACTCCCGGCCTCAGTGTGAACCCACACTCCCGGCCTCAGTGTGGACCCACACTCCCGGCCTCAGTGTGGACCCACACTCCCGGCCTCAGTGTGGACCCACACTCCCGGCCTCAGTGTGGACTCACACTCCCGGCCTCAGTGTGAACCCACACTCCCGGCCTCAGTGTGGACTCACACTCCCGGCCTCAGTGTGAACCCACACTCCCGGCCTCAGTGTGGACTCACACTCCCGGCCTCAGTTTGGGCCCACATTCCCGGCCTCAGTGTGAACCCACACTCCCGGCCTCAGTGTGGACCCACACTCCCTGCCTCAGTGTGAACCCACACTCCCGGCCTCAGTGTGAACCCACACTCCCGGCCTCAGTGTGGACACACACTCGCGGCCTCAGTGTGAACCCACACTCCCGGCCTCAGTGTGAACCCACACTCTCGGCCTCAGTGTGGACCCACACTCCCTGCCTCAGTGCGGACCCACACTCCCGGCCTCAATGTGAACCCAGACTCCCTGCCTCAGTGTGGACCCACACTCCTGGCCTCAGTGTGGACCCACACTCCTGGCCTCAGTGTGAACCCAGACTCCCTGCCTCAGTGTGGACCCACACTCCTGGCCTCAGTGTGAACCCAGACTCCTGGCCTCAGTGTGAACCCAGACTCCTGGCCTCAGTGTGAACCCACACTCCTGGCCTCAGTGTGGACCCACACTCCCGGCCTCAGTGTGGACCCACACTCCCGGCCTCAGTGTGGACCCACACTCCCGGCCTCAGTGTGGACCCACACTCCCGGCCTCAGTGTGGACCCACACTCCCGGCCTCTGTGTGGACCCACACTCCCGGCCTCAGTGTGGACCCACACTCCCGGCCTCAGTGTAGACTCACACTCCCGGCCTCAGTGTGGACACACACTCCCGGACTCAGTGTGGACCCACACTCCCGGCCTCAGTGTAGACTCACACTCCTGGCCTCAGTGTGGAACCACTCTCCAGGCCTCTGTGTGGACCTAAACTCCCGGCCTCAATGTGGACACACACACCAGGCCTCAGTGTGGACCCACACTCCTGGCCTCAGTGTGGACCCACACTCCCGGCCTCAGTAAGGACCCACACTCCCGGCCTCAGTAAGGACCCACACTCCCGGCCTCAGTGTGGACCCACACTCCCGGCCTCAGTGTGGACTCTCACTTCTGGCCTCAGTGTGGACCCACACTCCCGGCCTCAGTGTGGACCCACACTCCCGGCCTCAGTGTGGACCAAACACCCGGCCTCAGTGTGGACCCACACTCCCGGCCTCAGTGTGGACCCACACTCCTGGCCTCAGTGTGGACCAAACACCCGGCCTCAGTGTGGACCCACACTCCCGGCCTCAGTGTGAACCCACACTCCTGGCCTCAGTGTGAACCCACACTCCTGGCCTCAGTGTGGACCCACACTCCTGGCCTCAGTGTGGACCAAACACCCGGCCTCAGTGTGGACACACACTCCCGGCCTCAGTGTGAACCCACACTCCCGGCCTCAGTGTGGACCCACACTCCTGGCCTCAGTGTGGACCAAACACCCGGCCTCAGTGTGGACACACACTCCCGGCCTCAGTGTGAACCCACACTCCTGGCCTCAGTGTGAACCCACACTCCCGGGCTCAGTAAGGACCCACACTCCCGGCCTCAGTGTGGACCCACACTCCCGGCCTCAGTGTGGACCAAACACCCGGCCTCAGTGTGGACACACACTCCTGGCCTCGGTTTGGACCCACACTCCCGTCCTCAGTGTGGACTCACACTCCTGGCCTCAGTGTGGACCCACACTCCTGGCCTCAGTGTGAACCCAGACTCCCGGCCTCAGTGTGGACCCACACTCCCGGCCTCAGTGTGAACCCATACACCCGGCCTCAGTGTGGACCCATACACCCGGCCTCAGTGTGGACCCACACTCCCGTCCTCAGTGTGGACTCACACTCCTGGCCTCAGTGTGGACCAAACACCCGGCCTCAGTGTGGACCCACACTCCCGGCCTCAGTAAGGACCCACACTCCCGGCCTCAGTGTGGACCCACACTCCCGGCCTCAGTGTGAACCCACACTCCCGGCCTCAGTAAGGACCCACACTCCCGGCCTCAGTGTGGACCCACACTCTCGGCCTCAGTAAGGACCCACACTCCCGGCCTCAGTGTGGACCCACACTCCTGGCCTCGGTTTGGATCCACACTCCCGGCCTCAGTGTGAACCCACACTCCCGGCCTCAGTGTGAACCCACACTCCCGGCCTCAGTGTGAACCCACACTCCCGGCCTCAGTGTGAACCCACACTCCCGGCCTCAGTGTGGACCCACACTCCCAGCCTCAGTGTGAACCCACACTCCCGGCCTCAGTGTGGACCCACACTCCCTGCCTCAGTGTGAACCCACACTCCCGGCCTCAGTGTGAACCCACACTCCCGGCCTCAGTGTGGACACACACTCGCGGCCTCAGTGTGAACCCACACTCCCGGCCTCAGTGTGAACCCACACTCTCGGCCTCAGTGTGGACCCACACTCCCTGCCTCAGTGCGGACCCACACTCCCGGCCTCAATGTGAACCCAGACTCCCTGCCTCAGTGTGGACCCACACTCCTGGCCTCAGTGTGGACCCACACTCCTGGCCTCAGTGTGAACCCAGACTCCCTGCCTCAGTGTGGACCCACACTCCTGGCCTCAGTGTGAACCCAGACTCCTGGCCTCAGTGTGAACCCAGACTCCTGGCCTCAGTGTGAACCCACACTCCTGGCCTCAGTGTTAACCCAGACTCCCGGCCTCAGTGTGAACCCAGACTCCTGGCCTCAGTGTGAACCCAGACTCCTGGCCTCAGTGTGGACCCAGACTCCTGGCCTCAGTGTGGACCCAGACTCCTGGCCTCAGTGTGAACCCAGACTCCTGGCCTCAGTGTGAACCCAGACTCCTGGCCTCAGTGTGGACCCAGACTCCTGGCCTCAGTGTGGACCCAGACTCCTGGCCTCAGTGTGGACCCACACTCCTGGCCTCAGTGTGGACCCAGACTCCTGGCCTCAGTGTGGACCCACACTCCTGGCCTCAGTGTGAACCCAGACTCCTGGCCTCAGTGTGGACCCGGACTCCTGGCCTCAGTGTGAACCCAGACTCCTGGCCTCAGTTTCGACCCACACTCCTGGCCTCAGTGTGAACCCAGACTCCTGGCCTCAGTGTGAACCCAGACTCCTGGCCTCAGTTTGGACCCACACTCCCTGCCTCAGTGTGAACCCACACTCCCGGCCTCAGTGTGGACCCACACTCCCGGCCTCAGTGTGGACTCACACTCCTGGCCTCAGTGTGGACCCACACTCCCGGCCTCAGTGTGAACCCACACTCCCAGCCTCAGTGTGGACTCACACTCCTGGCCTCAGTGTAAACCCACACTCCCAGCCTCAGTGTGAACCCACACTCCAAGCCTCAGTGTGAACCCAGACTCCCAGCCTCAGTGTGGACCCACACTCCTGGCCTCAGTGTGGACCCACACTCCCGGCCTCAGTGTGGACCCACACTCCCGGCCTCAGTGTGGACTCACACTCCTGGCCTCAGTGTGAACCCACACTCCCGGCCTCAGTGTGCACCCACACTCCCGGCCTCAGTGTGGACCCACACTCCCGGCCTCAGTGTGGACCCACACTCCCGGCCTCGGTGTGAACCCACACTCCCGGCCTCGGTGTGAACCCACACTCCTGACCTTGGTGTGGACCCACACTCCCGGCCTCAGTGTGGACCCACACTCCCGGCCTCAGTGTGGACCCACACTCCCGGCCTCAGTGTGAACCCACACTCCCGGCCTCAGTGTGAACCCACACTCCCGGCCTCAGTGTGGACCCACACTCCCGGCCTCAGTGTGGACCCACACTCCCGACCTTGGTGTGGACCCACACTCCCGGCCTCAGTGTGGACCCACACTCCCGGCCTCAGTGTGAACCCACACTCCCGGCCTCAGTGTGAACCCACACTCCCGGCCTCAGTGTGGACCCACACTCCCGGCCTCAGTGTGGACCCACACTCCCGGCCTCAGTGTGGACCCACACTCCCGGCCTCAGTGTGGACTCACACTCCCGGCCTCAGTGTGAACCCACACTCCCGGCCTCAGTGTGGACTCACACTCCCGGCCTCAGTGTGAACCTACACTCCCGGCCTCAGTGTGGACTCACACTCCCGGCCTCAGTGTGAACCCACACTCCCGGCCTCAGTGTGGACTCACACTCCCGGCCTCAGTTTGGGCCCACATTCCCGGCCTCAGTGTGGACCCACACTCCCGGCCTCAGTGTGGACTCACACTCCCGGCCTCAGTGTGAAGCCACACTCCCGGCCTCAGTGTGGACCCACACTCCCGGCCTCAGTTTGGGCCCACATTCCCGGCCTCAGTGTGGACCCACACTCCCGGCCTCAGTGTGGACTCACACTCCCGGCCTCAGTGTGAAGCCACACTCCCGGCCTCAGTGTGGACCCACACTCCCGGCCTCAGTGTAGACTCACACTTCCTGCCTCAGTGTTAACCCAGACTCCTGGCCTCAGTGTGGACCCAGACTCCTGGCCTCAGTGTGGACCCAGACTCCTGGCCTCAGTGTGGACCCAGACTCCCGACCTCAGTGTGGACCCACACTCCTGGCCTTAGTGTGGACCCACACTCCTGGTCTCAGTGTGAACCCACACTCCTGGCCTCAGTGTGGACCCAGACTCCTGGCCTCAGTGTGAACCCAGACTCCTGGCCTCAGTGTGGACCCACACTCCCTGCCTCAGTGTGAACCCACACTCCCGGCCTCAGTGTGAACCCACACTCCTGGCCTCAGTGTGAACCCACACTCCCGGCCTCAGTGTGGACTCACACTCCCGGCCTCAGTGTGGACCCACACTCCCGGCCTCAGTGTGGACCCACACTCCCGGCCTCAGTGTGAACCCACACTCCCGGCCTCAGTGTGGACCCACACTCCCGGCCTCAGTGTGAACCCAGACTCCCGGCCTCAGTGTGGACCCACACTCCCGGCCTCAGTGTGGACCCACACTCCCGGCCTCAGTGTGGACCCACACTCCCGGCCTCAGTGTGGACCCACACTCCCGGCCTCAGTGTGGAACAACACTCCCGGCCTCAGTGTGGACCCACACTCCCGGCCTCAGTGTGGACCCACACTCCCGGCCTCAGTGTGGACCCACACTCCCGGCCTCAGTGTGAACCCACACTCCCGGCCTCAGTGTGGACCCACACTCCCGGCCTCAGTGTGAACCCAGACTCCCGGCCTCAGTGTGGACCCACACTCCCGGCCTCAGTGTGGACCCACACTCCCGGCCTCAGTGTGGACCCACACTCCCGGCCTCAGTGTGGACCCACACTCCCGGCCTCAGTGTGGAACAACACTCCCGGCCTCAGTGTGGACCCAGACTCCCGACCTCAGTGTGAACCCAGACTCCTGGCCTCAGTGTGAACCCAGACTCCTGGCCTCAGTGTGGACCCGGACTCCCTGGCCTCAGTGTGGACCCAGACTCCTGGCCTCAGTGTGGACCCACACTCCCTGCCTCAGTGTGAACCCACACTCCCGGCCTCAGTGTGAACCCACACTCCTGGCCTCAGTGTGAACCCACACTCCCGGCCTCAGTGTGGACTCACACTCCCGGCCTCAGTGTGGACCCACACTCCCGGCCTCAGTGTGGACCCACACTCCCGGCCTCAGTGTGAACCCACACTCCCGGCCTCAGTGTGGACCCACACTCCCGGCCTCAGTGTGAACCCAGACTCCCGGCCTCAGTGTGGACCCACACTCCCGGCCTCAGTGTGGACCCACACTCCCGGCCTCAGTGTGGACCCACACTCCCGGCCTCAGTGTGGACCCACACTCCCGGCCTCAGTGTGGAACAACACTCCCGGCCTCAGTGTGGACCCACACTCCCGGCCTCAGAGAAGACTCACACTCCCAGCCTCAGTGTGAACCCACACTCCCGGCCTCAGTGTGTACCCACACTCCCGGCCTCAGTGTGAACCCACACTCCCGGCCTCAGTGTGGACCCACACTCCCGGCCTCAGTGTGGACCCACACACCCGGCCTCAGTGTGAACCCACACTCCCGGCCTCAGTGTGAACCCACACTCCCGGCCTCAGTGTGAACCCATACTCCCGGCCTCAGTGTGGACCCACACTCCCGGCCTCAGTGTGAACCCACACTCCCGGCCTCAGTGTGGACTCACACTCCCGGCCTCAGTGTGAACCCACATTCCCGGCCTCAGTGTGGACCCACACTCCTGGCCTCAGTTTGGGCCCACATTCCCGGCCTCAGTGTGGACCCACACTCCCGGCCTCAGTGTGGACCCACATTCCCGGCCTCAGTGTGAACCCACACTCCTGGCCTCAGTGTGGACCCACACTCCCGGCCTCAGTGTGGACTCACACTCCCGGCCTCAGTGTGGACCCACACTCCTGGCCTCAGTTTGGGCCCACATTCCCGGCCTCAGTGTGGACCCACACTCCCGGCCTCAGTGTGAACCCACACTCCCGGCCTCAGTGTGGACCCACACTCCCGGCCTCAGTGTGAACCCACACTCCTGGCCTCAGTGTGAACCCACACTCCTGGCCTCAGTGTGAACCCAGACTCCCTGCCTCAGTGTGAACCCACACTCCTGGCCTCAGTGTGAACCCAGACTCCTGGCCTCAGTGTTAACCCAGACTCCTGGCCTCAGTGTGGACCCAGACTCCTGGCCTCAGTGTGGACCCAGACTCCTGGCCTCAGTGTGGACCCACACTCCTGGTCTCAGTGTGAACCCACACTCCTGGCCTCAGTGTGAACCCACACTCCTGGCCTCAGTGTGGACCCACACTCCTGGTCTCAGTGTGAACCCACACTCCTGGCCTCAGTGTGGACCCAGACTCCTGGCCTCAGTGTGGACCCAGACTCCTGGCCTCAGTGTGGACCCAGACTCCCTGCCTCAGTGTGGACCCAGACTCCTGGCCTCAGTGTGGACCCACACTCCTGGTCTCCGTGTGAACCCACACTCCTGGCCTCAGTGTGGACCCACACTCCTGGCCTCAGTGTGGACCCACACTCCTGGCCTCAGTGTGGACCCATACACCCGGCCTCAGTGTGGACCCACACTCCCGGCCTCAGTGTGGACCCACACTCCCGGCCTCAGTGTGGACCCATACACCCGGCCTCAGTGTGGACCCATACACCCGGCCTCAGTGTGGACCCACACTCCCGGCCTCAGTGTGGACCCACACTCCCGGCCTCAGTGTGGACCCACACTCCCGGCCTCAGTGAGGACCCACACTCCTGGCCTCAGTGTGGACCCACACTCCCGGCCTCAGTGTGAACCCACACTCCCGGCCTCAGTGTGGACCCATACACCCGGCCTCAGTGTGGACCCATACACCCGGCCTCAGTGTGGACCCACACTCCCGGCCTCAGTGTGGACCCACACTCCTGGCCTCAGTGTGGACCCATACACCCGGCCTCAGTGTGGACCACCACTCCCGGCCTCAGTGTGGACCCACCTCCCGGCCTCAGTGTGGACCCACACTCCCGGCCTCAGTGTGGACCCACACTCCTGGCCTCTGTGTGGACCCACACTCCGGGCCTCAGTGTGGACCTAAACTCCAGGCCTCAATGTGGAAACTCACACCAGGCCTCAGTGTGGACCCACACTCCCTGCCTCAGTGTGAACCCACACTCCCGGCCTCAGTGTGAACCCACACTCCCGGCCTCAGTGTGAACCCACATTCCCGGCCTCAGTGTGGACCCACACTCCCGGCCTCAGTGTGGACTCACACTCCCGGCCTCAGTGTGGACCCACACACCCGGCCTCAGTGTGGACCCACACTCCCGGCCTCAGTGTGGACCCACACTCCCGGCCTCAGTGCGGACCCACACTCCCGGCCTCAGTGTGGACCCACACTCCCGGCCTCAGTGCGAACCCACACTCCCGGCCTCAGTGTGGACCCACACTCCTGGCCTCAGTGTGGACCCACACTCCCGGCCTCAGTGTGAACCCACACTCCCGGCCTCAGTGTGGACCCATACACCCGGCCTCAGTGTGGACCCACACTCCCGGCCTCAGTGTGGACCCACACTCCCGGCCTCAGTGTGGACCCACACTCCTGGCCTCAGTGTGGACCCACACTCCCGGCCTCAGTGTGAACCCACACTCCCGGCCTCAGTGTGGACCCATACACCCGGCCTCAGTGTGGACCCACACTCCCGGCCTCAGTGTGGACCCACACTCCCGGCCTCAGTGTGGACCCACACTCCTGGCCTCAGTGTGGACCCACACTCCCGGCCTCAGTGTGAACCCACACTCCCGGCCTCAGTGTGGACCCATACACCCGGCCTCAGTGTGGACCCACACTCCCGGCCTCAGTGCGAACCCACACTCCCGGCCTCAGTGTGGACCCACACTCCCGGCCTCAGTGTGGACCCACACTCCCGACCTCAGTGTGGACCCACACTCCCGACCTTGGTGTGGACCCACACTCCCGGCCTCAGTGTGGACCCACACTCCCGGCCTCAGTGTGAACCCACACTCCCGGCCTCAGTGTGAACCCACACTCCCGGCCTCAGTGTGGACCCACACTCCCGGCCTCAGTGTGGACCCACACTCCCGGCCTCAGTGTGGACCCACACTCCCGGCCTCAGTGTGGACTCACACTCCCGGCCTCAGTGTGAACCCACACTCCCGGCCTCAGTGTGGACTCACACTCCCGGCCTCAGTGTGAAGCCACACTCCCGGCCTCAGTGTGGACCCACACTCCCGGCCTCAGTTTGGGCCCACATTCCCGGCCTCAGTGTGGACCCACACTCCCGGCCTCAGTGTGGACTCACACTCCCGGCCTCAGTGTGAAGCCACACTCCCGGCCTCAGTGTGGACCCACACTCCCGGCCTCAGTGTAGACTCACACTTCCTGCCTCAGTGTTAACCCAGACTCCTGGTCTCAGTGTGGACCCAGACTCCTGGCCTCAGTGTGGACCCAGACTCCTGGCCTCAGTGTGGACCCAGACTCCTGGCCTCAGTGTGGACCCAGACTCCCGACCTCAGTGTGGACCCACACTCCTGGCCTTAGTGTGGACCCACACTCCTGGTCTCAGTGTGAACCCACACTCCTGGCCTCAGTGTGGACCCAGACTCCTGGCCTCAGTGTGGACCCAGACTCCCGACCTCAGTGTGAACCCAGACTCCTGGCCTCAGTGTGAACCCAGACTCCTGGCCTCAGTGTGGACCCGGACTCCCTGGCCTCAGTGTGGACCCAGACTCCTGGCCTCAGTGTGGACCCACACTCCCTGCCTCAGTGTGAACCCACACTCCCGGCCTCAGTGTGAACCAACACTCCTGGCCTCAGTGTGAACCCACACTCCCGGCCTCAGTGTGGACTCACACTCCCGGCCTCAGTGTGGACCCACACTCCCGGCCTCAGTGTGGACCCACACTCCCGGCCTCAGTGTGAACCCACACTCCCGGCCTCAGTGTGGACCCACACTCCCGGCCTCAGTGCGAACCCAGACTCCCGGCCTCAGTGTGGACCCACACTCCCGGCCTCAGTGTGGACCCACACTCCCGGCCTCAGTGTGGACCCACACTCCCGGCCTCAGTGTGGACCCACACTCCCGGCCTCAGTGTGGAACAACACTCCCGGCCTCAGTGTGGACCCACACTCCCGGCCTCAGAGAAGACTCACACTCCCGGCCTCAGTGTGAACCCACACTCCCGGCCTCAGTGTGTACCCACACTCCCGGCCTCAGTGTGAAGCCACACTCCCGGCCTCAGTGTGGACCCACACTCCCGGCCTCAGTGTGGACCCACACACCCGGCCTCAGTGTGAACCCACACTCCCGGCCTCAGTGTGAACCCACACTCCCGGCCTCAGTGTGAACCCATACTCCCGGCCTCAGTGTGGACCCACACTCCCGGCCTCAGTGTGAACCCACACTCCCGGCCTCAGTGTGGACTCACACTCCCGGCCTCAGTGTGAACCCACATTCCCGGCCTCAGTGTGGACCCACACTCCTGGCCTCAGTTTGGGCCCACATTCCCGGCCTCAGTGTGGACCCACACTCCCGGCCTCAGTGTGGACCCACATTCCCGGCCTCAGTGTGAACCCACACTCCTGGCCTCAGTGTGGACCCACACTCCCGGCCTCAGTGTGGACTCACACTCCCGGCCTCAGTGTGGACCCACACTCCTGGCCTCAGTTTGGGCCCACATTCCCGGCCTCAGTGTGGACCCACACTCCCGGCCTCAGTGTGAACCCACACTCCCGGCCTCAGTGTGGACCCACACTCCCGGCCTCAGTGTGAACCCACACTCCTGGCCTCAGTGTGAACCCACACTCCTGGCCTCAGTGTGAACCCAGACTCCCTGCCTCAGTGTGAACCCACACTCCTGGCCTCAGTGTGAACCCAGACTCCTGGCCTCAGTGTTAACCCAGACTCCTGGCCTCAGTGTGGACCCAGACTCCTGGCCTCAGTGTGGACCCAGACTCCTGGCCTCAGTGTGGACCCACACTCCTGGTCTCAGTGTGAACCCACACTCCTGGACTCAGTGTGAACCCACACTCCTGGCCTCAGTGTGGACCCACACTCCTGGTCTCAGTGTGAACCCACACTCCTGGCCTCAGTGTGGACCCAGACTCCTGGCCTCAGTGTGGACCCAGACTCCTGGCCTCAGTGTGGACCCAGACTCCCTGCCTCAGTGTGGACCCAGACTCCTGGCCTCAGTGTGGACCCACACTCCTGGCCTCAGTGTGGACCCATACACCCGGCCTCAGTGTGGACCCACACTCCCGGCCTCAGTGTGGACCCACACTCCCGGCCTCAGTGTGGACCCATACACCCGGCCTCAGTGTGGACCCATACACCCGGCCTCAGTGTGGACCCACACTCCCGGCCTCAGTGTGGACCCACACTCCCGGCCTCAGTGTGGACCCACACTCCCGGCCTCAGTGAGGACCCACACTCCTGGCCTCAGTGTGGACCCACACTCCCGGCCTCAGTGTGAACCCACACTCCCGGCCTCAGTGTGGACCCATACACCCGGCCTCAGTGTGGACCCATACACCCGGCCTCAGTGTGGACCCACACTCCCGGCCTCAGTGTGGACCCACACTCCTGGCCTCAGTGTGGACCCATACACCCGGCCTCAGTGTGGACCACCACTCCCGGCCTCAGTGTGGACCCACACTCCCGGCCTCAGTGTGGACCCACACTCCCGGCCTCAGTGTGGACCCACACTCCTGGCCTCTGTGTGGACCCACACTCCGGGCCTCAGTGTGGACCTAAACTCCAGGCCTCAATGTGGACACTCACACCAGGCCTCAGTGTGGACCCACACTCCCTGCCTCAGTGTGAACCCACACTCCCGGCCTCAGTGTGAACCCACACTCCTGGCCTCAGTGTGGACCCACACTCCCTGCCTCAGTGTGAACCCCCACTCCCAGCCTCAGTGTGGACCCACACTCCCAGCCTCAGTGTGGACCCACACTCCCGGCCTCAGTGTGAACCCACATTCCCGGCCTCAGTGTGGACCCACACTCCCGGCCTCAGTGTGGACTCACACTCCCGGCCTCAGTGTGGACCCACACACCCGGCCTCAGTGTGGACCCACACTCCCGGCCTCAGTGTGGACCCACACTCCCGGCCTCAGTGCGGACCCACACTCCCGGCCTCAGTGTGGACCCACACTCCCGGCCTCAGTGCGAACCCACACTCCCGGCCTCAGTGTGGACCCACACTCCCGGCCTCAGTGTGAACCCACACTCCCGGCCTCAGTGTGGACCCATACACCCGGCCTCAGTGTGGACCCACACACCCGGCCTCAGTGTGGACCCACACTCCTGGCCTCAGTGTGGACTCACACTCCCGGCCTCAGTGTGAACCCACGCTCCTGGCCTCAGTTTGGGCCCACATTCCCGGACTCAGTGTGGACCCACACTCCCGGCCTCAGTGTGAACCCACACTCCCGGCCTCAGTGTGGACCCACACTCCTGGCCTCAGTTTGGGCCCTCATTCCCGGCCTCAGTGTGGAACTACACTCCCGGCCTCAGTGTTGACCCACACTCCCGGCCTCAGTGTGGACCCACACTCCCGGCCTCAGAGTAGACTCACACTCCTGGCCTCAGTGTGGACCCACACTCCCGGCCTCAGAGAAGACTCACACTCCCGGACTCAGTGTGGACCCACACTCCCGGCCTCAGAGAAGACTCACACTCCCGGACTCAGTGTGGACCCACACTCCCGGCCTCAGTGTGGACCGACACTCCCGGCCTCAGTGTGGACCCACACTCCCGGCCTCAGTGAGGACCCACACTCCCGGCCTCAGTGTGGACCCACACTCCCGGCCTCAGTGTGGACCCACACTCCCGGCCTCAGTGTGGACCCACACTCCCGGCCTCAGTGTGGACCCACACTCCCGGCCTCAGTGTGGACCCACACTCCCGGCCTCAGTGTGGACCCACACTCCCGGCCTCAGTGTGAACCCACACTCCCAGCCTCAGTGCGAACCCACACTCCCGGCCTCAGTGTGGACCCACACTCCCGGCCTCAGTGTGGACCCACACTCCCGACCTCAGTGTGGACCCACACTCCCGACCTTGGTGTGGACCCACACTCCCGGCCTCAGTGTGGACCCACACTCCCGGCCTCAGTGTGAACCCACACTCCCGGCCTCAGTGTGAACCCACACTCCCGGCCTCAGTGTGGACCCACACTCCCGGCCTCAGTGTGGACCCACACTCCCGGCCTCAGTGTGGACCCACACTCCCGGCCTCAGTGTGGACTCACACTCCCGGCCTCAGTGTGAACCCACACTCCCGGCCTCAGTGTGGACTCACACTCCCGGCCTCAGTGTGAAGCCACACTCCCGGCCTCAGTGTGGACCCACACTCCCGGCCTCAGTTTGGGCCCACATTCCCGGCCTCAGTGTGGACCCACACTCCCGGCCTCAGTGTGGACTCACACTCCCGGCCTCAGTGTGAAGCCACACTCCCGGCCTCAGTGTGGACCCACACTCCCGGCCTCAGTGTAGACTCACACTTCCTGCCTCAGTGTTAACCCAGACTCCTGGTCTCAGTGTGGACCCAGACTCCTGGCCTCAGTGTGGACCCAGACTCCTGGCCTCAGTGTGGACCCAGACTCCTGGCCTCAGTGTGGACCCAGACTCCCGACCTCAGTGTGGACCCACACTCCTGGCCTTAGTGTGGACCCACACTCCTGGTCTCAGTGTGAACCCACACTCCTGGCCTCAGTGTGGACCCAGACTCCTGGCCTCAGTGTGGACCCAGACTCCCGACCTCAGTGTGAACCCAGACTCCTGGCCTCAGTGTGAACCCAGACTCCTGGCCTCAGTGTGGACCCGGACTCCCTGGCCTCAGTGTGGACCCAGACTCCTGGCCTCAGTGTGGACCCACACTCCCTGCCTCAGTGTGAACCCACACTCCCGGCCTCAGTGTGAACCAACACTCCTGGCCTCAGTGTGAACCCACACTCCCGGCCTCAGTGTGGACTCACACTCCCGGCCTCAGTGTGGACCCACACTCCCGGCCTCAGTGTGGACCCACACTCCCGGCCTCAGTGTGAACCCACACTCCCGGCCTCAGTGTGGACCCACACTCCCGGCCTCAGTGTGAACCCAGACTCCCGGCCTCAGTGTGGACCCACACTCCCGGCCTCAGTGTGGACCCACACTCCCGGCCTCAGTGTGGACCCACACTCCCGGCCTCAGTGTGGACCCACACTCCCGGCCTCAGTGTGGAACAACACTCCCGGCCTCAGTGTGGACCCACACTCCCGGCCTCAGAGAAGACTCACACTCCCGGCCTCAGTGTGAACCCACACTCCCGGCCTCAGTGTGTACCCACACTCCCGGCCTCAGTGTGAAGCCACACTCCCGGCCTCAGTGTGGACCCACACTCCCGGCCTCAGTGTGGACCCACACACCCGGCCTCAGTGTGAACCCACACTCCCGGCCTCAGTGTGAACCCACACTCCCGGCCTCAGTGTGAACCCATACTCCCGGCCTCAGTGTGGACCCACACTCCCGGCCTCAGTGTGAACCCACACTCCCGGCCTCAGTGTGGACTCACACTCCCGGCCTCAGTGTGAACCCACATTCCCGGCCTCAGTGTGGACCCACACTCCTGGCCTCAGTTTGGGCCCACATTCCCGGCCTCAGTGTGGACCCACACTCCCGGCCTCAGTGTGGACCCACATTCCCGGCCTCAGTGTGAACCCACACTCCTGGCCTCAGTGTGGACCCACACTCCCGGCCTCAGTGTGGACTCACACTCCCGGCCTCAGTGTGGACCCACACTCCTGGCCTCAGTTTGGGCCCACATTCCCGGCCTCAGTGTGGACCCACACTCCCGGCCTCAGTGTGAACCCACACTCCCGGCCTCAGTGTGGACCCACACTCCCGGCCTCAGTGTGAACCCACACTCCTGGCCTCAGTGTGAACCCACACTCCTGGCCTCAGTGTGAACCCAGACTCCCTGCCTCAGTGTGAACCCACACTCCTGGCCTCAGTGTGAACCCAGACTCCTGGCCTCAGTGTTAACCCAGACTCCTGGCCTCAGTGTGGACCCAGACTCCTGGCCTCAGTGTGGACCCAGACTCCTGGCCTCAGTGTGGACCCACACTCCTGGTCTCAGTGTGAACCCACACTCCCAGCCTCAGTGCGAACCCACACTCCCGGCCTCAGTGTGGACCCACACTCCCGGCCTCAGTGTGGACCCACACTCCCGACCTCAGTGTGGACCCACACTCCCGACCTTGGTGTGGACCCACACTCCCGGCCTCAGTGTGGACCCACACTCCCGGCCTCAGTGTGAACCCACACTCCCGGCCTCAGTGTGAACCCACACTCCCGGCCTCAGTG
This sequence comes from Chiloscyllium punctatum, assembly GCF_047496795.1. Classification (NCBI taxonomy): domain Eukaryota; kingdom Metazoa; phylum Chordata; class Chondrichthyes; order Orectolobiformes; family Hemiscylliidae; genus Chiloscyllium; species Chiloscyllium punctatum. Next base: position 19,011,614 of record NC_092760.1, read on the forward strand.
TGGACCCACACTCCCGGCCTCAGTGTGGACCCACACTCCCGGCCTCAGTGTGGACCCACACTCCCGGCCTCAGTGTGGACTCACACTCCCGGCCTCAGTGTGAACCCACACTCCCGGCCTCAGTGTGGACTCACACTCCCGGCCTCAGTGTGAAGCCACACTCCCGGCCTCAGTGTGGACCCACACTCCCGGCCTCAGTTTGGGCCCACATTCCCGGCCTCAGTGTGGACCCACACTCCCGGCCTCAGTGTGGACTCACACTCCCGGCCTCAGTGTGAAGCCACACTCCCGGCCTCAGTGTGGACCCACACTCCCGGCCTCAGTGTAGACTCACACTTCCTGCCTCAGTGTTAACCCAGACTCCTGGTCTCAGTGTGGACCCAGACTCCTGGCCTCAGTGTGGACCCAGACTCCTGGCCTCAGTGTGGACCCAGACTCCTGGCCTCAGTGTGGACCCAGACTCCCGACCTCAGTGTGGACCCACACTCCTGGCCTTAGTGTGGACCCACACTCCTGGTCTCAGTGTGAACCCACACTCCTGGCCTCAGTGTGGACCCAGACTCCTGGCCTCAGTGTGGACCCAGACTCCCGACCTCAGTGTGAACCCAGACTCCTGGCCTCAGTGTGAACCCAGACTCCTGGCCTCAGTGTGGACCCGGACTCCCTGGCCTCAGTGTGGACCCAGACTCCTGGCCTCAGTGTGGACCCACACTCCCTGCCTCAGTGTGAACCCACACTCCCGGCCTCAGTGTGAACCAACACTCCTGGCCTCAGTGTGAACCCACACTCCCGGCCTCAGTGTGGACTCACACTCCCGGCCTCAGTGTGGACCCACACTCCCGGCCTCAGTGTGGACCCACACTCCCGGCCTCAGTGTGAACCCACACTCCCGGCCTCAGTGTGGACCCACACTCCCGGCCTCAGTGTGAACCCAGACTCCCGGCCTCAGTGTGGACCCACACTCCCGGCCTCAGTGTGGACCCACACTCCCGGCCTCAGTGTGGACCCACACTCCCGGCCTCAGTGTGGACCCACACTCCCGGCCTCAGTGTGGAACAACACTCCCGGCCTCAGTGTGGACCCACACTCCCGGCCTCAGAGAAGACTCACACTCCCGGCCTCAGTGTGAACCCACACTCCCGGCCTCAGTGTGTACCCACACTCCCGGCCTCAGTGTGAAGCCACACTCCCGGCCTCAGTGTGGACCCACACTCCCGGCCTCAGTGTGGACCCACACACCCGGCCTCAGTGTGAACCCACACTCCCGGCCTCAGTGTGAACCCACACTCCCGGCCTCAGTGTGAACCCATACTCCCGGCCTCAGTGTGGACCCACACTCCCGGCCTCAGTGTGAACCCACACTCCCGGCCTCAGTGTGGACTCACACTCCCGGCCTCAGTGTGAACCCACATTCCCGGCCTCAGTGTGGACCCACACTCCTGGCCTCAGTTTGGGCCCACATTCCCGGCCTCAGTGTGGACCCACACTCCCGGCCTCAGTGTGGACCCACATTCCCGGCCTCAGTGTGAACCCACACTCCTGGCCTCAGTGTGGACCCACACTCCCGGCCTCAGTGTGGACTCACACTCCCGGCCTCAGTGTGGACCCACACTCCTGGCCTCAGTTTGGGCCCACATTCCCGGCCTCAGTGTGGACCCACACTCCCGGCCTCAGTGTGAACCCACACTCCCGGCCTCAGTGTGGACCCACACTCCCGGCCTCAGTGTGAACCCACACTCCTGGCCTCAGTGTGAACCCACACTCCTGGCCTCAGTGTGAACCCAGACTCCCTGCCTCAGTGTGAACCCACACTCCTGGCCTCAGTGTGAACCCAGACTCCTGGCCTCAGTGTTAACCCAGACTCCTGGCCTCAGTGTGGACCCAGACTCCTGGCCTCAGTGTGGACCCAGACTCCTGGCCTCAGTGTGGACCCACACTCCTGGTCTCAGTGTGAACCCACACTCCTGGCCTCAGTGTGAACCCACACTCCTGGCCTCAGTGTGGACCCACACTCCTGGTCTCAGTGTGAACCCACACTCCTGGCCTCAGTGTGGACCCAGACTCCTGGCCTCAGTGTGGACCCAGACTCCTGGCCTCAGTGTGGACCCAGACTCCCTGCCTCAGTGTGGACCCAGACTCCTGGCCTCAGTGTGGACCCACACTCCTGGCCTCAGTGTGGACCCATACACCCGGCCTCAGTGTGGACCCACACTCCCGGCCTCAGTGTGGACCCACACTCCCGGCCTCAGTGTGGACCCATACACCCGGCCTCAGTGTGGACCCATACACCCGGCCTCAGTGTGGACCCACACTCCCGGCCTCAGTGTGGACCCACACTCCCGGCCTCAGTGTGGACCCACACTCCCGGCCTCAGTGAGGACCCACACTCCTGGCCTCAGTGTGGACCCACACTCCCGGCCTCAGTGTGAACCCACACTCCCGGCCTCAGTGTGGACCCATACACCCGGCCTCAGTGTGGACCCATACACCCGGCCTCAGTGTGGACCCACACTCCCGGCCTCAGTGTGGACCCACACTCCTGGCCTCAGTGTGGACCCATACACCCGGCCTCAGTGTGGACCACCACTCCCGGCCTCAGTGTGGACCCACACTCCCGGCCTCAGTGTGGACCCACACTCCCGGCCTCAGTGTGGACCCACACTCCTGGCCTCTGTGTGGACCCACACTCCGGGCCTCAGTGTGGACCTAAACTCCAGGCCTCAATGTGGACACTCACACCAGGCCTCAGTGTGGACCCACACTCCCTGCCTCAGTGTGAACCCACACTCCCGGCCTCAGTGTGAACCCACACTCCTGGCCTCAGTGTGGACCCACACTCCCAGCCTCAGTGTGGACCCACACTCCCAGCCTCAGTGTGGACCCACACTCCCGGCCTCAGTGTGAACCCACATTCCCGGCCTCAGTGTGGACCCACACTCCCGGCCTCAGTGTGGACTCACACTCCCGGCCTCAGTGTGGACCCACACACCCGGCCTCAGTGTGGACCCACACTCCCGGCCTCAGTGTGGACCCACACTCCCGGCCTCAGTGCGGACCCACACTCCCGGCCTCAGTGTGGACCCACACTCCCGGCCTCAGTGCGAACCCACACTCCCGGCCTCAGTGTGGACCCACACTCCTGGCCTCAGTGTGGACCCACACTCCCGGCCTCAGTGTGAACCCACACTCCCGGCCTCAGTGTGGACCCATACACCCGGCCTCAGTGTGGACCCACACTCCCGGCCTCAGTGTGGACCCACACTCCCGGCCTCAGTGTGGACCCACACTCCTGGCCTCAGTGTGGACCCACACTCCCGGCCTCAGTGTGAACCCACACTCCCGGCCTCAGTGTGGACCCATACACCCGGCCTCAGTGTGGACCCACACTCCCGGCCTCAGTGTGGACCCACACTCCCGGCCTCAGTGTGGACCCACACTCCTGGCCTCAGTGTGGACCCACACTCCCGGCCTCAGTGTGAACCCACACTCCCGGCCTCAGTGTGGACTCACACTCCCGGCCTCAGTGTGAAGCCACACTCCCGGCCTCAGTGTGGACCCACACTCCCGGCCTCAGTTTGGGCCCACATTCCCGGCCTCAGTGTGGACCCACACTCCCGGCCTCAGTGTGGACTCACACTCCCGGCCTCAGTGTGAAGCCACACTCCCGGCCTCAGTGTGGACCCACACTCCCGGCCTCAGTGTAGACTCACACTTCCTGCCTCAGTGTTAACCCAGACTCCTGGTCTCAGTGTGGACCCAGACTCCTGGCCTCAGTGTGGACCCAGACTCCTGGCCTCAGTGTGGACCCAGACTCCTGGCCTCAGTGTGGACCCAGACTCCCGACCTCAGTGTGGACCCACACTCCTGGCCTTAGTGTGGACCCACACTCCTGGTCTCAGTGTGAACCCACACTCCTGGCCTCAGTGTGGACCCAGACTCCTGGCCTCAGTGTGGACCCAGACTCCCGACCTCAGTGTGAACCCAGACTCCTGGCCTCAGTGTGAACCCAGACTCCTGGCCTCAGTGTGGACCCGGACTCCCTGGCCTCAGTGTGGACCCAGACTCCTGGCCTCAGTGTGGACCCACACTCCCTGCCTCAGTGTGAACCCACACTCCCGGCCTCAGTGTGAACCAACACTCCTGGCCTCAGTGTGAACCCACACTCCCGGCCTCAGTGTGGACTCACACTCCCGGCCTCAGTGTGGACCCACACTCCCGGCCTCAGTGTGGACCCACACTCCCGGCCTCAGTGTGAACCCACACTCCCGGCCTCAGTGTGGACCCACACTCCCGGCCTCAGTGCGAACCCAGACTCCCGGCCTCAGTGTGGACCCACACTCCCGGCCTCAGTGTGGACCCACACTCCCGGCCTCAGTGTGGACCCACACTCCCGGCCTCAGTGTGGACCCACACTCCCGGCCTCAGTGTGGAACAACACTCCCGGCCTCAGTGTGGACCCACACTCCCGGCCTCAGAGAAGACTCACACTCCCGGCCTCAGTGTGAACCCACACTCCCGGCCTCAGTGTGTACCCACACTCCCGGCCTCAGTGTGAAGCCACACTCCCGGCCTCAGTGTGGACCCACACTCCCGGCCTCAGTGTGGACCCACACACCCGGCCTCAGTGTGAACCCACACTCCCGGCCTCAGTGTGAACCCACACTCCCGGCCTCAGTGTGAACCCATACTCCCGGCCTCAGTGTGGACCCACACTCCCGGCCTCAGTGTGAACCCACACTCCCGGCCTCAGTGTGGACTCACACTCCCGGCCTCAGTGTGAACCCACATTCCCGGCCTCAGTGTGGACCCACACTCCTGGCCTCAGTTTGGGCCCACATTCCCGGCCTCAGTGTGGACCCACACTCCCGGCCTCAGTGTGGACCCACATTCCCGGCCTCAGTGTGAACCCACACTCCTGGCCTCAGTGTGGACCCACACTCCCGGCCTCAGTGTGGACTCACACTCCCGGCCTCAGTGTGGACCCACACTCCTGGCCTCAGTTTGGGCCCACATTCCCGGCCTCAGTGTGGACCCACACTCCCGGCCTCAGTGTGAACCCACACTCCCGGCCTCAGTGTGGACCCACACTCCCGGCCTCAGTGTGAACCCACACTCCTGGCCTCAGTGTGAACCCACACTCCTGGCCTCAGTGTGAACCCAGACTCCCTGCCTCAGTGTGAACCCACACTCCTGGCCTCAGTGTGAACCCAGACTCCTGGCCTCAGTGTTAACCCAGACTCCTGGCCTCAGTGTGGACCCAGACTCCTGGCCTCAGTGTGGACCCAGACTCCTGGCCTCAGTGTGGACCCACACTCCTGGTCTCAGTGTGAACCCACACTCCTGGCCTCAGTGTGAACCCACACTCCTGGCCTCAGTGTGGACCCACACTCCTGGTCTCAGTGTGAACCCACACTCCTGGCCTCAGTGTGGACCCAGACTCCTGGCCTCAGTGTGGACCCAGACTCCTGGCCTCAGTGTGGACCCAGACTCCCTGCCTCAGTGTGGACCCAGACTCCTGGCCTCAGTGTGGACCCACACTCCTGGCCTCAGTGTGGACCCATACACCCGGCCTCAGTGTGGACCCACACTCCCGGCCTCAGTGTGGACCCACACTCCCGGCCTCAGTGTGGACCCATACACCCGGCCTCAGTGTGGACCCATACACCCGGCCTCAGTGTGGACCCACACTCCCGGCCTCAGTGTGGACCCACACTCCCGGCCTCAGTGTGGACCCACACTCCCGGCCTCAGTGAGGACCCACACTCCTGGCCTCAGTGTGGACCCACACTCCCGGCCTCAGTGTGAACCCACACTCCCGGCCTCAGTGTGGACCCATACACCCGGCCTCAGTGTGGACCCATACACCCGGCCTCAGTGTGGACCCACACTCCCGGCCTCAGTGTGGACCCACACTCCTGGCCTCAGTGTGGACCCATACACCCGGCCTCAGTGTGGACCACCACTCCCGGCCTCAGTGTGGACCCACACTCCCGGCCTCAGTGTGGACCCACACTCCCGGCCTCAGTGTGGACCCACACTCCTGGCCTCTGTGTGGACCCACACTCCGGGCCTCAGTGTGGACCTAAACTCCAGGCCTCAATGTGGACACTCACACCAGGCCTCAGTGTGGACCCACACTCCCTGCCTCAGTGTGAACCCACACTCCCGGCCTCAGTGTGAACCCACACTCCTGGCCTCAGTGTGGACCCACACTCCCAGCCTCAGTGTGGACCCACACTCCCAGCCTCAGTGTGGACCCACACTCCCGGCCTCAGTGTGAACCCACATTCCCGGCCTCAGTGTGGACCCACACTCCCGGCCTCAGTGTGGACTCACACTCCCGGCCTCAGTGTGGACCCACACACCCGGCCTCAGTGTGGACCCACACTCCCGGCCTCAGTGTGGACCCACACTCCCGGCCTCAGTGCGGACCCACACTCCCGGCCTCAGTGTGGACCCACACTCCCGGCCTCAGTGCGAACCCACACTCCCGGCCTCAGTGTGGACCCACACTCCTGGCCTCAGTGTGGACCCACACTCCCGGCCTCAGTGTGAACCCACACTCCCGGCCTCAGTGTGGACCCATACACCCGGCCTCAGTGTGGACCCACACTCCCGGCCTCAGTGTGGACACACACTCCCGGCCTCAGTGTGGACCCACACTCCTGGCCTCAGTGTGGACCCACACTCCCGGCCTCAGTGTGAACCCACACTCCCGGCCTCAGTGTGGACCCATACACCCGGCCTCAGTGTGGACCCACACTCCCGGCCTCAGTGTGGACCCACACTCCCGGCCTCAGTGTGGACCCACACTCCTGGCCTCAGTGTGGACCCACACTCCCGGCCTCAGTGTGAACCCACACTCCCGGCCTCAGTGTGGACCCATACACCCGGCCTCAGTGTGGACCCACACTCCCGGGCTCAGTGCGAACCCACACTCCCGGCCTCAGTGTGGACCCACACTCCTGGCCTCAGTGTGGACCCACACTCCCGGCCTCAGTGTGAACCCACACTCCCGGCCTCAGTGTGGACCCACACTCCCGGCCTCAGTGTGGACCCACACTCCCGGCCTCAGTGTGAACCCACACTCCCGGCCTCAGTGTGGACCCATACACCCGGCCTCAGTGTGGACCCACACACCCGGCCTCAGTGTGGACCCACACTCCTGGCCTCAGTGTGGACTCACACTCCCGGCCTCAGTGTGAACCCACGCTCCTGGCCTCAGTTTGGGCCCACATTCCCGGACTCAGTGTGGACCCACACTCCCGGCCTCAGTGTGAACCCACACTCCCGGCCTCAGTGTGGACCCACACTCCTGGCCTCAGTTTGGGCCCTCATTCCCGGCCTCAGTGTGGAACTACACTCCCGGCCTCAGTGTTGACCCACACTCCCGGCCTCAGTGTGGACCCACACTCCCGGCCTCAGAGTAGACTCACACTCCTGGCCTCAGTGTGGACCCACACTCCCGGCCTCAGAGAAGACTCACACTCCCGGACTCAGTGTGGACCCACACTCCCGGCCTCAGAGAAGACTCACACTCCCGGACTCAGTGTGGACCCACACTCCCGGCCTCAGTGTGGACCGACACTCCCGGCCTCAGTGTGGACCCACACTCCCGGCCTCAGTGAGGACCCACACTCCCGGCCTCAGTGTGGACCCACACTCCCGGCCTCAGTGTGGACCCACACTCCCGGCCTCAGTGTGGACCCACACTCCCGGCCTCAGTGTGGACCCACACTCCCGGCCTCAGTGTGGACCCACACTCCCGGCCTCAGTGTGGACCCACACTCCCGGCCTCAGTGTGAACCCACACTCCCAGCCTCAGTGTGGACCGACACTCCCGGCCTCAGTGTGGACCCACACTCTCGGCCTCAGTGTGGACCCACACTCCCAGCCTCAGTGTGAACCCACACTCCCGGCCTCAGTGTGGACCCATACACCCGGCCTCAGTGTGGACCCATACACCCGGCCTCAGTGTGGACCCACACTCCTGGCCTCAGTGTGGACTCACACTCCCGGCCTCAGTGTGAACCCACACTCCTGGCCTCAGTTTGGGCCCACATTCCCTGCCTCAGTTTGGACCCACACTCCCGGCCTCAGTTTGGGCCCACATTCCCGGCCTCAGTGTGGAACCACACTCCCGGCCTCAGTGTGGACCCACACTCCCGGCCTCAGTGTGGACCCACACTCCCGGCCTCAGTGTGGACCCACACTCCCGGCCTCAGTGTAGACTCACACTTCCTGCCTCAGTTTGGACACCCACTCCCGGCCTCAATGTGAACCCAGACTCCCTGCCTCAGTGTGAACCCACACTCCTGGCCTCAGTGTGGACCCACACTCCTGGCCTCAGTGTGAACCCACACTCCTGGCCTCAGTGTGGACCCACACTCCTGGCCTCAGTGTGAACCCACACTCCTGGCCTCAGTGTGAACCCACACTCCTGTCCTCAGTGTGGACCCAGACTCCTGGCCTCAGTGTGGACCCAGACTCCTGGCCTCAGTGTGGACCCAGACTCCTGGCCTCAGTGTGGACCTACACTCCTGGCCTCAGTGTGGAACCACACTCCTGGCCTCAGTGTCGACCCGGACTCCGTGGCCTCAGTGTGAACCCAGACTCCTGGCCTCAGTTTGGACCCACACTCCCTGCCTCAGTGAGAACCCACACTCCCTGGCCTCAGTGTGGACCCATACACCCGGCCTCAGTGTGGACCACCACTCCCGGCCTCAGTGTGGACCCACACTCCCGGCCTCAGTGTGGACCCACACTCCCGGCCTCAGTGTGGACCCACACTCCTGGCCTCTGTGTGGACCCACACTCCGGGCCTCAGTGTGGACCTAAACTCCAGGCCTCAATGTGGACACTCACACCAGGCCTCAGTGTGGACCCACACTCCCTGCCTCAGTGTGAACCCACACTCCCGGCCTCAGTGTGAACCCACACTCCCGGCCTCAGTGTGAACCCACATTCCCGGCCTCAGTGTGGACCCACACTCCCGGCCTCAGTGTGGACTCACACTCCCGGCCTCAGTGTGGACGCACACACCCGGCCTCAGTGTGGACCCACACTCCCGGCCTCAGTGTGGACCCACACTCCCGGCCTCAGTGCGGACCCACACTCCCGGCCTCAGTGTGGACCCACACTCCCGGCCTCAGTGCGAACCCACACTCCCGGCCTCAGTGTGGACCCACACTCCTGGCCTCAGTGTGGACCCACACTCCCGGCCTCAGTGTGAACCCACACTCCCGGCCTCAGTGTGGACCCATACACCCGGCCTCAGTGTGGACCCACACTCCCGGCCTCAGTGTGGACCCACACTCCCGGCCTCAGTGTGGACCCACACTCCTGGCCTCAGTGTGGACCCACACTCCCGGCCTCAGTGTGAACCCACACTCCCGGCCTCAGTGTGGACCCATACACCCGGCCTCAGTGTGGACCCACACTCCCGGCCTCAGTGTGGACCCACACTCCCGGCCTCAGTGTGGACCCACACTCCTGGCCTCAGTGTGGACCCACACTCCCGGCCTCAGTGTGAACCCACACTCCCGGCCTCAGTGTGGACCCATACACCCGGCCTCAGTGTGGACCCACACTCCCGGCCTCAGTGCGAACCCACACTCCCGGCCTCAGTGTGGACCCACACTCCCGGCCTCAGTGTGGACCCACACTCCCGACCTCAGTGTGGACCCACACTCCCGACCTTGGTGTGGACCCACACTCCCGGCCTCAGTGTGGACCCACACTCCCGGCCTCAGTGTGAACCCACACTCCCGGCCTCAGTGTGAACCCACACTCCCGGCCTCAGTGTGGACCCACACTCCCGGCCTCAGTGTGGACCCACACTCCCGGCCTCAGTGTGGACCCACACTCCCGGCCTCAGTGTGGACTCACACTCCCGGCCTCAGTGTGAACCCACACTCCCGGCCTCAGTGTGGACTCACACTCCCGGCCTCAGTGTGAACCCACACTCCCGGCCTCAGTGTGGACTCACACTCCCGGCCTCAGTGTGAACCCACACTCCCGGCCTCAGTGTGGACTCACACTCCCGGCCTCAGTTTGGGCCCACATTCCCGGCCTCAGTGTGGACCCACACTCCCGGCCTCAGTGTGGACTCACACTCCCGGCCTCAGTGTGAAGCCACACTCCCGGCCTCAGTGTGGACCCACACTCCCGGCCTCAGTTTGGGCCCACATTCCCGGCCTCAGTGTGGACCCACACTCCCGGCCTCAGTGTGGACTCACACTCCCGGCCTCAGTGTGAAGCCACACTCCCGGCCTCAGTGTGGACCCACACTCCCGGCCTCAGTGTAGACTCACACTTCCTGCCTCAGTGTTAACCCAGACTCCTGGTCTCAGTGTGGACCCAGACTCCTGGCCTCAGTGTGGACCCAGACTCCTGGCCTCAGTGTGGACCCAGACTCCTGGCCTCAGTGTGGACCCAGACTCCCGACCTCAGTGTGGACCCACACTCCTGGCCTTAGTGTGGACCCACACTCCTGGTCTCAGTGTGAACCCACACTCCTGGCCTCAGTGTGGACCCAGACTCCTGGCCTCAGTGTGGACCCAGACTCCCGACCTCAGTGTGAACCCAGACTCCTGGCCTCAGTGTGAACCCAGACTCCTGGCCTCAGTGTGGACCCGGACTCCCTGGCCTCAGTGTGGACCCAGACTCCTGGCCTCAGTGTGGACCCACACTCCCTGCCTCAGTGTGAACCCACACTCCCGGCCTCAGTGTGAACCCACACTCCTGGCCTCAGTGTGAACCCACACTCCCGGCCTCAGTGTGGACTCACACTCCCGGCCTCAGTGTGAACCCACACTCCCGGCCTCAGTGTGAACCCACACTCCCGGCCTCAGTGTGGACCCACACTCCCGGCCTCAGTGTGAACCCACACTCCCGGCCTCAGTGTGGACCCACACTCCCGGCCTCAGTGTGAACCCAGACTCCCGGCCTCAGTGTGGACCCACACTCCCGGCCTCAGTGTGGACCCACACTCCCGGCCTCAGTGTGGACCCACACTCCCGGCCTCAGTGTGGACCCACACTCCCGGCCTCAGTGTGGAACAACACTCCCGGCCTCAGTGTGGACCCACACTCCCGGCCTCAGAGAAGACTCACACTCCCAGCCTCAGTGTGAACCCACACTCCCGGCCTCAGTGTGTACCCACACTCCCGGCCTCAGTGTGAACCCACACTCCCGGCCTCAGTGTGGACCCACACTCCCGGCCTCAGTGTGGACCCACACACCCGGCCTCAGTGTGAACCCACACTCCCGGCCTCAGTGTGAACCCACACTCCCGGCCTCAGTGTGAACCCATACTCCCGGCCTCAGTGTGGACCCACACTCCCGGCCTCAGTGTGAACCCACACTCCCGGCCTCAGTGTGGACTCACACTCCCGGCCTCAGTGTGAACCCACATTCCCGGCCTCAGTGTGGACCCACACTCCTGGCCTCAGTTTGGGCCCACATTCCCGGCCTCAGTGTGGACCCACACTCCCGGCCTCAGTGTGGACCCACATTCCCGGCCTCAGTGTGAACCCACACTCCTGGCCTCAGTGTGGACCCACACTCCCGGCCTCAGTGTGGACTCACACTCCCGGCCTCAGTGTGGACCCACACTCCTGGCCTCAGTTTGGGCCCACATTCCCGGCCTCAGTGTGGACCCACACTCCCGGCCTCAGTGTGAACCCACACTCCCGGCCTCAGTGTGGACCCACACTCCCGGCCTCAGTGTGAACCCACACTCCTGGCCTCAGTGTGAACCCACACTCCTGGCCTCAGTGTGAACCCAGACTCCCTGCCTCAGTGTGAACCCACACTCCTGGCCTCAGTGTGAACCCAGACTCCTGGCCTCAGTGTTAACCCAGACTCCTGGCCTCAGTGTGGACCCAGACTCCTGGCCTCAGTGTGGACCCAGACTCCTGGCCTCAGTGTGGACCCACACTCCTGGTCTCAGTGTGAACCCACACTCCTGGCCTCAGTGTGAACCCACACTCCTGGCCTCAGTGTGGACCCACACTCCTGGTCTCAGTGTGAACCCACACTCCTGGCCTCAGTGTGGACCCAGACTCCTGGCCTCAGTGTGGACCCAGACTCCTGGCCTCAGTGTGGACCCAGACTCCCTGCCTCAGTGTGGACCCAGACTCCTGGCCTCAGTGTGGACCCACACTCCTGGTCTCCGTGTGAACCCACACTCCTGGCCTCAGTGTGGACCCACACTCCTGGCCTCAGTGTGGACCCACACTCCTGGCCTCAGTGTGGACCCATACACCCGGCCTCAGTGTGGACCCACACTCCCGGCCTCAGTGTGGACCCACACTCCCGGCCTCAGTGTGGACCCATACACCCGGCCTCAGTGAGGACCCACACTCCTGGCCTCAGTGTGGACCCACACTCCCGGCCTCAGTGTGAACCCACACTCCCGGCCTCAGTGTGGACCCATACACCCGGCCTCAGTGTGGACCCATACACCCGGCCTCAGTGTGGACCCACACTCCCGGCCTCAGTGTGGACCCACACTCCTGGCCTCAGTGTGGACCCATACACCCGGCCTCAGTGTGGACCACCACTCCCGGCCTCAGTGTGGACCCACACTCCCGGCCTCAGTGTGGACCCACACTCCCGGCCTCAGTGTGGACCCACACTCCTGGCCTCTGTGTGGACCCACACTCCGGGCCTCAGTGTGGACCTAAACTCCAGGCCTCAATGTGGACACTCACACCAGGCCTCAGTGTGGACCCACACTCCCTGCCTCAGTGTGAACCCACACTCCCGGCCTCAGTGTGAACCCACACTCCCGGCCTCAGTGTGAACCCACATTCCCGGCCTCAGTGTGGACCCACACTCCCGGCCTCAGTGTGGACTCACACTCCCGGCCTCAGTGTGGACCCACACACCCGGCCTCAGTGTGGACCCACACTCCCGGCCTCAGTGTGGACCCACACTCCCGGCCTCAGTGCGGACCCACACTCCCGGCCTCAGTGTGGACCCACACTCCCGGCCTCAGTGCGAACCCACACTCCCGGCCTCAGTGTGGACCCACACTCCTGGCCTCAGTGTGGACCCACACTCCCGGCCTCAGTGTGAACCCACACTCCCGGCCTCAGTGTGGACCCATACACCCGGCCTCAGTGTGGACCCACACTCCCGGCCTCAGTGTGGACCCACACTCCCGGCCTCAGTGTGGACCCACACTCCTGGCCTCAGTGTGGACCCACACTCCCGGCCTCAGTGTGAACCCACACTCCCGGCCTCAGTGTGGACCCATACACCCGGCCTCAGTGTGGACCCACACTCCCGGCCTCAGTGTGAACCCACACTCCCGGCCTCAGTGTGGACTCACACTCCCGGCCTCAGTGTGAACCCACATTCCCGGCCTCAGTGTGGACCCACACTCCTGGCCTCAGTTTGGGCCCACATTCCCGGCCTCAGTGTGGACCCACACTCCCGGCCTCAGTGTGGACCCACATTCCCGGCCTCAGTGTGAACCCACACTCCTGGCCTCAGTGTGGACCCACACTCCCGGCCTCAGTGTGGACTCACACTCCCGGCCTCAGTGTGGACCCACACTCCTGGCCTCAGTTTGGGCCCACATTCCCGGCCTCAGTGTGGACCCACACTCCCGGCCTCAGTGTGAACCCACACTCCCGGCCTCAGTGTGGACCCACACTCCCGGCCTCAGTGTGAACCCACACTCCTGGCCTCAGTGTGAACCCACACTCCTGCCCTCAGTGTGAACCCAGACTCCCTGCCTCAGTGTGAACCCACACTCCTGGCCTCAGTGTGAACCCAGACTCCTGGCCTCAGTGTTAACCCAGACTCCTGGCCTCAGTGTGGACCCAGACTCCTGGCCTCAGTGTGGACCCAGACTCCTGGCCTCAGTGTGGACCCACACTCCTGGTCTCAGTGTGAACCCACACTCCTGGCCTCAGTGTGAACCCACACTCCTGGCCTCAGTGTGGACCCACACTCCTGGTCTCAGTGTGAACCCACACTCCTGGCCTCAGTGTGGACCCAGACTCCTGGCCTCAGTGTGGACCCAGACTCCTGGCCTCAGTGTGGACCCAGACTCCCTGCCTCAGTGTGGACCCAGACTCCTGGCCTCAGTGTGGACCCACACTCCTGGTCTCCGTGTGAACCCACACTCCTGGCCTCAGTGTGGACCCACACTCCTGGCCTCAGTGTGGACCCACACTCCTGGCCTCAGTGTGGACCCATACACCCGGCCTCAGTGTGGACCCACACTCCCGGCCTCAGTGTGGACCCACACTCCCGGCCTCAGTGTGGACCCATACACCCGGCCTCAGTGTGGACCCATACACCCGGCCTCAGTGTGGACCCACACTCCCGGCCTCAGTGTGGACCCACACTCCCGGCCTCAGTGTGGACCCACACTCCCGGCCTCAGTGAGGACCCACACTCCTGGCCTCAGTGTGGACCCACACTCCCGGCCTCAGTGTGAACCCACACTCCCGGCCTCAGTGTGGACCCATACACCCGGCCTCAGTGTGGACCCATACACCCGGCCTCAGTGTGGACCCACACTCCCGGCCTCAGTGTGGACCCACACTCCTGGCCTCAGTGTGGACCCATACACCCGGCCTCAGTGTGGACCACCACTCCCGGCCTCAGTGTGGACCCACACTCCCGGCCTCAGTGTGGACCCACACTCCCGGCCTCAGTGTGGACCCACACTCCTGGCCTCTGTGTGGACCCACACTCCGGGCCTCAGTGTGGACCTAAACTCCAGGCCTCAATGTGGACACTCACACCAGGCCTCAGTGTGGACCCACACTCCCTGCCTCAGTGTGAACCCACACTCCCGGCCTCAGTGTGAACCCACACTCCCGGCCTCAGTGTGAACCCACATTCCCGGCCTCAGTGTGGACCCACACTCCCGGCCTCAGTGTGGACTCACACTCCCGGCCTCAGTGTGGACCCACACACCCGGCCTCAGTGTGGACCCACACTCCCGGCCTCAGTGTGGACCCACACTCCCGGCCTCAGTGCGGACCCACACTCCCGGCCTCAGTGTGGACCCACACTCCCGGCCTCAGTGCGAACCCACACTCCCGGCCTCAGTGTGGACCCACACTCCTGGCCTCAGTGTGGACCCACACTCCCGGCCTCAGTGTGAACCCACACTCCCGGCCTCAGTGTGGACCCATACACCCGGCCTCAGTGTGGACCCACACTCCCGGCCTCAGTGTGGACCCACACTCCCGGCCTCAGTGTGGACCCACACTCCTGGCCTCAGTGTGGACCCACACTCCCGGCCTCAGTGTGAACCCACACTCCCGGCCTCAGTGTGGACCCATACACCCGGCCTCAGTGTGGACCCACACTCCCGGCCTCAGTGTGGACCCACACTCCCGGCCTCAGTGTGGACCCACACTCCTGGCCTCAGTGTGGACCCACACTCCCGGCCTCAGTGTGAACCCACACTCCCGGCCTCAGTGTGGACCCATACACCCGGCGTCAGTGTGGACCCACACTCCCGGCCTCAGTGCGAACCCACACTCCCGGCCTCAGTGTGGACCCACACTCCTGGCCTCAGTGTGGACCCACACTCCCGGCCTCAGTGTGAACCCACACTCCCGGCCTCAGTGTGGACCCACACTCCCGGCCTCAGTGTGGACCCACACTCCCGGCCTCAGTGTGAACCCACACTCCCGGCCTCAGTGTGGACCCATACACCCGGCCTCAGTGTGGACCCACACACCCGGCCTCAGTGTGGACCCACACTCCTGGCCTCAGTGTGGACTCACACTCCCGGCCTCAGTGTGAACCCACGCTCCTGGCCTCAGTTTGGGCCCACATTCCCGGACTCAGTGTGGACCCACACTCCCGGCCTCAGTGTGAACCCACACTCCCGGCCTCAGTGTGGACCCACACTCCTGGCCTCAGTTTGGGCCCTCATTCCCGGCCTCAGTGTGGAACTACACTCCCGGCCTCAGTGTTGACCCACACTCCCGGCCTCAGTGTGGACCCACACTCCCGGCCTCAGAGTAGACTCACACTCCTGGCCTCAGTGTGGACCCACACTCCCGGCCTCAGAGAAGACTCACACTCCCGGACTCAGTGTGGACCCACACTCCCGGCCTCAGAGAAGACTCACACTCCCGGACTCAGTGTGGACCCACACTCCCGGCCTCAGTGTGGACCGACACTCCCGGCCTCAGTGTGGACCCACACTCCCGGCCTCAGTGAGGACCCACACTCCCGGCCTCAGTGTGGACCCACACTCCCGGCCTCAGTGTGGACCCACACTCCCGGCCTCAGTGTGGACCCACACTCCCGGCCTCAGTGTGGACCCACACTCCCGGCCTCAGTGTGGACCCACACTCCCGGCCTCAGTGTGGACCCACACTCCCGGCCTCAGTGTGAACCCACACTCCCAGCCTCAGTGTGGACCGACACTCCCGGCCTCAGTGTGGACCCACACTCTCGGCCTCAGTGTGGACCCACACTCCCAGCCTCAGTGTGAACCCACACTCCCGGCCTCAGTGTGGACCCATACACCCGGCCTCAGTGTGGACCCATACACCCGGCCTCAGTGTGGACCCACACTCCTGGCCTCAGTGTGGACTCACACTCCCGGCCTCAGTGTGAACCCACACTCCTGGCCTCAGTTTGGGCCCACATTCCCTGCCTCAGTTTGGACCCACACTCCCGGCCTCAGTTTGGGCCCACATTCCCGGCCTCAGTGTGGAACCACACTCCCGGCCTCAGTGTGGACCCACACTCCCGGCCTCAGTGTGGACCCACACTCCCGGCCTCAGTGTGGACCCACACTCCCGGCCTCAGTGTAGACTCACACTTCCTGCCTCAGTTTGGACACCCACTCCCGGCCTCAATGTGAACCCAGACTCCCTGCCTCAGTGTGAACCCACACTCCTGGCCTCAGTGTGGACCCACACTCCTGGCCTCAGTGTGAACCCACACTCCTGGCCTCAGTGTGGACCCACACTCCTGGCCTCAGTGTGAACCCACACTCCTGGCCTCAGTGTGAACCCACACTCCTGTCCTCAGTGTGGACCCAGACTCCTGGCCTCAGTGTGGACCCAGACTCCTGGCCTCAGTGTGGACCCAGACTCCTGGCCTCAGTGTGGACCCAGACTCCTGGCCTCAGTGTGGACCCACACTCCTGGCCTCAGTGTGGAACCACACTCCTGGCCTCAGTGTCGACCCGGACTCCGTGGCCTCAGTGTGAACCCAGACTCCTGGCCTCAGTTTGGACCCACACTCCCTGCCTCAGTGAGAACCCACACTCCCTGGCCTCAGTGTGGACTCACACTCCCGGCCTCAGTGTGGACCCACACTCCCGGCCTCAGTGTGAACCCACATTCCTGGCCTCAGTGTGGACCCACACTCCCGGCCTCAGTGTGGACCCACACTCCCGGCCTCAGTGTGGACCCACACTCCCGGCCTCAGTGTGAACCCACATTCCTGGCCTCAGTGTGGACCCATACACCCGGCCTCAGTGTGGACCCACACTCCCGGCCTCAGTGTGAACCCACATTCCTGGCCTCAGTGTGGACCCATACACCCGGCCTCAGTGTGGACCCACACTCCTGGCCTCAGTGTGGACCCACACTCCTGGCCTCAGTGTGAACCCAGACTCCTAGCCTCAGTGTGGACTCACACTCCTGGCCTCAGTGTGGACCCACACTCCCGGCCTCAGTGTGAACCCACATTCCTGGCCTCAGTGTGGACCCACACTCCCTGCCTCAGTGTGGACCCACACTCCCGTCCTCAGTGTGGACCCACACTCCCGGCCTCAATGTGGACCCACACTCCCGGCCTCAGTGTGAACCCACATTCCTGGCCTCAGTGTGGACCCATACACCCGGCCTCAGTGTGGACCCACACTCCCGGCCTCAGTGTGAACCCACATTCCTGGCCTCAGTGTGGACCCATACACCCGGCCTCAGTGTGGACCCACACTCCTGGCCTCAGTGTGGACCCACACTCCTGGCCTCAGTGTGAACCCAGACTCCTAGCCTCAGTGTGGACTCACACTCCTGGCCTCAGTGTGGACCCACACTCCCGGTCTCAGTGTGAACCCACATTCCTGGCCTCAGTGTGGACCCACACTCCCTGCCTCAGTGTGGACCCATACACCCGGCCTCAGTGTGGACCCACACTCCCGGCCTCAGTGTGGACCCACACTCCCGGCCTCAGTGTGGACCCACACTCCTGGCCTCAGTGTGGACCCACACTCCCGGCCTCAGTGAGGACCAAACACCCGGCCTCAGTGTGGACCCACACTCCCTGCCTCAGTGTGGACCCATACACCCGGCCTCAGTGTGGACCCACACTCCCGGCCTCAGTGTGGACTCTCACTTCTGGCCTCAGTGTGGACCCACACTCCCGGCCTCAGTGTGGACCCACACTCCCGGCCTCAGTGAGGACCAAACACCCGGCCTCAGTGTGGACCCACACTCCCGGCCTCAGTGTGGACCCACACTCCTGGCCTCAGTGTGGACCAAACACCCGGCCTCAGTGTGGACCCACACTCCCGGCCTCAGTAAGGACACACACTCCCGGCCTCAGTGTGAACCCACACTCCTGGCCTCAGTGTGAACCCACACTCCCGGCCTCAGTAAGGACCCACACTCCCGGCCTCAGTGTGGACCCACACTCCCGGCCTCAGTGTGGACCAAACACCCGGCCTCAGTATGGACACACACTCCTGGCCTCGGTTTGGACCCACACTCCCGTCCTCAGTGTGGACTCACACTCCTGGCCTCAGTGTGGACCCACACTCCTGGCCTCAGTGTGAACCCAGACTCCCGGCCTCAGTGTGGACCCACACTCCCGGCCTCAGTGTGAACCCATACACCCGGCCTCAGTGTGGACCCACACTCCCGGCCTCAGTAAGGACCCACACTCCCGGCCTCAGTGTGGACCCACACTCCCGGCCTCAGTGTGAACCCACACTCCCGGCCTCAGTAAGGACCCACACTCCCGGCCGCAGTGTGGACCCACACTCTCGGCCTCAGTAAGGACCCACACTCCCGGCCGCAGTGTGGACCCACACTCTCGGCCTCAGTAAGGACCCACACTCCCGGCCTCAGTGTGAACCCACACTCCCGGCCTCAGTGTGAACTCACACTCCCGGCCTCAGTGTGAACCCACACTCCCGGCCTCAGTGTGGACCCACACTCCCGGCCTCAGTGTGAACCCACACTCCCGGCCTCAGTGTGGACCCACACTCCCTGCCTCAGTGTGAACCCACACTCCCGGCCTCAGTGTGAACCCACACTCCCGGCCTCAGTGTGGACACACACTCGCGGCCTCAGTGTGAACCCACACTCCCGGCCTCAGTGTGAACCCACACTCTCGGCCTCAGTGTGGACCCACACTCCCTGCCTCAGTGCGGACCCACACTCCCGGCCTCAATGTGAACCCAGACTCCCTGCCTCAGTGTGGACCCACACTCCTGGCCTCAGTGTGGACCCACACTCCTGGCCTCAGTGTGAACCCAGACTCCCTGCCTCAGTGTGGACCCACACTCCTGGCCTCAGTGTGAACCCAGACTCCTGGCCTCAGTGTGAACCCAGACTCCTGGCCTCAGTGTGAACCCACACTCCTGGCCTCAGTGTGAACCCAGACTCCTGGCCTCAGTGTGAACCCAGACTCCTGGCCTCAGTGTGAACCCAGACTCCTGGCCTCAGTGTGGACCCAGACTCCTGGCCTCAGTGTGGACCCAGACTCCTGGCCTCAGTGTGAACCCAGACTCCTGGCCTCAGTGTGAACCCAGACTCCTGGCCTCAGTGTGGACCCAGACTCCTGGCCTCAGTGTGGACCCAGACTCCTGGCCTCAGTGTGGACCCACACTCCTGGCCTCAGTGTGGACCCAGACTCCTGGCCTCAGAGTGGACCCACACTCCTGGCCTCAGTGTGAACCCAGACTCCTGGCCTCAGTGTGGACCCGGACTCCTGGCCTCAGTGTGAACCCAGACTCCTGGCCTCAGTTTGGACTCACACTCCTGGCCTCAGTGTGAACCCAGACTCCTGGCCTCAGTGTGAACCCAGACTCCTGGCCTCAGTTTGGACCCACACTCCCTGCCTCAGTGTGAACCCACACTCCCTGGCCTCAGTATGGACCCACACTCCCTGCCTCAGTGTGAACCCACACTCCCGGCCTCAGTGTGGACCCACACTCCCGGCCTCAGTGTGGACTCACACTCCTGGCCTCAGTGTGGACCCACACTCCCAGCCTCAGTGTGGACTCACACTCCTGGCCTCAGTGTAAACCCACACTCCCGGCCTCAGTGTGAACCCACACTCCCAGCCTCAGTGTGAACCCAGACTCCTGGCCTCAGTGTGGACCCACACTCCCGGCCTCAGTGTGGACTCACACTCCTGGCCTCAGTGTGAACCCACACTCCCGGCCTCAGTGTGAACCCACACTCCCGGCCTCAGTGTGGACCCACACTCCCGGCCTCAGTGTGAACCCACACTCCCGGCCTTGGTGTGGACCCACACTCCCGGCCTCGGTGTGGACCCACACTCCTGGCCTCAGTGTGAACCCACACACCCGGCCTCAGTGTGGACCCACACTCCCGGCCTCAGTGTGGACCCACACTCCCGGCCTCAGTGTGAACCCACACTCCCGACCTTGGTGTGGACCCACACTCCCGGCCTCGGTGTGGACCCACACTCCCGGCCTCAGTGTGGACCCAGACTCCTGGCCTCAGTGTGGACCCAGACTCCCGACCTCAGTGTGAACCCAGACTCCTGGCCTCAGTGTGAACCCAGACTCCTGGCCTCAGTGTGGACCCGGACTCCCTGGCCTCAGTGTGGACCCAGACTCCTGGCCTCAGTGTGGACCCACACTCCCTTCCTCAGTGTGAACCCACACTCCCGGCCTCAGTGTGAACCCACACTCCTGGCCTCAGTGTGAACCCACACTCCCGGCCTCAGTGTGGACTCACACACCTGGCCTCAGTGTGGACCCACACTCCCGGCCTCAGTGTGGACCCACACTTCCGGCCTCAGTGTGGACCCACACTCCCGGCCTCAGTGTGAACCCAGACTCCCGGCCTCAGTGTGGACCCACACTCCCGGCCTCAGTGTGGACCCACACTCCCGGCCTCAGTGTGGACCCACACTCCCGGCCTCAGTGTGGACCCACACTCCCGGCCTCAGTGTGGACCCACACTCCCGGCCTCAGTGTGGACCCACACTCCCGGCCTCAGAGAAGACTCACACTCCCAGCCTCAGTGTGAACCCACACTCCCGGCCTCAGTGTGTACCCACACTCCCGGCCTCAGTGTGAACCCACACTCCCGGCCTCAGTGTGGACCCACACTCCCGGCCTCAGTGTGGACCCACACACCCGGCCTCAGTGTGAACCCACACTCCCGGCCTCAGTGTGAACCCACACTCCCGGCCTCAGTGTGAACCCATACTCCCGGCCTCAGTGTGGACCCACACTCCCGGCCTCAGTGTGAACCCACACTCCCGGCCTCAGTGTGGACTCACACTCCCGGCCTCAGTGTGAACCCACATTCCCGGCCTCAGTGTGGACCCACACTCCTGGCCTCAGTTTGGGCCCACATTCCCGGCCTCAGTGTGGACCCACACTCCCGGCCTCAGTGTGGACCCACATTCCCGGCCTCAGTGTGAACCCACACTCCTGGCCTCAGTGTGGACCCACACTCCCGGCCTCAGTGTGGACTCACACTCCCGGCCTCAGTGTGGACCCACACTCCTGGCCTCAGTTTGGGCCCACATTCCCGGCCTCAGTGTGGACCCACACTCCCGGCCTCAGTGTGAACCCACACTCCCGGCCTCAGTGTGGACCCACACTCCCGGCCTCAGTGTGAACCCACACTCCTGGCCTCAGTGTGAACCCACACTCCCGGCCTCAGTGTGGACCCACACTCCCGGCCTCAGTGTGGACCCACACTCCTGGCCTCAGTGTGGACCCATACACCCGGCCTCAGTGTGGACCCACACTCCCGGCCTCAGTGTGGACCCACACTCCCGGCCTCAGTGTGGACCCATACACCCGGCCTCAGTGTGGACCCATACACCCGGCCTCAGTGTGGACCCACACTCCCGGCCTCAGTGTGGACCCACACTCCCGGCCTCAGTGTGGACCCACACTCCCGGCCTCAGTGAGGACCCACACTCCTGGCCTCAGTGTGGACCCACACTCCCGGCCTCAGTGTGAACCCACACTCCCGGCCTCAGTGTGGACCCATACACCCGGCCTCAGTGTGGACCCATACACCCGGCCTCAGTGTGGACCCACACTCCCGGCCTCAGTGTGGACCCACACTCCTGGCCTCAGTGTGGACCCATACACCCGGCCTCAGTGTGGACCCCCACTCCCGGCCTCAGTGTGGACCCACACTCCCGGCCTCAGTGTGGACCCACACTCCCGGCCTCAGTGTGGACCCACACTCCTGGCCTCTGTGTGGACCCACACTCCGGGCCTCAGTGTGGACCTAAACTCCAGGCCTCAATGTGGACACTCACACCAGGCCTCAGTGTGGACCCACACTCCCTGCCTCAGTGTGAACCCACACTCCCGGCCTCAGTGTGAACCCACACTCCCGGCCTCAGTGTGAACCCACATTCCCGGCCTCAGTGTGGACCCACACTCCCGGCCTCAGTGTGGACTCACACTCCCGGCCTCAGTGTGGACCCACACTCCCGGCCTCAGTGTGAACCCACACTCCTGGCCTCAGTAAGGACCCACACTCCTGGCCTCAGTGTGAACCCACACACCCGGCCTCAGTGTGGACCCACACTCCCAGCCTCAGTGTGGACCCACACTCCCGGCCTCAGTGTAGACTCACACTCCTGGCCTCTGTCTGGACACACATTCCTGGCCTCAGTGTGGAACCACTCTCCAGGCCTCTGTGTGGACCTAAACTCCCGGCCTCAATGTGGACACTCACACCAGGCCTCAGTGTGGACCCACACTCCCGGCCTCAGTGTGAACCCACACTCCCTGTCTCAGTGTGGAGCCACACTCCCAGCCTCAGTGTAGACTCAAACTTCCGGCCTCAGTTTGGACCCCCACTCCCGGCCTCAGTGTGAACCCAGACTCCCGGCCTCAGTGTGGACTCACACTCCCGGCCTCAGTGTGGACCCACACTCCCGGCCTCAGTGTGGACCCACACTCCCGGCCTCAGTGAGGACCCACACTCCCGGCCTCAGTGTGGACCCATACACCCGGCCTCAGTGTGGACCCAGACTCCCAGCCTCAGTGTGGACTCACACTTCCGGCCTCAGTGTGGACCCACACTCCCGGCCTCAGTGTGGACTCACACTTCCGGCCTCAGTGTGGACCCACACTCCCGGCCTCAGTGTGGACCCACACTCCCGGCCTCAGTGTGGACCCACACTCCTGGCCTCAGTGTGAACCCACACTCCTGGCCTCAGTGTGAACCCACACTCCTGGCCTCAGTGTGAACCCACACTCCCGGCCTCAGTGTGAACCCAGACTCCTGGCCTCAGTGTGAACCCACACTCCTGGCCTCAGTGTGAACCCAGACTCCTGGCCTCAGTGTGAACCCACAATCCTGGCCTCAGTGTGAACCCAGACTCCTGGCATCAGTGTGGACCCAGACTCCTGGCCTCAGTGTGGACCCAGACTCCCGGCCTCAGTGTGGACCCAGACTCCTGGCCTCAGTGTGGACCCACACTCCTGGCCTCAGTGTGGACCCAGTCTCCTGGCCTCAGTGTGGACCCACACTCCTGGCCTCAGTGTGGACCCAGACTACCTGCCTCAGTGTGAACACAGACTCCTGGCCTCAGTGTGGACCCACACTCCCGGCCTCAGTGTGAACCCACATTCCTGGCCTCAGTGTGGACCCACACTCCCGGCCTCAGTGTGAACCCACATTCCTGGCCTCAGTTTGGGCCCACATTCCCGGCCTCAGTGTGGACCCACACTCCTGGTCTCAGTGTGAACCCACACTCCCGGCCTCAGTGTGGACCCAGACTCCTGGCCTCAGTGTGGACCCAGACTCCCTGCCTCAGTGTGGACCCAGACTCCTGGCCTCAGTGTGGACCCACACTCCTGGTCTCAGTGTGAACCCACACTCCTGGCCTCAGTGTGGACCCACACTCCTGGCTTCAGTGTGGACCCACACTCCTGGCCTCAGTGTGGACCCACACTCCCGTCCTCAGAGAAGACTCAAACTCCCGGCCTCAGTGTGGACCCACACTCCCGGCCTCAGAGAAGACTCACACTCCCATCCTCAGAGAAGACTCACACTCCCAGCCTCAGTGTGAACCCACACTCCCGGCCTCAGTGTGGACCCATACACCCGGCCTCAGTGTGGACCCATACACCCGGCCTCAGTGTGGACCCACACTCCTGGCCTCAGTGTGGACCCACACTCCCGGCCTCAGTGTGGACCCATACACGCGGCCTCAGTGTGGACCCACACTCCCGGCCTCAGTGTGGACCCACACTCCCGGCCTCAGTGTGGACCCATACACCCGGCCTCAGTGTGGACCCATACACCCGGCCTCAGTGTGGACCCACACTCCCGGCCTCAGTGTGGACCCACACTCCCAGCCTCAGTGTGGACCCACACTCCCGGCCTCAGTGTGAACCCACACTCCCGGCCTCAGTGTGGACCCATACACCCGGCCTCAGTGTGGACCCATACACCCGGCCTCAGTGTGGACCCACACTCCCGGCCTCAGTGTGGACCCACACTCCTGGCCTCAGTGTGGACCCATACACCCGGCCTCAGTGTGGACCCCCACTCCCGGCCTCAGTGTGGACCCACACTCCCGGCCTCAGTGTGGACCCACACTCCCGGCCTCAGTGTGGACTCACACTCCCGGCCTCAGTGTGGACTCACACTCCCGGCCTCAGTGTGGACCCACACTCCCGGCCTCAGTGTGGACAAACACTCCCTGCCTCAGTGTGAACCCACACTCCCGGCCTCAGTGTGAACCCACACTCCCGGCCTCAGTGTGGACTCACACTCCCGGCCTCAGTGTGAACCCACATTCCCGGCCTCAGTGTGGACCCACACTCCCGGCCTCAGTGTGGACTCACACTCCCGGCCTCAGTGTGGACCCACACTCCCGGCCTCAGTGTGAACCCACACTCCTGGCCTCAGTAAGGACCCACACTCCTGGCCTCAGTGTGAACCCACACACCCGGCCTCAGTGTGGACCCACACTCCCAGCCTCAGTGTGGACCCACACTCCCGGCCTCAGTGTAGACTCACACTCCTGGCCTCAGTCTGGACACACATTCCTGGCCTCAGTGTGGAACCACTCTCCAGGCCTCAGTGTAGACTCAAACTTCCGGCCTCAGTTTGGACCGCCACTCCCAGCCTCAGTGTGAACCCAGACTCCCGGCCTCAGTGTGGACCCACACTCCCGGCCTCAGTGTGGACCCACACTCCCGGCCTCAGTGTGGACCCACACTCCCGGCCTCAGTGTGGACCCATACACCCGGCCTCAGTGTGGACCCAGACTCCCAGCCTCAGTGTGGACTCACACTTCCGGCCTCAGTGTGGACCCAGACTCCCAGCCTCAGTGTGGACTCACACTTCCGGCCTCAGTGTGGACCCACACTCCCGGCCTCAGTGTGGACCCACACTTCCGGCCTCAGTGTGGACCCACACACCCGGCCTCAGTGTGGACCCACACTCCCGGCCTCAGTGTGGACCCACACTCCCGGCCTCAGTGTCGACTCACACTCCCGGCCTCAGTGTGAACCCACACTCCTGGCCTCAGTGTGAACCCACACTCCCGGCCTCAGTGTGAACCCAGACTCCTGGCCTCAGTGTGAACCCACACTCCTGGCCTCAGTGTGAACCCAGACTCCTGGCCTCAGTGTGAACCCACACTCCTGGCCTCAGTGTGAACCCAGACTCCTGGCCTCAGTGTTAACCCAGACTCCTGGCCTCAGTGTGGACCCAGACTCCTGGCCTCAGTGTGGACCCAGACTCCTGGCCTCAGTGTGGAGCCAGACTCCTGGCCTCAGTGTGGACCCACACTCCTGGCCTCAGTGTGGACCCAGACTCCTGGCCTCAGTGTGGACCCACACTCCTGGCCTCAGTGTGGACCCAGACTCCCTGCCTCAGTGTGAACACAGACTCCTGGCCTCAGTGTGGACCCACACTCCCGGCCTCAGTGTGAACCCACATTCCTGGCCTCAGTGTGGACCCACACTCCCGGCCTCAGTGTGAACCCACATTCCTGGCCTCAGTTTGGGCCCACATTCCCGGCCTCAGTGTGGACCCACACTCCTGGTCTCAGTGTGAACCCACACTCCTGGCCTCAGTGTGAACCCAGACTCCTAGCCTCAGTGTGTACTCACACTCCTGGCCTCAGTGTGGACCCACACTCCTGGCCTCAGTGTGGACCCACACTCCTGGTCTCAGTGTGAACCCACACTCCCTGGCCTCAGTGTGGACCCACACTCCCGGCCTCAGCGTGGACCCACACTCCTGGCCTCAGTGTGAACCCACATTCCTGGCCTCAGTGTGGACCCACACTCCCGGCCTCAGTGTGGACCCACACTCCCGGCCTCAGTAAGGACCCACACTCCCGGCCTCAGTAAGGACCCACACTCCCGGCCTCAGTAAGGACCCACACTCCCGGCCTCAGTGTGGACCCACACTCCCAGCCTCAGTGTGGATCCACACTCCAGGCCTCAGTAAGGACCCACACTCCCGGCCTCAGTAAGGACCCACACTCCCGGCCTCAGTGTGGACCCACACTCCCGGCCTCAGTGTGGACCCACACTCCCGGCCTCAGTGTGGACCCACACTCCCGGCCTCAGTGTGGACCCACACTCCCGGCCTCAGCAAGGACCCACACTCCCGGCCTCAGTAAGGACCCACACTCCCGGCCTCAGTGTGGACCCACACTCCCGGCCTCAGTAAGGACCCACACTCCCGGCCTCAGTGTGGACCCACACTCCTGGCCTCAGTGTGGACCAAACACCCGGCCTCAGTGTGGACCCACACTCCCGGCCTCAGTGTGAACCCACACTCCTGGCCTCAGTGTGAACCCACACTCCCGGCCTCAGTGTGGACCCACACTACCGGCCTCAGTAAGGACCCACACTCCCGGTCTCAGTGTGGACCCACACTCCCGGCCTCAGTAAGGACCCACACTCCCGGCCTCAGTGTGGACTCTCACTCCCGGCCTCAGTGTGGACCCACACTCCCGGCCTCAGTGTGGACTCACACTCCCGGCCTCAGTGTGAACCCACACTCCTGGCCTCAGTAAGGACCCACACTCCCGGCCTCAGTGTGGACCCACACTCCCGGCCTCAGTGTGAACCCACACTCCCGGCCTCAGTAAGGACCCACACTCCCAGCCTCAGTGTGGACCCACACTCCCGGCCTCAGTGTGAACCCACACTCCCGGCCTCAGTGTGAACCCACACTCCCGGAATCAGTGTGGACCCACACTCCTGGCCTCAGTTTGGGCCCACATTCCCGGCCTCTGTGTGGACTCACACTCCCGGCCTCAGTGTGGACCCACACTCCCGGCCTCAGTGTGGACCCACACTCCCGGCCTCAGTGGAGACTCACACTTCCTGCCTCAGTTTGGACACCCACTCCCGGCCTCAATGTGAACCCAGACTCCCTGCCTCAGTGTGGACCCACACTCCCGGCCTCAGTGTGAACCCACACTCCTGGCCTCAGTGTGGACCCACACTCCTGGCCTCAGTGTGAACCCAGACTCCTGGCCTCAGTGTTAACCCAGACTCCTGGCCTCAGTGTGGACCCAGACTCCTGGCCTCAGTGTGGACCCACACTCCTGGCCTCAGTGTGGACCCACAATCCTGGCCTCAGTGTGGACCCAGACTCCTGGCCTCAGTGTGGACCCACACTCCTGGCCTCAGTGTGGACCCACACTCCTGGTCTCAGTGTGAACCCACACTCCTGGCCTCAGTGTGAACACAGACTCCTGGCCTCAGTGTGAACCCAGACTCCTGGCCTCAGTGTGGACCCGGACTCCCGGCCTCAGTGTGAACCCACACTCCCGGCCTCAGTGTGAACCCACACTCCCGGCCTCAGTGTGGACCCACACTCCTGGCCTCAGTTTGGACCCACACTCCCGGCCTCAATGTGAACCCACACTCCCGGCCTCAGTGTGGACCCATACGCCCGGCCTCAGTGTGGACCCATACACCCGGCCTCAGTGTGAACCCATACACCCTGCCTCAGTGTGGACCCACACTCCCGGCCTCAGTGTGGACCCATACACCCGGCCTCAGTGTGGACCCCTACACCCGGCCTCAGTGTGGACCCACACTCCCGGCCTCAGTGTGAACCCACACTCCCGGCCTCAGTGTGGACCCACACTCCCGGCCTCAGTGTGGACCCACACTCCCGGCCTCAGTTTGGACCTACACTCCCGGCCTCAATGTGAACCCAGACTCCTGGCCTCAGTGTGAACCCACACTCCTGGCCTCAGTGTGAACCCAGACTCCTGGCCTCAGTGTGAACCCACACTCCTGGCCTCAGTGTGAACCCAGACTCCTGGCCTCAGTGTGGACCCAGACTCCTGGCCTCAGTGTGGACCCAGACTCCTGGCCTCAGTGTGGACCCACACTCCTGGCCTCAGTGTGGACCCACACTCCTGGCCTCAGTGTGGACCCAGACTCCTGGCCTCAGTGTGGACCCATCACTCCTGGCCTCAGTGTGAACCCACACTCCTGGCCTCAGTGTGGACCCATCACTCCTGGTCTCAGTGTGAACCCACACTCCCAGCCTCAGTGTGAACCCACACTCCCGGCCTCAGTGTGGACCCATACACCCGGCCTCAGTGTGGACCCATACACCCGGCCTCAGTGTGGACCCACACTCCCGGCCTCAGTGTGGACCCACACTCCCGGCCTCAGTGTGGACCCATACACGCGGCCTCAGTGTGGACCCACACTCCCGGCCTCAGTGTGGACCCACACTCCCGGCCTCAGTGTGGACCCATACACCCGGCCTCAGTGTGGACCCATACACCCGGCCTCAGTGTGGACCCACACTCCCGGCCTCAGTGTGGACCCACACTCCCAGCCTCAGTGTGGACCCACACTCCCGGCCTCAGTGTGAACCCACACTCCCGGCCTCAGTGTGGACCCATACACCCGGCCTCAGTGTGGACCCATACACCCGGCCTCAGTGTGGACCCACACTCCCGGCCTCAGTGTGGACCCACACTCCTGGCCTCAGTGTGGACCCATACACCCGGCCTCAGTGTGGACCCCCACTCCCGGCCTCAGTGTGGACCCACACTCCCGGCCTCAGTGTGGACCCACACTCCCGGCCTCAGTGTGGACTCACACTCCCGGCCTCAGTGTGGACTCACACTCCCGGCCTCAGTGTGAACCCACACTCCCGGCCTCAGTGTGGACCCACACTCCCGGCCTCAGTGTGGACAAACACTCCCTGCCTCAGTGTGAACCCACACTCCCGGCCTCAGTGTGAACCCACACTCCCGGCCTCAGTGTGGACTCACACTCCCGGCCTCAGTGTGAACCCACATTCCCGGCCTCAGTGTGGACCCACACTCCCGGCCTCAGTGTGGACTCACACTCCCGGCCTCAGTGTGGACCCACACTCCCGGCCTCAGTGTGAACCCACACTCCTGGCCTCAGTAAGGACCCACACTCCTGGCCTCAGTGTGAACCCACACACCCGGCCTCAGTGTGGACCCACACTCCCAGCCTCAGTGTGGACCCACACTCCCGGCCTCAGTGTAGACTCACACTCCTGGCCTCAGTCTGGACACACATTCCTGGCCTCAGTGTGGAACCACTCTCCAGGCCTCAGTGTAGACTCAAACTTCCGGCCTCAGTTTGGACCGCCACTCCCAGCCTCAGTGTGAACCCAGACTCCCGGCCTCAGTGTGGACCCACACTCCCGGCCTCAGTGTGGACCCACACTCCCGGCCTCAGTGTGGACCCACACTCCCGGCCTCAGTGTGGACCCATACACCCGGCCTCAGTGTGGACCCAGACTCCCAGCCTCAGTGTGGACTCACACTTCCGGCCTCAGTGTGGACCCAGACTCCCAGCCTCAGTGTGGACTCACACTTCCGGCCTCAGTGTGGACCCACACTCCCGGCCTCAGTGTGGACCCACACTTCCGGCCTCAGTGTGGACCCACACACCCGGCCTCAGTGTGGACCCACACTCCCGGCCTCAGTGTGGACCCACACTCCCGGCCTCAGTGTCGACTCACACTCCCGGCCTCAGTGTGAACCCACACTCCTGGCCTCAGTGTGAACCCACACTCCCGGCCTCAGTGTGAACCCAGACTCCTGGCCTCAGTGTGAACCCACACTCCTGGCCTCAGTGTGAACCCAGACTCCTGGCCTCAGTGTGAACCCACACTCCTGGCCTCAGTGTGAACCCAGACTCCTGGCCTCAGTGTTAACCCAGACTCCTGGCCTCAGTGTGGACCCAGACTCCTGGCCTCAGTGTGGACCCAGACTCCTGGCCTCAGTGTGGAGCCAGACTCCTGGCCTCAGTGTGGACCCACACTCCTGGCCTCAGTGTGGACCCAGACTCCTGGCCTCAGTGTGGACCCACACTCCTGGCCTCAGTGTGGACCCAGACTCCCTGCCTCAGTGTGAACACAGACTCCTGGCCTCAGTGTGGACCCACACTCCCGGCCTCAGTGTGAACCCACATTCCTGGCCTCAGTGTGGACCCACACTCCCGGCCTCAGTGTGAACCCACATTCCTGGCCTCAGTTTGGGCCCACATTCCCGGCCTCAGTGTGGACCCACACTCCTGGTCTCAGTGTGAACCCACACTCCTGGCCTCAGTGTGAACCCAGACTCCTAGCCTCAGTGTGTACTCACACTCCTGGCCTCAGTGTGGACCCACACTCCTGGCCTCAGTGTGGACCCACACTCCTGGTCTCAGTGTGAACCCACACTCCCTGGCCTCAGTGTGGACCCACACTCCCGGCCTCAGCGTGGACCCACACTCCTGGCCTCAGTGTGAACCCACATTCCTGGCCTCAGTGTGGACCCACACTCCCGGCCTCAGTGTGGACCCACACTCCCGGCCTCAGTAAGGACCCACACTCCCGGCCTCAGTAAGGACCCACACTCCCGGCCTCAGTAAGGACCCACACTCCCGGCCTCAGTGTGGACCCACACTCCCAGCCTCAGTGTGGATCCACACTCCAGGCCTCAGTAAGGACCCACACTCCCGGCCTCAGTAAGGACCCACACTCCCGGCCTCAGTGTGGACCCACACTCCCGGCCTCAGTGTGGACCCACACTCCCGGCCTCAGTGTGGACCCACACTCCCGGCCTCAGTGTGGACCCACACTCCCGGCCTCAGCAAGGACCCACACTCCCGGCCTCAGTAAGGACCCACACTCCCGGCCTCAGTGTGGACCCACACTCCCGGCCTCAGTAAGGACCCACACTCCCGGCCTCAGTGTGGACCCACACTCCTGGCCTCAGTGTGGACCAAACACCCGGCCTCAGTGTGGACCCACACTCCCGGCCTCAGTGTGAACCCACACTCCTGGCCTCAGTGTGAACCCACACTCCCGGCCTCAGTGTGGACCCACACTACCGGCCTCAGTAAGGACCCACACTCCCGGTCTCAGTGTGGACCCACACTCCCGGCCTCAGTAAGGACCCACACTCCCGGCCTCAGTGTGGACTCTCACTCCCGGCCTCAGTGTGGACCCACACTCCCGGCCTCAGTGTGGACTCACACTCCCGGCCTCAGTGTGAACCCACACTCCTGGCCTCAGTAAGGACCCACACTCCCGGCCTCAGTGTGGACCCACACTCCCGGCCTCAGTGTGAACCCACACTCCCGGCCTCAGTAAGGACCCACACTCCCAGCCTCAGTGTGGACCCACACTCCCGGCCTCAGTGTGAACCCACACTCCCGGCCTCAGTGTGAACCCACACTCCCGGAATCAGTGTGGACCCACACTCCTGGCCTCAGTTTGGGCCCACATTCCCGGCCTCTGTGTGGACTCACACTCCCGGCCTCAGTGTGGACCCACACTCCCGGCCTCAGTGTGGACCCACACTCCCGGCCTCAGTGGAGACTCACACTTCCTGCCTCAGTTTGGACACCCACTCCCGGCCTCAATGTGAACCCAGACTCCCTGCCTCAGTGTGGACCCACACTCCCGGCCTCAGTGTGAACCCACACTCCTGGCCTCAGTGTGGACCCACACTCCTGGCCTCAGTGTGAACCCAGACTCCTGGCCTCAGTGTTAACCCAGACTCCTGGCCTCAGTGTGGACCCAGACTCCTGGCCTCAGTGTGGACCCACACTCCTGGCCTCAGTGTGGACCCACAATCCTGGCCTCAGTGTGGACCCAGACTCCTGGCCTCAGTGTGGACCCACACTCCTGGCCTCAGTGTGGACCCACACTCCTGGTCTCAGTGTGAACCCACACTCCTGGCCTCAGTGTGAACACAGACTCCTGGCCTCAGTGTGAACCCAGACTCCTGGCCTCAGTGTGGACCCGGACTCCCGGCCTCAGTGTGAACCCACACTCCCGGCCTCAGTGTGAACCCACACTCCCGGCCTCAGTGTGGACCCACACTCCTGGCCTCAGTTTGGACCCACACTCCCGGCCTCAATGTGAACCCACACTCCCGGCCTCAGTGTGGACCCATACGCCCGGCCTCAGTGTGGACCCATACACCCGGCCTCAGTGTGAACCCATACACCCTGCCTCAGTGTGGACCCACACTCCCGGCCTCAGTGTGGACCCATACACCCGGCCTCAGTGTGGACCCCTACACCCGGCCTCAGTGTGGACCCACACTCCCGGCCTCAGTGTGAACCCACACTCCCGGCCTCAGTGTGGACCCACACTCCCGGCCTCAGTGTGGACCCACACTCCCGGCCTCAGTTTGGACCTACACTCCCGGCCTCAATGTGAACCCAGACTCCTGGCCTCAGTGTGAACCCACACTCCTGGCCTCAGTGTGAACCCAGACTCCTGGCCTCAGTGTGAACCCACACTCCTGGCCTCAGTGTGAACCCAGACTCCTGGCCTCAGTGTGGACCCAGACTCCTGGCCTCAGTGTGGACCCAGACTCCTGGCCTCAGTGTGGACCCACACTCCTGGCCTCAGTGTGGACCCAGACTCCTGGCCTCAGTGTGGACCCATCACTCCTGGCCTCAGTGTGAACCCACACTCCTGGCCTCAGTGTGGACCCATCACTCCTGGTCTCAGTGTGAACCCACACTCCTGGCCTCAGTGTGAACCCAGACTCCTGGCCTCAGTGTGGACCCACACTCCTGGCCTCAGTGTGAACCCAGACTCCTGGCCTCAGTGTGAACCCAGACTCCTGGCCTCAGTTTGGACCCACACTCCCTGCCTCAGTGTGAACCCACACTCCCGGCCTCAGTGTGGACCCACACTCCCGGCCTCAATGTGGACCCACACTCCTGGCCTCAGTGTGAACCCACACTCCCGGCCTCAGTGTGGTCACACACTCCCGGCCTCAGTGTGAACCCACACTCCCGGCCTCAGTGTGGACCCACACTCCCGGCCTCAATGTGAACCCACACTCCCTGCCTCAGTGTGAACCCACACTCCTGGCCTCAGTGTGGACCCACTCTCCCGGCCTCAATGTGAACCCAGACTCCCTGCCTCAGTGTTAACCCACACTCCTGGCCTCAGTGTGAACCCACACTCCCGGCCTCAGTGTGGACTCACACTCCCGGCCTCAGTTTGGGCCCACATTCCCGGCCTCAGTGTGGACCCACACTCCCGGCCTCAGTGTGGACCCACACTCCCGGCCTCAGTGTGGACCCACACTCCCGGCCTCAGTGTGAACCCACACTCCCGGCCTCAGTGTGGACCCACACTCCCGGCCTCAGTGTGGACCCACACTCCCGGCCTCAGTGTGAACCCAGACTCCTGGCCTCAGTGTGGACCCAGACTCCCGACCTCAGTGTGGACCCACACTCCTGGCCTTAGTGTGGACCCACACTCCCGGCCTCAGTGTGAACCCAGACTCCTGGCCTCAGTGTGGACTCACACTCCCGGCCTCAGTGTGAACCCACACTCCCGGCCTCAGTGTGGACTCACACTCCCGGCCTCAGTGTGAACCCACACTCCCAGCCTCAGTGTGAACCCACACTCCCGGCCTCAGTGTGAACCCACACTCCCGGCCTCAGTGTGGACTCACACTCCCGGCCTCAGTGTGGACCCACGCTCCTGGCCTCAGTTTGGGCCCACATTCCCGGCCTCAGTGTGGACCCACACTCCCGGCCTCAGTGTGGACTCACACTCCCGTCCTCAGTGTGGACCCACACTCCCGGCCTCAGTGTAAACCCACACTCCCGTCCTCAGTGTGGACCCACACTCCCGGCCTCAGTGTGAACCCACACTCCTGGCCTCAGTAAGGACCCACACTCCCGGCCTCAGTGTGAACCCACACTCCCGGCCTCAGTGTGGACCCACACTCCCAGCCTCAGTGTGGACCCACACTCCCAGCCTCTGTGTGGACCCACACTCCCGGCCTCAGTGTGGACCCACACTCCCGGCCTCAGTGTGGACCCACACTCCCGGCCTCAGTGTGGACCCACACTCCCGGCCTCTGTGTGGACCCACACTCCCGGCCTCAGTGTGGACCCACACTCCCGGCCTCAGTGTGGACCCAGACTCCTGGCCTCAGTCTGGACAAACACTCCCGGCCTCAGTTGAACCCACACTCCCGGCCTCAGTGTGGACCCACACTCCCAGCCTCAGTGTAGACTCAAACTTCCGGCCTCAGTTTGGACCCCCACTCCCGGCCTCAGTGTGAACCCAGACTCCTGGCCTCAGTGTGGACCCACACTCCCGGCCTCAGTTGAACCCACACTCCCGGCCTCAGTGTGGACCCACACTCCCGTCCTCAGTGTGGACTCACACTCCCAGCCTCAGTGTGGACCCACACTCCCGGCCTCAGTGTGGACCCACACTCCCGGCCTCAGTGTGGACTCACACTCCCGGCCTCAGTTGAACCCACACTCCCGGCCTCAGTGTGGACCCACACTCCCGGCCTCAGTGTGGACCCACACTCCCAGCCTCAGTGTGAACCCAGACTCCCAGCCTCAGTGTGAACCCAGACTCCCAGCCTCAGTGTGAACCCAGACTCCCGGCCTCAGTGTGAACCCAGACTCCCGGCCTCAGTGTGAACCCACACTCCTGGCCTCAGTGTGAACCCAGACTCCTGGCCTCAGTGTGAACCCAGACTCCTGGCCTCAGTGTGAACCCACACTCCTGGCCTCAGTGTGAACCCAGACTCCTGGCCTCAGTGTGGACCCAGACTCCTGGCCTCAGTGTGGACCCAGACTCCTGGCCTCAGTGTGAACCCAGACTCCCTGCCTCAGTGTGGACCCAGACTCCCTGCCTCAGTGTGAACACAGACTCCTGGCCTCAGTGTGGACCCACACTCCCGGCCTCAGTGTGGACCCACACTCCCAGCCTCTGTGTGGACCCACACTCCCGGCCTCAGTGTGAACACAGACTCCTGGCCTCAGTGTGGACCCACACTCCCGGCCTCAGTGTGGACCCACACTCCCAGCCTCAGTGTGAACCCAGACTCCCAGCCTCAGTGTGAACCCAGACTCCCAGCCTCAGTGTGAACCCAGACTCCCAGCCTCAGTGTGAACCCAGACTCCCGGCCTCAGTGTGAACCCACACTCCTGGCCTCAGTGTGAACCCACACTCCTGGCCTCAGTGTGAACCCAGACTCCTGGCCTCAGTGTGAACCCAGACTCCTGGCCTCAGTGTGAACCCACACTCCTGGCCTCAGTGTGAACCCAGACTCCTGGCCTCAGTGTGGACCCAGACTCCTGGCCTCAGTGTGGACCCAGACTCCTGGCCTCAGTGTGAACCCAGACTCCCTGCCTCAGTGTGGACCCAGACTCCCTGCCTCAGTGTGAACACAGACTCCTGGCCTCAGTGTGGACCCACACTCCCGGCCTCAGTGTGGACCCAGACTCCCTGCCTCAGTGTGGACCCAGACTCCCTGCCTCAGTGTGAACACAGACTCCTGGCCTCAGTGTGGACCCACACTCCCGGCCTCAGTGTGAACCCATATTCCTGGCCTCAGTTTGGGCCCACACTCCCTGCCTCAGTGTGAACACAGACTCCTGGCCTCAGTGTGGAGCCACACTCCCGGCCTCAGTGTGAACCCATATTCCTGGCCTCAGTGTGGACCCACACTCCTGGTCTCAGTGTGAACCCACACTCCTGGCCTCAGTGTGAACCCAGACTCCTAGCCTCAGTGTGGACTCACACTCCTGGCCTCAGTGTGGACCCACACTCCCGGCCTCAGTGTGAACCCACATTCCTGGCCTCAGTGTGGACCCACACTCCCGGCCTCAGTGTGGACCCACACTCCCGGCCTCAATGTGGACCCACACTCCCGGCCTCAGTGTGGACCCACACTCCCGGCCTCAGTGTGAACCCACATTCCTGGCCTCAGTGTGGACCCACACTCCCGGCCTCAGTGTGGACCCACACTCCTGGCATCAGTGTGGACCCACACTCCCGGCCTCAGTGTGAACCCACATTCCTGGCCTCAGTTTGGGCCCACATTCCCGGCCTCAGTGTGGACCCACACTCCCGGCCTCAGTGTGGACCCACACTCCCGGCCTCAGTGTGGACCCACACTCCCGGCCTCAGTGTGGACCCACACTCCCGGCCTCAGTGTGGACCCACACTCCCGGCCTCAGTGTGGACCCACACTCCCGGCCTCAGTGTGGACCCATACACCCGGCCTCAGTGTGGACCCATACACCCGG
Organism: Chiloscyllium punctatum; assembly: GCF_047496795.1. Taxonomy (NCBI): domain Eukaryota; kingdom Metazoa; phylum Chordata; class Chondrichthyes; order Orectolobiformes; family Hemiscylliidae; genus Chiloscyllium; species Chiloscyllium punctatum. The sequence continues at coordinate 19,048,362 of NC_092760.1, forward strand.
ACTCAGTGTGGACCCATACACCCGGCCTCAGTGTGGACCCACACTCCCGGCCTCAGTGTGGACCCATACACCCGGCCTCAGTGTGGACCCATACACCCGGACTCAGTGTGGACCCATACACCCGGCCTCAGTGTGGACCCATACACCCGGCCTCAGTGTGAACCCACACTCCCGGCCTCAGTGTGAACCCTGACTCCCAGCCTCAGTGTGGACCCACACTCCCGGCCTCAGTGTGGACCCACACTCCCGGCCTCAGTGTGGACCCACACTCCCGGCCTCAGTGTAGACTCACACTCCTGGCCTCAGTCTGGACACACATTCCTGGCCTCAGTGTGGAACCACTCTCCAGGCCTCTGTGTGGACCTAAACTCCCGGCCTCAATGTGGACACTCACACCAGGCCTCAGTGTGGACCCACACTCCCGGCCTCAGTGTGGACCCACACTCCCGGCCTCAGTGTGGACCCACACTCCCGGCCTCAGTGTGGACCCACACTCCCGGCCTCAGTAAGGACCCACACTCCCGGCCTCAGTAAGGACCCACACTCCCGGCCTCAGTGTGGACTCTCACTTCCGGCCTCAGTGTGGACCCACACTCCCGGCCTCAGTAAGGACCCACACTCCCGGCCTCAGTGTGGACCCACACTCCCGGCCTCAGTAAGGACCCACACTCCCGGCCTCAGTGTGGACCAAACACCCGGCCTCAGTGTGGACCCACACTCCCGGCCTCAGTAAGGACCCACACTCCCGGCCTCAGTGTGGACCAAACACCCGGCCTCAGTGTGGACCCACACTCCCGGCCTCAGTAAGGACCCACACTCCCGGCCTCAGTGTAGACCCACACTCCTGGCCTCAGTGTGGACCAAACACCCGGCCTCAGTGTGGACCCACACTCCCGGCCTCAGTAAGGACCCACACTCCCGGCCTCAGTATGAACCCACACTCCTGGCCTCAGTGTGAACCCAGACTCCCGGCCTCAGTGTGAACCCAGACTCCCGGCCTCAGTGTGGACACACACTCCTGGCCTCGGTTTGGACCCACACTCCTGGCCTCAGTGTGAACCCACACTCCTGGCCTCAGTGTGAACCCAGACTCCCGGCCTCAGTGTGGACCCACACTCCCGGCCTCAGTAAGGACCCACACTCCCGGCCTCAGTGTGAACCCACACTCCCGGCCTCAGTGTGGACCCACACTCCCGGCCTCAGTGTGGACCCACACTCCCGGCCTCAGTAAGGACCCACACTCCCGGCCTCAGTGTGGACCCACACTCCCGGCCTCAGTGTGGACTCACACTCCCGGCCTCAGTGTGGACCCACACTCCTGGCCTCGGTTTGGACCCACACTCTCGGCCTCAGTGTGAACCCACACTCCCGGCCTCAGTGTGAACCCACACTCCCGGCCTCAGTGTGAACCCACACTCCCGGCCTCAGTGTGGACCCACACTCCCGGCCTCAGTGTGAACCCACACTCCCGGCCTCAGTGTGAACCCACACTCCCGGCCTCAGTGTGGACCCACACTCCCGGCCTCAGTGTGAACCCACACTCCCGGCCTCAGTGTGGACCCACACTCCTGGCCTCAGTGTGAACCCAGACTCCTGGCCTCAGTGTTAACCCAGACTCCTGGCCTCAGTGTGGACCCAGACTCCTGGCCTCAGTGTGGACCCAGACTCCTGGCCTCAGTGTGGACCCACACTCCTGGCCTCAGTGTTGACCCAGACTCCTGGCCTCAGTGTGGACCCACACTCCTGGCCTCAGTGTGGACCCACACTCCTGGTCTCAGTGTGAACCCACACTCCTGGCCTCAGTGTGAACACAGACTCCTGGCCTCAGTGTGAACCCAGACTCCTGGCCTCAGTGTGGACCCGGACTCCCGGCCTCAGTGTGAACCCACACTCCCGGCCTCAGTGTGAACCCACACTCCCGGCCTCAGTGTGGACCCACACTCCCGGCCTCAGTGTGAACCCAGACTCCTGGCCTCAGTTTGGACCCACACTCCAGGCCTCAGTGTGGACCCACACTCCCGGCCTCAGTGTGGACCCACACTCCCGGCCTCAGTGTGGACCCACACTCCCGGCCTCAGTGTGAACCCAGACTCCTGGCCTCAGTTTGGACCCACACTCCCGGCCTCAGTGTGAACCCACACACCCGGCCTCAGTGTGGACCCATACACCCGGCCTCAGTGTGGACCCATACACCCGGCCTCAGTGTGGACCCACACTCCTGGCCTCAGTTTGGACACCCACTCCCGGCCTCAATGTGAACCAAGACTCCCTGCCTCAGTGTGAACCCACACTCCTGGCCTCAGTGTGAACCCAGACTCCTGGCCTCAGTGTGAACCCAGACTCCTGGCCTCAGTGTGAACCCAGACTCCTGGCCTCAGTGTGAACCCACACTCCTGGCCTCAGTGTGAACCCAGACTCCTGGCCTCAGTGTGAACCCAGACTCCTGGCCTCAGTGTGGACCCAGACTCCTGGCCTCAGTGTGGACCCAGACTCCTGGCCTCAGTGTGGACCCACACTCCTGGCCTCAGTGTGGACCCACACTCCTGGTCTCAGTGTGAACCCACACTCCTGGCCTCAGTGTGAACCCAGACTCCTGGCCTCAGTGTGGACCCACACTCCTGGCCTCAGTGTGAACCCAGACTCCTGGCCTCAGTGTGGACCCGGACTCCTGGCCTCAGTGTGAACCCAGACTCCTGGCCTCAGTTTGGACCCACACTCCCTGCCTCAGTGTGAACCCACACTCCTGGCCTCAGTGTGAACCCAGACTCCTGGCCTCAGTGTGAACCCAGACTCCCGGCCTCAGTGTGGACCCACACTCCCGACCTCGGTGTGAACCCACACTCCCAGCCTCAGTGTGGACTCACACTCCTGGCCTCAGTGTGGACCCACACTCCCGACCTCGGTGTGAACCCACACTCCCAGCCTCAGTGTGGACTCACACTCCTGGCCTCAGTGTGGACCCACACTCCCGGCCTCAGTGTGAACCCACACTCCCTGCCTCAGTGTGAACCCACACTCCCGGCCTCAGTGTGAACCCACACTCCCGGCCTCAGTGTGAACCCACAGTCCCGGCCTCAGTGTGAACCCACACTCCCGGCCTCAGTGTGGACCCACACTCCCGACCTCAGTGTGGACCCACACTCCCGGCCTCGGTGTGAACCCACACTCCCGGCCTCGGTGTGAACCCACACTCCCGACCTCAGTGTGGACCCACACTCCCGGCCTCGGTGTGAACCCACATTCCCGCCCTCAGTGTGGACCCACACTCCCGGCCTCAGTGTGGACCCACACTCCCGGCCTCAGTGTGGACCCACACTCCTGGCCTCAGTGTGGAGTCACACTCCCGGCCTCAGTTTGGGCCCACATTCCCGGCCTCAGTGTGGACCCACACTCCCGGCCTCAGTGTGGACCCACACTCCCGGCCTCAGTGTGGACCCACACTCCCGGCCTCAGTGTAGACTCACACTTCCTGCCTCAGTTTGGACACCCACTCCCGGCCTCAATGTGAACCCAGACTCCCTGCCTCAGTGTTAACCCAGACTCCTGGCCTCAGTGTGGACCCAGACTCCTGGCCTCAGTGTGGACCCAGACTCCTGGCCTCAGTGTGGACCCACACTCCTGGCCTTAGTGTGGACCCACACTCCTGGTCTCAGTGTGAACCCACACTCCTGGCCTCAGTGTGAACCCAGACTCCTGGCCTCAGTGTGGACCCGGACTCCCTGGCCTCAGTGTGGACCCAGACTCCTGGCCTCAGTGTGGACCCACACTCCTGGCCTCAGTTTGGACCCACACTCCCTGCCTCAGTGTGAACCCACACTCCCGGCCTCAGTGTGAACCCACACTCCCGGCCTCAGTGTGGACCCACACTCCCGGCCTCAGTGTGGACCCACACTCCCGGCCTCAGTGTGGACCCACACTCCCGGCCTCAGTGTGAACCCACACTCCCGGCCTCAGTGTGGACCAAACACCCGGCCTCAGTGTGGACCCACACTCCCGGCCTCAGAGAAGACTCACACTCCCGTCCTCAGAGAAGACTCACACTCCTGGCCTCAGTGAGGACCCACACTCCCGGCCTCAGTGTGGACCCACACTCCTGGCCTCAGTGTGGACCAAACACCCGGCCTCAGTGTGGACCCATACACTCGGCCTCAGTGTGGACCCACACTCCCGTCCTCAGTGTGGACCCACTCTCCCGGCCTCCGTGTGAACCCACACTCCCGGACTCCGTGTGGACCCACACTCCCGGCCTCAGTGTGAACCCACACTCCCGGCCTCAGTGTGGACTCACACTCCCGGCCTCAGTGTGAACCCACATTCCCGGCCTCAGTGTGGACCCACACTCCCGGCCTCAGTGTGGACTCACACTCCCGGCCTCCGTGTGAACCCACACTCCCGGACTCCGTGTGGACCCACACTCCCGGCCTCAGTGTGAACCCACACTCCCGGCCTCAGTGTGAACCCACACTCCCGGCCTCAGTGTGGACTCACACTCCCGGCCTCAGTGTGAACCCACATTCCCGGCCTCAGTGTGAACCCACACTCCCGGCCTCAGTGTGGACTCACACTCCCGGCCTCAGTGTGAACCCACATTCCCGGCCTCACTGTGGACCCACACTCCCGGCCTCAGTGTGGACCCACACTCCTGGCTTCAGTTTGGGCCCACATTCCCGGCCTCAGTGTGGACCCACACTCCCGGCCTCAGTGTGGACCCACACTCCCGGCCTCAGTGTGAACCCACACTCCTGGCCTCAGTTTGGGCCCACACTCCCGGCCTCAGTGTGGACCCACACTCCCGGCCTCAGTGTGGACCCACACTCCTGGCCTCGGTTTGGACCCACACTCTCGGCCTCAGTGTGAACCCACACTCCCGGCCTCAGTGTGAACCCACACTCCCGGCCTCAGTGTGAACCCACACTCCCGGCCTCAGTGTGGACCCACACTCCCGGCCTCAGTGTGAACCCACACTCCCGGCCTCAGTGTGAACCCACACTCCCGGCCTCAGTGTGAACCCACACTCCCGGCCTCAGTGTGGACCCACACTCCCGGCCTCAGTGTGGACCCACACTCCTGGCCTCAGTGTGGACCCACACTCCCGGCCTCAGTGTGAACCCAGACTCCTGGCCTCAGTGTTAACCCAGACTCCTGGCCTCAGTGTGGACCCAGACTCCCGGCCTCAGTGTGGACCCACACTCCCGGCCTCAGTGTGAACCCAGACTCCTGGCCTCAGTGTGGACCCAGACTCCTGGCCTCAGTGTGGACCCACACTCCTGGCCTCAGTGTGGACCCAGACTCCTGGCCTCAGTGTGGACCCACACTCCTGGCCTCAGTGTGGACCCACACTCCTGGTCTCAGTGTGGACCCGGACTCCCGGCCTCAGTGTGAACCCACACTCCCGGCCTCAGTGTGAACCCACACTCCCGGCCTCAGTGTGGACCCACACTCCCGGCCTCAGTGTGGACCCACACTCCCGGCCTCAGTGTGGACCCACACTCCCGGCCTCAGTGTGAACCCAGACTCCTGGCCTCAGTTTGGACCCAAACTCCCGGCCTCAGTGTGAACCCACACTCCCGGCCTCAGTGTGGACCCATACACCCGGCCTCAGTGTGGACCCACACTCCCGGCCTCAGTGTGGACCCACACTCCCGGCCTCAGTGTGAACCCACACTCCCGGCCTCAGTGTGGACCCATACACCCGGCCTCAGTGTGGACCCATACACCCGGCCTCAGTGTGGACCCATACACCCGGCCTCAGTGTGGACCCACACTCCCGGCCTCAGTGTGAACCCACACTCCTGGCCTCAGTTTGGACACCCACTCCCGGCCTCAATGTGAACCCAGACTCCCTGCCTTAGTGTGAACCCACACTCCTGGCCTCAGTGTGAACCCAGACTCCTGGCCTCAGTGTGAACCCAGACTCCTGGCCTCAGTGTGAACCCAGACTCCTGGCCTCAGTGTGAACCCATACTCCTGGCCTCAGTGTGAACCCAGACTCCTGGCCTCAGTGTGAACCCAGACTCCTGGCCTCAGTGTGAACCCACACTCCCGGCCTCAGTGTGGACCCAGACTCCTGGCCTCAGTGTGGACCCAGACTCCTGGCCTCAGTGTGGACCCACACTCCTGGCCTCAGTGTTGACCCACACTCCTGGTCTCAGTGTGAACCCACACTCCTGGCCTCAGTGTGAACCCAGACTCCTGGCCTCAGTGTGGACCCACACTCCTGGCCTCAGTGTGAACCCAGACTCCTGGCCTCAGTGTGGACCCGGACTCCTGGCCTCAGTGTGAACCCAGACTCCTGGCCTCAGTTTGGACCCACACTCCCTGCCTCAGTGTGAACCCACACTCCTGGCCTCAGTGTGAACCCAGACTCCTGGCCTCAGTGTGAACCCAGACTCCCGGCCTCAGTGTGGACTCACACTCCTGGCCTCAGTGTGGACTCACACTCCTGGCCTCAGTGTGGACCCACACTCCCAGCCTCAGTGTGAACCCAGACTCCCAGCCTCAGTGTGGAACCACACTCCCAGCCTCAGTGTGGACTCACACTCCTGGCCTCAGTGTGGACCCACACTCCCGACCTCGGTGTGAACCCACACTCCCAGCCTCAGTGTGGACTCACACTCCTGGTCTCAGTGTGGACCCACACTCCCGGCCTCAGTGTGAACCCACACTCCCTGCCTCAGTGTGAACCCACACTCCCGGCCTCAGTGTGAACCCACACTCCCGGCCTCAGTGTGGACCCACACTCCTGGCCTCAGTGTGAACCAACACTCCCTGCCTCAGTGTGAACCCACACTCCCGGCCTCAGTGTGAACCCACACACCCGGCCTCAGTGTGGACCCACACTCCCGACCTCAGTGTGGACCCACACTCCCGGCCTCGGTGTGAACCCACACTCCCGCCCTCAGTGTGGACCCACACTCCCGGCCTGAGTGTGAACCCACACTCCCGGCCTCAGTGTGGAGTCACACTCCCGGCCTCAGTTTGGGCCCACATTCCCGGCCTCAGTGTGGACCCACACTCCCGGCCTCAGTGTGGACCCACACTCCCGGCCTCAGTGTGGACCCACACTCCTGGCCTCAGTGTGGAGTCACACTCCCGGCCTCAGTTTGGGCCCACATTCCCGGCCTCAGTGTGGACCCACACTCCCGGCCTCAGTGTGGACCCACACTCCCGGCCTCAGTGTGGACCCACACTCCCGGCCTCAGTGTAGACTCACACTCCCGGCCTCAGTGTGGACCCACACTCCCGGCCTCAGTGTGGACCGACACTCCCTGCCTCAGTGTTAACCCAGACTCCTGGCCTCAGTGTGGACCCAGACTCCTGGCCTCAGTGTGGACCCAGACTCCTGGCCTCAGTGTGGACCCAGACTCCTGGCCTCAGTGTGGACCCAGACTCCCGACCTCAGTGTGGACCCACACTCCTGGCCTTAGTGTGGACCCACACTCCTGGTCTCAGTGTGAACCCACACTCCTGGCCTCAGTGTGAACCCAGACTCCTGGCCTCAGTGTGGACCCGGACTCCCTGGCCTCAGTGTGGACCCAGACTCCTGGCCTCAGTGTGGACCCACACTCCTGGCCTCAGTTTGGACCCACACTCCCTGCCTCAGTGTGAACCCACACTCCCGGCCTCAGTGTGAACCCACACTCCCGGCCTCAGTGTGGACCCACACTCCCGGCCTCAGTGTGGACCCACACTCCCGGCCTCAGTGTGGACCCACACTCCCGGCCTCAGTGTGAACCCACACTCCCGGCCTCAGTGTGGACCAAACACCCGGCCTCAGTGTGGACCCACACTCCCGGCCTCAGAGAAGACTCACACTCCCGTCCTCAGAGAAGACTCACACTCCCGTCCTCAGAGAAGACTCACACTCCTGGCCTCAGTGAGGACCCACACTCCTGGCCTCAGTGTGGACCCACACTCCCGTCCTCAGTGTGGACCCACACTCCTGGCCTCAGTGTGGACCAAACACCCGGCCTCAGTGTGGACCCACACTCCCGGCCTCAGTGTGGACCCATACACCCGGCCTCAGTGTGGACCCATACACTCGGCCTCAGTGTGGACCCACACTCCCGTCCTCAGTGTGGACCCACACTCCTGGCCTCAGTGTGGACCAAACACCCGGCCTCAGTGTGGACCCACACTCCCGGCCTCAGTGTGTACCCACACTCCCGGCCTCAGTAAGGACCCACACTCCCGGCCTCCGTGTGGACCCACACTCCCGGCCTCAGTAAGGACCCACACTCCTGGCCTCAGTGTGAACCCACACTCCCGGCCTCAGTGTGAACCCACACTCCCGGCCTCAGTGTGGACTCACACTCCCGGCCTCAGTGTGAACCCACATTCCCGGCCTCAGTGTGGACCCACACTCCTGGCCTCAGTTTGGGCCCACATTCCCGGCCTCAGTGTGGACCCACACTCCCGGCCTCAGTGTGGACCCACACTCCCGGCCTCAGTGTGAACCCACACTCCTGGCCTCAGTGTGGACCCACACTCCTGGCCTCAGTTTGGGCCCACATTCCCGGCCTCAGTGTGGACCCACACTCCCGGCCTCAGTGTGGACCCACACTCCCGGCCTCAGTGTGAACCCACACTCCCGGCCTCAGTGTGGACCCACATTCCCGGCCTCAGTGTGGACCCACACTCCCGGCCTCAGTGTGGACCCACACTCCCGGCCTCAATGTGAACCCAGACTCCCTGCCTCAGTGTGAACCCACACTCCTGGCCTCAGTGTGAACCCAGACTCCTGTCCTCAGTGTGGACCCACACTCCTGGCCTCAGTGTGAACCCACACTCCTGGCCTCAGTGTGAACCCACACTCCCGGCCTCAATGTGAACCCAGACTCCCTGCCTCAGTGTTAACGCAGACTCCTGGCCTCAGTGTGGACCCAGACTCCTGGCCTCAGTGTGGACCCAGACTCCTGGCCTCAGTGTGGACCCAGACTCCTGGCCTCAGTGTGGACCCAGACTCCTGGCCTCAGTGTGGACCCACACTCCTGGCCTCTGTGTGGACCCACACTCCTGGTCTCAGTGTGAACCCACACTCCTGGCCTCAGTGTGAACCCAGACTCCTGGCCTCAGTGTGGACCCGGACTCCCTGGCCTCAGTGTGGACCCACACTCCCGTCCTCAGAGAAGACTCATACTCCCGGCCTCAGTGTGGACCCACACTCCCGGCCTCAGAGAAGACTCACACTCCCATCCTCAGAGAAGACTCACACTCCCAGCCTCAGTGTGAACCCAGACTCCCAGCCTCAGTATGAACCCACACTCCCGGCCTCAGTGCGAACCCACACTCCTGGCCTCAGTGTGAACCCACACTCCCGGCCTCAGTGTGGACCCACACTCCCGGCCTCAGTGTGAACCCACACTCCCGGCCTCAGTGTGGACCAAACACCCGGCCTCAGTGTGGACCCACACTCCCGGCCTCAGAGAAGACTCACACTCCCGTCCTCAGAGAAGACTCACACTCCTGGCCTCAGTGTGGACCCACACTCTAGGCCTCAGTGTGGACCCACACTCCCGGTCTCAGTGTGGACTCCCACTCCCGGCCTCAATGTGGACCCACACTCCCGGCCTCCGTATGGACCCACACTCCCGGTCTCAGTGTGGACCCACACTCCCGGCCTCAGTGTGAACCCACACTCCCGGCCTCAGTGTGAACCCACACTCCCGGCCTCAGTGTGAACCCACACTCCCGGCCTCAATGTGGACCCATACCCCCGGCCTCAGTGTGGACCCATACACCCGGCCTCAGTGTGGACCCACACTCCCGGCCTCAGCGTGGCCCCACACTCCTGGCCTCAGCGTGGACCCATACACCCGGCCTCAGTGTGGACCCACACTCCCGGCCTCAGCGTGGCCCCACACTCCTGGCCTCAGCGTGGACCCATACACACGGCCTCAGTGTGAACCCACACTCCCGGCCTCAGTGTAGACTCACACTCCCGGCCTCAGTGTGGACCCACACTCCCGGCCTCAGTGTGAACCCACACTCCCGGCCTCAGTGTAGACTCACACTCCTGGCCTCAGTGTGGACCCACACTCCCGGCCTCAGTGTAGACTCACACTCCTGGCCTCAGTGTGGATCCACACTCCCGGCCTCAGTGTGGACCCACACTCCCGGCCTCAGTGTGGACCCACACTCCCGGCCTCAGTGTGGACCCACACTCCTGGCCTCAGTGTGGACCCACACTCCTGGCCTCAGTGTGACCCCAGACTCCCTGCCTCAGTGTGAACCCACACTCCCGGCCTCGGTTTGGACCCACACTCCCTGCCTCAGTGTGAACCCACACTCCCGGCCTCAGTGTGGACCCACACTCCCGGCCTCAGCGTGGCCCCACACTCCTGGCCTCAGCGTGGACCCACACTCCCGGCCTCAGAGAAGACTCACACTCCCGGCCTCAGTGTGGACTCACACTCCCGGACTCAGTGTGGACCCACACTCCCGGCCTCAGCGTGGACCCACACTCCCGGCCTCAGTGTGGACCCACACTCCCGGCCTCAGTGTGGACCCACACTCCCGGCCTCAGTGTAGACTCACACTCCTGGCCTCAGTGTGGACACACACTCCCGGCCTCAGTGTGCACCCACACTCCCGGTCTCAGTGTGCACCCACACTCCCGGCCTCAGTGTAGACTCACACTCCTGGCCTCAGTCTGGACACACTCTCCAGGCCTCTGTGTGGACCAAAACTCCCGGCCTCAATGTGGACACTCACACCAGGCCTCAGTGTGGACCCACACTCCCGGCCTCAGTGTGGACTCACACTCCCTGCCTCAGTGTGAACCCACACTCCCGGCCTCAGTGTGGACCCACACTCCCGGCCTCAGTGTGAACCCACACTCCCGGCCTCAGTGTGGACCCACACTCCCGGCCTCAGTGTGAACCCACACTCCCGGCCTCAGTGTGGACCAAACACCCGGCCTCAGTGTGGACCCGCACTCCCGGCCTCAGAGAAGAATAACACTCCCGTCCTCAGAGAAGACTCACACTCCTGGCCTCAGTGTGGACCCACACTCCCGGCCTCAGAGAAGACTCACACTCCTGGCCTCAGTGTGAACCCACACTCCCGGCCTCAGTGTGGACCCATACACCCGGCCTCAGTGTGGACCCATACACCCGGCCTCAGTGTGGACCCACACTCCCGTCCTCAGTGTGGACCCACACTCCTGGCCTCAGTGTGGACCAAACACCCGGCCTCAGTGTGGACCCACACTCCCGGCCTCAGTGTGAACCCACACTCCCGGCCTCAGTAAGGACCCACACTCCCGGCCTCCGTGTGGACCCACACTCCCGGCCTCAGTAAGGACCCACACTCCTGGCCTCAGTGTGAACCCACACTCCCGGCCTCAGTGTGAACCCACACTCCCGGCCTCAGTGTGGACTCACACTCCCGGCCTCAGTGTGAACCCACATTCCCGGCCTCAGTGTGGACCCACACTCCTGGCCTCAGTTTGGGCCCACATTCCCGGCCTCAGTGTGGACCCACATTCCCGGCCTCAGTGTGGACCCACACTCCCGGCCTCAGTGTGGACCCACACTCCCGGCCTCAGTGTGGACCCACACTCCCGGCCTCAATGTGAACCCAGACTCCCTGCCTCAGTGTGAACCCACACTCCTGGCCTCAGTGTGAACCCAGACTCCTGTCCTCAGTGTGGACCCACACTCCTGGCCTCAGTGTGAACCCACACTCCTGGCCTCAGTGTGAGCCCACACTCCCGGCCTCAATGTGAACCCAGACTCCCTGCCTCAGTGTTAACCCAGACTCCTGGCCTCAGTGTGGACCCAGACTCCTGGCCTCAGTGTGGACCCAGACTCCTGGCCTCAGTGTGGACCCACACTCCTGGCCTCAGTGTGGACCCACACTCCTGGCCTCAGTGTGGACCCACACTCCTGGTCTCAGTGTGAACCCACACTCCTGGCCTCAGTGTGAACCCAGACTCCTGGCCTCAGTGTGGACCCGGACTCCCTGGCCTCAGTGTGGACCCACACTCCCGTCCTCAGAGAAGACTCATACTCCCGGCCTCAGTGTGGACCCACACTCCCGGCCTCAGAGAAGACTCACACTCCCATCCTCAGAGAAAACTCACACTCCCAGCCTCAGTGTGAACCCAGACTCCCAGCCTCAATATGGACCCACACTCCCGGCCTCAGTGCGAACCCACACTCCCGGCCTCAGTGTGGACCCATACACCCGGCCTCAGTGTGGACCCACACTCCTGGCCTCAGTGTGGACCCACACTCCCGGCCTCAGTGTGAACCCACACTCCCGCCCTCAGTGTGGACCCATACACCCGGCCTCAGTGTGGACCCATACACCCGGCCTCAGTGTGGACCCATACACCCGGCCTCAGTGTGGACCCACACTCCCGTCCTCAGTGTGGACTCACACTCCCGGCCTCAGTGTGAACCCACACTCCCGGCCTCAGTGTGGACTCACACTCCCGGCCTCAGTGTGAACCCACGCTCCTGGCCTCAGTTTGGGCCCACATTCCCGGCCTCAGTGTGGACCCACACTCCCGGTCTCAGTGTGGACCCACACTCCTGGCCTCAGTGTGGACCCACACTCCCGGCCTCAGTGTGGACACACACTCCCGGCCTCAGTGTGGACCCACACTCCCGGCCTCAGTGTAGACTCACACTCCTGGCCTCAGTCTGGACACACATTCCTGGCCTCAGTGTGGAACCACTCTCCAGGCCTCTGTGTGGACCAAAACTCCCGGCCTCAATGTGGACACTCACACCAGGCCTCAGTGTGGACCCACATATCCGGCCTCAGTGTGGACCCACACTCCCGGCCTCAGTTTGGACCCCCACTCCCGGCCTCAGTGTGAACCCACACTCCTGGCCTCAGTTTGGACCCCCACTCCTGGCATCAGTGTGAACCCACACTCCAGGCCTCAGTGTGAACCCACACTCCCGGCCTCAGTGTGAACCCACACTCCCGGCTTCAGTGTGAACCCAGACTACTGGCCTCAGTGTGACCCCAGACGCCCAGCCTCAGTGTGAACCCACACTCCCGGCCTCAGTGTGAACCCACACTCCCGGCTTCAGTGTGAACCCAGACTCCCGGCCTCAGCGTGGACCCACACTCCCGGCCTCAGTGTGGACCCACACTCCCGGCCTCAGTGTGGACTCACACTCCCGGCCTCTGTCTGGACACACACTCCCCGTCTCAGTGTGGACCCACACTCCCGGCCTCAGCGTGGACCCACACTCCCGGCCTCAGTGTGGACCCACACTCCCGGCCTCAGTGTGGACCCACACTCCCGGCCTCAGTGTGGACCCAGACTCCAGGCCTCAGTGTGGACCCAGACTCCTGGCCTCAGTGTGGACCCACACTCCTGGCCTCAGTGTGAACCCAGACTCCCGGCATCAGTGTGAACCCACACTCCCGGCCTCAGTGTGGACCCACACTCCCGGCCTCAGTGTGAACCCACACTCCCGGCCTCAGTGTGGACCCACATTCCCGGCCTCAGTGTGGACCCACACTCCCGGCCTCAGTGTGGACCCACACTCTAGGCCTCAGTGTGGACCCACACTCCTGGCCTCCGTATGGACCCACACTCCCGGTCTCAGTGTGGACCCACACTCCCTCGCTCAGTGTGAACCCACACTCCCGGCCTCAGTGTGAACCCACACTCCCGGCCTCAATGTGGACCCATACACCCGGCCTCAGTGTGGACCCATACACCCGGCCTCAGTGTGGACCCACACTCCCGGCCTCAGCGTGGACCCACACTCCTGGCCTCAGCGTGGACCCATACACCCGGCCTCAGTGTGGACTCACACTCCCTGCCTCAGTGTGAACCCACACTCCCGGCCTCAGTGTGGACCCACACTCCTGGCCTCAGTGTGAACCCACACTCCCGGCCTCAGTGTGGACCCACACTCCCGGCCTCAGTGTGGACCCACACTCCCGGCCTCAGTGTGGACCCACACTCCCGGCCTCAGTGTGGACCCACACTCCCGGCCTCAGTGTGGACCCACACTCCCGGCCTCAGTGTGGACTCACACTCCCTGCCTCAGTGTGAACCCACACTCCCGGCCTCAGTGTGGACCCACACTCCCGGCCTCAGTGTGGACCCACACTCCAGGCCTCAGTGTGGACCCACACTCCCGGCCTCAGTGTGGACCCACACTCCCGGCCTCAGTGTGGACCCACACTCCCGGCCTCAGTGTGGACCCAGACTCCAGGACTCAGTGTGGACCCAGACTCCCGGCCTCAGTGTGGACCCAGACTCCAGGCCTCAGTGTGGACCCAGACTCCTGGCCTCAGTGTGGACCCACACTCCTGGCCTCAGTGTGAACCCAGACTCCTGGCATCAGTGTGAACCCACACTCCTGGCCTCAGTGTGAACCCACACTCCTGGCCTCAGTGTGGACCCACACTCCCGGCCTCAGTGTGAACCCACACTCCCGGCCTCAGTGTGGACCCATACACCCGGCCTCAGTGTGGACCCACACTAGTGGCCTCAGTGTGAACCCACACTCCTGGCCTCAGTGTGGACCCAGACTCCTGGCCTCAGTGTTAACCCAGACTCCTGGCCTCAGTGTGGACCCAGACTCCTGGCCTCAGTGTGGACCCAGACTCCTGGCCTCAGTGTGGACCCAGACTCCTGGCCTCAGTGTGGACCCAGACTCCCTGCCTCAGTGTGAACACAGACTCCTGGCCTCAGTGTGGACCCACACTCCCGGCCTCAGTGTGAACCCACAATCCTGGCCTCAGTGTGGACCCACACACCCGGCCTCAGTGTGGACCCACACTCCCGGCCTCAGTGTGAACCCACACTCCCGGCCTCAGTGTGGACCCACACTCCCTGTCTCAGTGTGGACCCACACTCCCTGTCTCAGTGTGGACCCATACACCCGGCCTCAGTGTGGACCCACACTCCCGGCCTCAGTGTGGACCCACACTCCCGGCCTCAGTGTGGACCCACACACCCGGCCTCAGTGTGGACCCACACTCCCGGCCTCAGTGTGGACCCACACTCCCTGCCTCAGTGTGAACCCACACTCCCGGCTTCAGTGTGAACCCAGACTCCTGGCCTCAGTGTGGACCCACACTCCTGGCCTCAGTGTGAACGAAGACTCCTGGCCTCAGTGTGAACCCACACTCCTGGCCTCAGTGTGAACCCAGACTCCTGGCCTCAGTGTGAACCCACACTCCCGGCCTAAGTGTGAACCCAGACTCCCAGCCTCAGTGTGAACCCAGACTCCTGGCCTCAGTGTGGACCCACACTCCTGGCCTCAGTGTGGACCCACACTCCTGGCCTCAGTGTGGACCCACACTCCTGGCCTCAGTGTGGACCCAGACTCCTGGCCTCAGTGTGGACCCACCCTCCTGGCCTCAGTGTGGACCCACACTCCTGGCCTCAGTGTGAACCCATACTCCTGGCCTCAGTGTGAACCCACACACCCGGCCTCAGTGTGAACCCACTCTCCCTGCCTCAGTGTGAACCCACTCTCCCTGCCTCAGTGTGAACCCACACTCCCGGCCTCAGTGTGGACCCACACTCCCTGCCTCAGTGTGAACCCACTCTCCCTGCCTCAGTTTGAACCCACACTCCCGGCCTCAGTGTGAACCCACTCTCCCTGCCTCAGTTTGGACCCACACTCCCGGCCTCAGTGTGGACCCACACTCTAGGCCTCAGTGTGGACCCACACTCCCGGCCTCAGTGTGGACCCACACTCCCGGCCTCAGTGTGGACCCACACTCCCGGCCTCAGTGTGAACCCACACTCCCGGCCTCAGTGTGAACCCACACTCCCGGCCTCAGTGTGGACCCACACTCCCGGCCTCAGTGTGGACCCACACTCCCGGCCTCAGTGTGGACCCACACTCCTGGCCTCAGTGTGGACTCACACTCCCGGCCTCAGAGTGGACCCACACACCCGGCCTCAGTGTGGAACCACACTCCCGGCCTCAGTGTGAACCCACACACCCGGCCTCAGTGTGGACCCACACTCCTGGCCTCAGTGTGGACTCACACTCCCGGCCTCAGTGTGGACCCACACTCCCGGCCTCAGTGTGGACCCACACACCCGGGCTCAGTGTGGACCCACACTCCCGGCCTCAGTGTGGACCCACACTCCCGGCCTCAGTGTGAACCCACACTCCCGGCCTCAGTGTGAACCCACACTCCCGGCCTCAGTGTGGACCCACACTCCCGGCCTCAGTGTGGACCCACACTCCCGGCCTCAGTGTGAACCCACACTCCCGGCCTCAGTGTGAACCCACACTCCCGGCCTCAGTGTGGACCCACACTCCCGGCCTCAGTGTGGACTCACACTCCCGGCCTCAGTGTGAACCCACACTCCCGGCCTCAGTGTGAACCCAGACTCCTGGCCTCAGTGTGGACCCACACTCCCGGCCTCAGTGTAGACTCACACTCCTGGCCTCAGTGTGGACCCACACTCCCGGCCTCAGTGTAGACTCACACTCCTGGCCTCAGTGTGGACCCACACTCCCGGCCTCAGTGTGGACCCACACTCCCGGCCTCAGTGTGGACCCACACTCCCGGCCTCAGTGTGGACCCACACTCCTGGCCTCAGTGTGGACCCACACTCCTGGCCTCAGTGTGAACCCACACTCCCGGCCTCAGTGTGAACCCACACTCCCGGCCTCAGTGTGAACCCACACTCCCGGCCTCAGTGTGAACCCACACTCCCGGCCTCAGTGTGACCCCAGACTCCCAGCCTCAGCGTGACCCCACACACCTGGCCTCAGCGTGGACCCACACTCCCGGACTCAGCGTGGCCCCACACTCCCGGCCTCAGTGTGGACCCACACTCTAGGCCTCAGTGTGGACCCACACTCCCGGCCTCAGTGTGGACCCACACTCCCGGCCTCAGTGTGGACCCACACTCCCGGCCTCAGTGTGAACCCACACTCCCGGCCTCAGTGTGAACCCACACTCCCGGCCTCAGTGTGGACCCACACTCCCGGCCTCAGTGTGGACCCACACTCCCGGCCTCAGTGTGGACCCACACTCCTGGCCTCAGTGTGGACTCACACTCCCGGCCTCAGAGTGGACCCACACACCCGGCCTCAGTGTGGAACCACACTCCCGGCCTCAGTGTGAACCCACACACCCGGCCTCAGTGTGGACCCACACTCCTGGCCTCAGTGTGGACTCACACTCCCGGCCTCAGTGTGGACCCACACTCCCGGCCTCAGTGTGGACCCACATACCCGGGCTCAGTGTGGACCCACACTCCCGGCCTCAGTGTGGACCCACACTCCCGGCCTCAGTGTGAACCCACACTCCCGGCCTCAGTGTGAACCCACACTCCCGGCCTCAGTGTGAACCCACACTCCCGGCCTCAGTGTGAACCCACACACCCGGCCTCAGTGTGGACCCACACTCCTGGCCTCAGTGTGGACCCACACTCCCGGCCTCAGTGTGGACCCACACTCCCGGCCTCAGTGTGAACCCACACTCCCGGCCTCAGTGTGAACCCACACTCCCGGCCTCAGTGTGGACCCACACTCCCGGCCTCAGTGTGGACTCACACTCCCGGCCTCAGTGTGAACCCACACTCCCGGCCTCAGTGTGAACCCAGACTCCTGGCCTCAGTGTGGACCCACACTCCCGGCCTCAGTGTAGACTCACACTCCTGGCCTCAGTGTGGACCCACACTCCCGGCCTCAGTGTAGACTCACACTCCTGGCCTCAGTGTTGACCCACACTCCCGGCCTCAGTGTGGACCCACACTCCTGGCCTCAGTGTGGACCCACACTCCCGGCCTCAGTGTGGACCCACACTCCTGGCCTCAGTGTGGACCCACACTCCTGGCCTCAGTGTGAACCCACACTCCCGGCCTCAGTGTGAACCCACACTCCTGGCCTCAGTTTGGACCCACACTCCCGGCCTCAGTGTGAACCCACACTCCCGGCCTCAGTGTGACCCCAGACTCCCAGCCTCAGCGTGACCCCACACACCTGGCCTCAGCGTGGACCCACACTCCCGGACTCAGCGTGGCCCCACACTCCCGGCATCAGCGCGGACCCACACTCCCGGCCTCGGTTTGGACCCACACTCCCGGCCTCGGTGTGGACCCACACTCCCGGCCTCAGTGTGGACCCACACTCCCGGCCTCAGTGTGAACCCACACTCCCGGCCTCAGTGTAGACTCACACTCCTGGCCTCAGTGTGGACCCACACTCCTGGCCTCAGTGTGGACCCACACTCCCGGCCTCAGTGTGGACCCACACTCCCTGCCTCAGTGTGGACCCACACTCCTGGCCTCAGTGTGGACCCACACTCCCGGCCTCAGTGTGGACCCACAAACCCGGCCTCAGTGTGAACCCACACTCCCGGCCTCAGTGTGAACCCACACTCCCGGCCTCAGTGTAGACTCACACTCCCGGCCTCAGTGTGGACCCACACTCCCGGCCTCAGTGTGGACCCACACTCCCGGCCTCAGTGTGGACCCACAAACCCGGCCTCAGTGTGAACCCACACTCCCGGCCTCAGTGTGAACCCACACTCCCGGCCTCAGTGTAGACTCACACTCCTGGCCTCAGTGTGAACCCACACTCCCGGCCTCAGTGTGGACCCACACTCCCGGCCTCAGTGTGGACCCACACTCCTGGCCTCAGTGTGGACCCACACTCCTGGCCTCAGTGTGGACCCACACTCCCGGCCTCAGTGTGACCCCAGACTCCCAGCCTCAGTGTGAACCCAGACTCCCAGCCTCAGTGTGGACCCACACTCCCGGCCTCAGTGTGGACCCACACTTCCGGCCTCGGTTTGGACCCACACTCCCGGCCTCAGTGTGAACCCACAGACCTGGCCTCAGTGTAGACCCACACTCCCGGCCTCAGCGTGGCCCCACACTCCTGGCCTCAGTGTGGACTCACACTCCCTGCCTCAGTGTGGACCCACACTCCCGGCCTCAGTGTGGACTCACACTCCCGGACTCAGCGTGGCCCCACACTCCCGGCCTCAGTGTGGACCCACACTCCCGGCCTCAGTGTGGACCCACACTCCCGGCCTCAGTGTGGACCCACACTCCCGGCCTCAGTGTGGACCCACACTCCCGGCCTCAGTGTAGACTCACACTCCTGGCCTCAGTGTGGACACACACTCCCGGCCTCAGTGTGGAACCACACTCCCGGCCTCAGTGTGGACCCACACTCCCGGCCTCAGTGTGCACCCACACTCCCGGCCTCAGTGTAGACTCACACTCCCGGCCTCAGTGTAGACTCACACTCCTGGCCTCAGTCTGGACACACTCTCCAGGCCTCTGTGTGGACCTAAACTCCCGGCCTCAATGTGGACACTCACACCAGGCCTCAGTGTGGACCCACATATCCGGCCTCAGTGTGGACCCACACTCCCGGCCTCAGTGTAGACTCACACTCCTGGCCTCAGTTTGGACCCCCACTCCCGGCCTCAGTGTGAACCCACACTCCTGGCCTCAGTTTGGACCCCCACTCCTGGCATCAGTGTGAACCCACACTCCAGGCCTCAGTGTGAACCCACACTCCCGGCCTCAGTGTGAACCCACACTCCTGGCCTCAGTTTGGACCCCCACTCCTGGCATCAGTGTGAACCCACACTCCAGGCCTCAGTGTGACCCCAGACGCCCAGCCTCAGTGTGAACCCACACTCCCGGCCTCAGTGTGAACCCACACTCCCGGCCTCAGTGTGGACCCACACTCCCGGCTTCAGTGTGAACCCAGACTCCCGGCCTCAGCGTGGACCCACACTCCCGGCCTCAGTGTGGACCCACACTCCCGGCCTCAGTGTGAACCCACACTCCCGGCCTCAGTGTGGACCCACACTCCCGGCCTCAGTGTGGACCCACACTCCCGGCCTCAGTGTGGACCCACACTCCCGGCCTCAGTGTGGACCCACACTCCCGGCCTCAGTGTGGACCCACACTCCCGGCCTCAGTGTGGACTCACACTCCCTGCCTCAGTGTGAACCCACACTCCCGGCCTCAGTGTGGACCCACACTCCCGGCCTCAGTGTGGACCCACACTCCAGGCCTCAGTGTGGACCCACACTCCCGGCCTCAGTGTGGACCCACACTCCCGGCCTCAGTGTGGACCCACACTCCCGGCCTCAGTGTGGACCCAGACTCCAGGACTCAGTGTGGACCCAGACTCCCGGCCTCAGTGTGGACCCAGACTCCAGGCCTCAGTGTGGACCCAGACTCCTGGCCTCAGTGTGGACCCACACTCCTGGCCTCAGTGTGAACCCAGACTCCTGGCATCAGTGTGAACCCACACTCCTGGCCTCAGTGTGAACCCACACTCCTGGCCTCAGTGTGGACCCACACTCCCGGCCTCAGTGTGAACCCACACTCCCGGCCTCAGTGTGAACCCACACTCCTGGCCTCAGTGTGAACCCACACTCCCGGCCTCAGTTTGGACCCACACTCCCGGCCTCAGTGTGGACCCACACTCCCGGCCTCAATGTGAACCCACACTCCCGGCCTCAGTGTGGACCCACACTCATGGCCTCAGTGTGGACCCACACTCCTGGCCTCAGTGTGAACCCACACTCCTGGCCTCAGTGTGAACCCAGACTCCTGGCCTCAGTGTGGACCCAGACTCCTGGCCTCTGTGTGGACCCAGACTCCTGGCCTCAGTGTGGACCCAGACCCCTGGCCTCAGTGTGCACCCAGACTCCTGGCCTCAGTGTGGACCCACACTCCTGGCATCAGTGTGAACACAGACTCCTGGCCTCAGTGTGAACCCACACTCCCGGCCTCAGTGTGGACCCACACTCCTGGCATCAGTGTGAACACAGACTCCTGGCCTCAGTGTGGACCCACACTCCCGGCCTCAGTGTGAACCCACACTCCTGGCCTCAGTGTGGACCCACACTCCTGGCCTCAGTGTGGACCCACACTCCCGGCCTCGGTGTGAACCCACACTCCCGGCCTCAGTGTGGACCCATACACCCGGCCTCAGTGTGGACCCACACTCCTGGCCTCAGTGTGAACCCACACTCCTGGCCTCAGTGTGGACCCACACTCCTGGCCTCAGTGTGAACCCAGACTCCTGGCCTCAGTGTTAACCCAGACTCCTGGCCTCAGTGTGGACCCAGACTCCTGGCCTCAGTGTGGACCCAGACTCCTGGCCTCAGTGTGGACCCAGACTCCTGGCCTCAGTCTGGACCCAGACTCCCTGCCTCAGTGTGAACACAGACTCCTGGCCTCAGTGTGGACCCACACTCCCGGCCTCAGTGTGAACCCACACTCCTGGCCTCAGTGTGGACCCACACACCCGGCCTCAGTGTGGACCCACACTCCCGGCCTCAGTGTGAACCCACACTCCCGGCCTCAGTGTGGACCCACACTCCCTGTCTCAGTGTGGACCCACACTCCCTGTCTCAGTGTGGACCCATACACCCGGCCTCAGTGTGGACCCACACTCCCGGCCTCAGTGTGGACCCACACTCCCGGCCTCAGTGTGGACTCACACTCCCGGCCTCAGAGTGGACCCACACACCCGGCCTCAGTGTGGAACCACACTCCCGGCCTCAGTGTGAACCCACACACCCGGCCTCAGTGTGGACCCACACTCCTGGCCTCAGTGTGGACTCACACTCCCGGCCTCAGTGTGGACCCACACTCCCGGCCTCAGTGTGGACCCACACACCCGGGCTCAGTGTGGACACACACTCCCGGCCTCAGTGTGGACCCACACTCCCGG
This sequence comes from Chiloscyllium punctatum, assembly GCF_047496795.1. Classification (NCBI taxonomy): domain Eukaryota; kingdom Metazoa; phylum Chordata; class Chondrichthyes; order Orectolobiformes; family Hemiscylliidae; genus Chiloscyllium; species Chiloscyllium punctatum. Next base: position 19,070,030 of record NC_092760.1, read on the forward strand.
CCTCAGTGTGAACCGACACTCCCGGCCTCAGTGTGAACCCACACTCCCGGCCTCAGTGTGGACCCACACTCCCGGCCTCAGTGTGGACCCACACTCCCGGCCTCAGTGTGAACCCACACTCCCGGCCTCAGTGTGAACCCACACTCCCGGCCTCAGTGTGGACCCACACTCCCGGCCTCAGTGTGGACTCACACTCCCGGCCTCAGTGTGAACCCACACTCCCGGCCTCAGTGTGAACCCAGACTCCTGGCCTCAGTGTGGAACCACACTCCCGGCCTCAGTGTAGACTCACACTCCTGGCCTCAGTGTGAACCCACACTCCCGGCCTCAGTGTGAACCCACACTCCCGGCCTCAGTTTGGACCCACACTCCCGGCCTCAGTGTGAACCCACACTCCCGGCCTCAGTGTGACCCCAGACTCCCAGCCTCAGCGTGACCCCACACACCTGGCCTCAGCGTGGCCCCACACTCCCGGCATCAGCGTGGACCCACACTCCCGGCCTCGGTTTGGACCCACACTCCCGGCCTCAGTGTGGACCCACACTCCCGGCCTCAGTGTGGACCCACACTCCCGGCCTCAGTGTGAACCCACACTCCCGGCCTCAGTGTAGACTCACACTCCTGGCCTCAGTGTGGACCCACACTCCTGGCCTCAGTGTGGACCCACACTCCCGGCCTCAGTGTGGACCCACACTCCCTGCCTCAGTGTGGACCCACACTCCTGGCCTCAGTGTGGACCCACACTCCCGGCCTCAGTGTGGACCCACAAACCCGGCCTCAGTGTGAACCCACACTCCCGGCCTCAGTGTGAACCCACACTCCCGGCCTCAGTGTAGACTCACACTCCCGGCCTCAGTGTGGACCCACACTCCCGGCCTCAGTGTGGACCCACACTCCCGGCCTCAGTGTGGACCCACAAACCCGGCCTCAGTGTGAACCCACACTCCCGGCCTCAGTGTGAACCCACACTCCCGGCCTCAGTGTAGACTCACACTCCTGGCCTCAGTGTGAACCCACACTCCCGGCCTCAGTGTGGACCCACACTCCCGGCCTCAGTGTGGACCCACACTCCTGGCCTCAGTGTGGACCCACACTCCTGGCCTCAGTGTGGACCCACACTCCCGGCCTCAGTGTGGACCCACACTCCCTGTCTCAGTGTGGACCCACACTCCCTGTCTCAGTGTGGACCCATACACCCGGCCTCAGTGTGGACCCACACTCCCGGCCTCAGTGTGGACCCACACTCCCGGCCTCAGTGTGGACCCACACACCCGGCCTCAGTGTGGACCCACACTCCCGGCCTCAGTGTGGACCCACACTCCCTGCCTCAGTGTGAACCCACACTCCCGGCTTCAGTGTGAACCCAGACTCCTGGCCTCAGTGTGGACCCACACTCCTGGCCTCAGTGTGAACGAAGACTCCTGGCCTCAGTGTGAACCCACACTCCTGGCCTCAGTGTGAACCCAGACTCCTGGCCTCAGTGTGAACCCACACTCCCGGCCTAAGTGTGAACCCAGACTCCCAGCCTCAGTGTGAACCCAGACTCCTGGCCTCAGTGTGGACCCACACTCCTGGCCTCAGTGTGGACCCACACTCCTGGCCTCAGTGTGGACCCACACTCCTGGCCTCAGTGTGGACCCAGACTCCTGGCCTCAGTGTGGACCCACCCTCCTGGCCTCAGTGTGGACCCACACTCCTGGCCTCAGTGTGAACCCATACTCCTGGCCTCAGTGTGAACCCACACACCCGGCCTCAGTGTGAACCCACTCTCCCTGCCTCAGTGTGAACCCACTCTCCCTGCCTCAGTGTGAACCCACTCTCCCTGCCTCAGTGTGAACCCACACTCCCGGCCTCAGTGTGGACCCACACTCCCTGCCTCAGTGTGAACCCACTCTCCCTGCCTCAGTTTGAACCCACACTCCCGGCCTCAGTGTGAACCCACTCTCCCTGCCTCAGTTTGGACCCACACTCCCGGCCTCAGTGTGGACCCACACTCTAGGCCTCAGTGTGGACCCACACTCCCGGCCTCAGTGTGGACCCACACTCCCGGCCTCATTGTGGACCCACACTCCCGGCCTCAGTGTGAACCCACACTCCCGGCCTCAGTGTGAACCCACACTCCCGGCCTCAGTGTGGACCCACACTCCCGGCCTCAGTGTGGACCCACACTCCCGGCCTCAGTGTGGTCCCACACTCCTGGCCTCAGTGTGGACTCACACTCCCGGCCTCAGAGTGGACCCACACACCCGGCCTCAGTGTGGAACCACACTCCCGGCCTCAGTGTGAACCCACACACCCGGCCTCAGTGTGGACCCACACTCCTGGCCTCAGTGTGGACTCACACTCCCGGCCTCAGTGTGGACCCACACTCCCGGCCTCAGTGTGGACCCACACACCCGGGCTCAGTGTGGACCCACACTCCCGGCCTCAGTGTGGACCCACACTCCCGGCCTCAGTGTGAACCCACACTCCCGGCCTCAGTGTGAACCCACACTCCCGGCCTCAGTGTGGACCCACACTCCCGGCCTCAGTGTGGACCCACACTCCCGGCCTCAGTGTGAACCCACACTCCCGGCCTCAGTGTGAACCCACACTCCCGGCCTCAGTGTGGACCCACACTCCCGGCCTCAGTGTGGACTCACACTCCCGGCCTCAGTGTGAACCCACACTCCCGGCCTCAGTGTGAACCCAGACTCCTGGCCTCAGTGTGGACCCACACTCCCGGCCTCAGTGTAGACTCACACTCCTGGCCTCAGTGTGGACCCACACTCCCGGCCTCAGTGTAGACTAACACTCCTGGCCTCAGTGTGGACCCACACTCCCGGCCTCAGTGTGGACCCACACTCCCGGCCTCAGTGTGGACCCACACTCCCGGCCTCAGTGTGGACCCACACTCCTGGCCTCAGTGTGGACCCACACTCCTGGCCTCAGCGTGAACCCACACTCCCGGCCTCGGTGTGAACCCACACTCCTGGCCTCAGTTTGGACCCACACTCCCGGCCTCAGTGTGAACCCACACTCCCGGCCTCAGTGTGACCCCAGACTCCCAGCCTCAGCGTGACCCCACACACCTGGCCTCAGCGTGGACCCACACTCCCGGACTCAGCGTGGCCCCACACTCCCGGCCTCAGTGTGGACCCACACTCTAGGCCTCAGTGTGGACCCACACTCCCGGCCTCAGTGTGGACCCACACTCCCGGCCTCAGTGTGGACCCACACTCCCGGCCTCAGTGTGAACCCACACTCCCGGCCTCAGTGTGAACCCACACTCCCGGCCTCAGTGTGGACCCACACTCCCGGCCTCAGTGTGGACCCACACTCCCGGCCTCAGTGTGGACCCACACTCCTGGCCTCAGTGTGGACTCACACTCCCGGCCTCAGAGTGGACCCACACACCCGGCCTCAGTGTGGAACCACACTCCCGGCCTCAGTGTGAACCCACACACCCGGCCTCAGTGTGGACCCACACTCCTGGCCTCAGTGTGGACTCACACTCCCGGCCTCAGTGTGGACCCACACTCCCGGCCTCAGTGTGGACCCACACACCCGGGCTCAGTGTGGACACACACTCCCGGCCTCAGTGTGGACCCACACTCCCGGCCTCAGTGTGAACCCACACTCCCGGCCTCAGTGTGAACCCACACTCCCGGCCTCAGTGTGGACCCACACTCCCGGCCTCAGTGTGGACCCACACTCCCGGCCTCAGTGTGAACCCACACTCCCGGCCTCAGAGTGAACCCACACTCCCGGCCTCAGTGTGGACCCACACTCCCGGCCTCAGTGTGGACTCACACTCCCGGCCTCAGTGTGAACCCACACTCCCGGCCTCAGTGTGAACCCAGACTCCTGGCCTCAGTGTGGACCCACACTCCCGGCCTCAGTGTAGACTCACACTCCTGGCCTCAGTGTGAACCCACACTCCCGGCCTCAGTGTGAACCCACACTCCCGGCCTCAGTGTGACCCCAGACTCCCAGCCTCAGCGTGGCCCCACACTCCCGGCATCAGCGCGGACCCACACTCCCGGCCTCGGTTTGGACCCACACTCCCGGCCTCAGTGTGGACCCACACTCCCGGCCTCAGTGTGGACCCACACTCCCGGCCTCAGTGTGAACCCACACTCCCGGCCTCAGTGTGAACCCACACTCCCGGCCTCAGTGTAGACTCACACTCCTGGCCTCAGTGTGGACCCACACTCCTGGCCTCAGTGTGGACCCACACTCCCGGCCTCAGTGTGGACCCACACTCCCTGCCTCAGTGTGGACCCACACTCCTGGCCTCAGTGTGGACCCACACTCCCGGCCTCAGTGTGGACCCACAAACCCGGCCTCAGTGTGAACCCACACTCCCGGCCTCAGTGTGAACCCACACTCCCGGCCTCAGTGTAGACTCACACTCCCGGCCTCAGTGTGGACCCACACTCCCGGCCTCAGTGTGGACCCACACTCCCGGCCTCAGTGTGGACCCACAAACCCGGCCTCAGTGTGAACCCACACTCCCGGCCTCAGTGTGAACCCACACTCCCGGCCTCAGTGTAGACTCACACTCCTGGCCTCAGTGTGAACCCACACTCCCGGCCTCAGTGTGGACCCACACTCCCGGCCTCAGTGTGGACCCACACTCCTGGCCTCAGTGTGGACCCACACTCCTGGCCTCAGTGTGGACCCACACTCCCGGCCTCAGTGTGACCCCAGACTCCCAGCCTCAGTGTGAACCCAGACTCCCAGCCTCAGTGTGGACCCACACTCCCGGCCTCAGTGTGGACCCACACTTCCGGCCTCGGTTTGGACCCACACTCCCGGCCTCAGTGTGAACCCACAGACCTGGCCTCAGTGTAGACCCACACTCCCGGCCTCAGCGTGGCCCCACACTCCTGGCCTCAGTGTGGACTCACACTCCCTGCCTCAGTGTGGACCCACACTCCCGGCCTCAGTGTGGACTCACACTCCCGGACTCAGCGTGGCCCCACACTCCCGGCCTCAGTGTGGACCCACACTCCCGTCCTCAGTGTGGACCCACACTCCCGGCCTCAGTGTGGACCCACACTCCCGGCCTCAGTGTGGACCCACACTCCCGGCCTCAGTGTAGACTCACACTCCTGGCCTCAGTGTGGACACACACTCCCGGCCTCAGTGTGGAACCACACTCCCGGCCTCAGTGTGGACCCACACTCCCGGCCTCAGTGTGCACCCACACTCCCGGCCTCAGTGTAGACTCACACTCCCGGCCTCAGTGTAGACTCACACTCCTGGCCTCAGTCTGGACACACTCTCCAGGCCTCTGTGTGGACCTAAACTCCCGGCCTCAATGTGGACACTCACACCAGGCCTCAGTGTGGACCCACATATCCGGCCTCAGTGTGGACCCACACTCCCGGCCGCAGTGTAGACTCACACTCCTGGCCTCAGTTTGGACCCCCACTCCCGGCCTCAGTGTGAACCCACACTCCTGGCCTCAGTTTGGACCCCCACTCCTGGCATCAGTGTGAACCCACACTCCAGGCCTCAGTGTGAACCCACACTCCCGGCCTCAGTGTGAACCCACACTCCCGGCTTCAGTGTGAACCCAGACTACTGGCCTCAGTGTGACCCCAGACGCCCAGCCTCAGTGTGAACCCACACTCCCGGCCTCAGTGTGAACCCACACTCCCGGCTTCAGTGTGAACCCAGACTCCCGGCCTCAGCGTGGACCCACACTCCCGGCCTCAGTGTGGAACCACACTCCCGGCCTCAGTGTGGACTCACACTCCCGGCCTCTGTCTGGACACACACTCCCGGTCTCAGTGTGGACCCACACTCCCGGCCTCAGCGTGGACCCACACTCCCGGCCTCAGTGTGGACCCACACTCCCGGCCTCAGTGTGGACCCAGACTCCTGGCCTCAGTGTGGACCCACACTCCTGGCCTCAGTGTGAACCCGGACTCCCGGCATCAGTGTGAACCCACACTCCCGGCCTCAGTGTGGACCCACACTCCCGGCCTCAGTGTGAACCCACACTCCCGGCCTCAGTGTGGACCCACATTCCCGGCCTCAGTGTGGACCCACACTCCCGGCCTCAGTGTGGACCCACACTCTAGGCCTCAGTGTGGACCCACACTCCCGGTCTCAGTGTGGACTCTCACTCCCGGCCTCAATGTGGACCCACACTCCCGGCCTCAGTGTGGACCCACACTCCTGGCCTCCGTATGGACCCACACTCCCGGTCTCAGTGTGGACCCAAACTCCCTCGCTCAGTGTGAACCCACACTCCCGGCCTCAGTGTGAACCCACACTCCCGGCCTCAATGTGGACCCATACACCCGGCCTCAGTGTGGACCCATACACCCGGCCTCAGTGTGGACCCACACTCCCGGCCTCAGCGTGGCCCCACACTCCTGGCCTCAGCGTGGACCCATACACCCGGCCTCAGTGTGGACCCACACTCCCGGCCTCAGCGTGGCCCCACACTCCTGGCCTCAGCGTGGACCCATACACCCGGCCTCAGTGTGAACCCACACTCCCGGCCTCAGTGTAGACTCACACTCCCGGCCTCAGTGTGGACCCACACTCCCGGCCTCAGTGTGAACCCCCACTCCCGGCCTCAGTGTAGACTCACACTCCTGGCCTCAGTGTGGACCCACACTCCCGGCCTCAGTGTAGACTCACACTCCTGGCCTCAGTGTGGAACCACACTCCCGGCCTCAGTGTGGACCCACACTCCCGGCCTCAGTGTGGACCCACACTCCCGGCCTCAGTGTGGACCCACACTCCTGGCCTCAGTGTGGACCCACACTCCCGGCCTCGGTTTGGACCCACACTCCCTGCCTCAGTGTGAACCCACACTCCCGGCCTCAGTGTGGACCCACACTCCCGGCCTCAGCGTGGCCCCACACTCCTGGCCTCAGCGTGGACCCACACTCCCGGCCTCAGTGTGGACTCACACTCCCGGACTCAGCGTGGCCCCACACTCCCGGCCTCAGCGTGGACCCACACTCCCGGCCTCAGTGTGGACCCACACTCCCGGCCTCAGTGTGGACCCACACTCCCGGCCTCAGTGTAGACTCACACTCCTGGCCTCAGTGTGGACACACACTCCCGGCCTCAGTGTGCACCCACACTCCCGGCCTCAGTGTGCACCCACACTCCCGGCCTCAGTGTAGACTCACACTCCCGGCCTCAGTGTAGACTCACACTCCCGGCCTCAGTCTGGACACACTCTCCAGGCCTCTGTGTGGACCTAAACTCCCGGCCTCAATGTGGACACTCACACCAGGCCTCAGTGTGGACCCACATATCCGGCCTCAGTGTGGACCCACACTCCCGGCCTCAGTGTAGACTCACACTCCTGGCCTCAGTTTGGACCCCCACTCCCGGCCTCAGTGTGAACCCACACTCCTGGCCTCAGTTTGGACCCCCACTCCCGGCCTCAGTGTGAACACACACTCCTGGCCTCAGTTTGGACCCCCACTCCTGGCATCAGTGTGAACCCACACTCCCGGCCTCAGTGTGGACACACACTCCCGGTCTCAGTGTGAACCCACACTCCCGGTCTCAGTGTGGACCCACACTCCCGGCCTCAGTGTGGACCCACACTCCCGGCCTCAGTGTGGACCCACACTCCCGGCCTCAGTGTGGACTCACACTCCCGGCCTCAGTGTGAACCCACACTCCCGGCCTCAGTGTGGACCCACACTCCCGGCCTCAGTGTGGACTCACACTCCCGGCCTCAGTGTGAACCCAGACTCCTGGCCTCAGTGTGGACCCACACTCCCGGCCTCAGTGTAGACTCACACTCCTGGCCTCAGTGTGGACCCACACTCCCGGCCTCAGTGTAGACTCACACTCCTGGCCTCAGTGTGGACCCACACTCCTGGCCTCAGTGTGGACTCACACTCCCGGCCTCAGTGTGGACCCACACTCCCGGCCTCAGTGTGGACCCACACACCCGGGCTCAGTGTGGACCCACACTCCCGGCCTCAGTGTGGACCCACACTCCCGGCCTCAGTGTGAACCCACACTCCCGGCCTCAGTGTGAACCCACACTCCCGGCCTCAGTGTGGACCCACACTCCCGGCCTCAGTGTGGACCCACACTCCCGGCCTCAGTGTGAACCCACACTCCCGGCCTCAGTGTGAACCCACACTCCCGGCCTCAGTGTGGACCCACACTCCCGGCCTCAGTGTGGACTCACACTCCCGGCCTCAGTGTGAACCCACACTCCCGGCCTCAGTGTGAACCCAGACTCCTGGCCTCAGTGTGGACCCACACTCCCGGCCTCAGTGTAGACTCACACTCCTGGCCTCAGTGTGGACCCACACTCCCGGCCTCAGTGTAGACTCACACTCCTGGCCTCAGTGTGGACCCACACTCCCGGCCTCAGTGTGGACCCACACTCCCGGCCTCAGTGTGGACCCACACTCCCGGCCTCAGTGTGGACCCACACTCCTGGCCTCAGTGTGGACCCACACTCCTGGCCTCAGTGTGAACCCACACTCCCGGCCTCAGTGTGAACCCACACTCCTGGCCTCAGTTTGGACCCACACTCCCGGCCTCAGTGTGACCCCAGACTCCCAGCCTCAGCGTGGCCCCACACACCTGGCCTCAGCGTGGACCCACACTCCCGGACTCAGCGTGGCCCCACACTCCCGGCATCAGCGCGGACCCACACTCCCGGCCTCGGTTTGGACCCACACTCCCGGCCTCAGTGTGGACCCACACTCCCGGCCTCAGTGTGGACCCACACTCCCGGCCTCAGTGTGAACCCACACTCCCGGCCTCAGTGTGAACCCACACTCCCGGCCTCAGTGTAGACTCACACTCCTGGCCTCAGTGTGGACCCACACTCCCGGCCTCAGTGTGAACCCACACTCCCGGCCTCAGTGTAGACTCACACTCCTGGCCTCAGTGTGAACCCACACTCCTGGCCTCAGTGTGGACCCACACTCCCGGCCTCAGTGTGGACCCACACTCCCTGCCTCAGTGTGGACCCACACTCCTGGCCTCAGTGTGGACCCACACTCCCGGCCTCAGTGTGGACCCACAAACCCGGCCTCAGTGTGAACCCACACTCCCGGCCTCAGTGTGAACCCACACTCCCGGCCTCAGTGTAGTCTCACACTCCTGGCCTCAGTGTGAACCCACACTCCCGGCCTCAGTGTGGACCCACACTCCCGGCCTCAGTGTGGACCCACACTCCCGGCCTCAGTGTGTACCCACACTCCCGGCCTCAGTGTGGACCCACACTCCCGGCCTCAGTGTGGACCCACACTCCTGGCCTCAGTGTGGACCCACACTCCTGGCCTCAGTGTGGACCCACACTCCCGGCCTCAGTGTGACCCCAGACTCCCAGCCTCAGTGTGAACCCAGACTCCCAGCCTCAGTGTGGACCCACACTCCCGGCCTCAGTGTGGACCCACACTTCCGGCCTCGGTTTGGACCCACACTCCCGGCCTCAGTGTGAACCCACAGACCTGGCCTCAGTGTAGACCCACACTCCCGGCCTCAGCGTGGCCCCACACTCCTGGCCTCAGTGTGGACTCACACTCCCTGCCTCAGTGTGGACCCACACTCCCGGCCTCAGTGTGGACTCACACTCCCGGACTCAGCGTGGCCCCACACTCCCGGCCTCAGTGTGGACCCACACTCCCGGCCTCAGTGTGGACCCACACTCCCGGCCTCAGTGTGAACCCACACTCCCGGCCTCAGTGTAGACTCACACTCCCGGCCTCAGTGTGGACCCACACTCCCGGCCTCAGTGTAGACTCACACTCCTGGCCTCAGTGTGGACACACACTCCCGGCCTCAGTGTGGAACCACACTCCCGGCCTCAGTGTGGACCCACACTCCCGGCCTCAGTGTGCACCCACACTCCCGGCCTCAGTGTAGACTCACACTCCCGGCCTCAGTGTAGACTCACACTCCTGGCCTCAGTCTGGACACACTCTCCAGGCCTCTGTGTGGACCTAAACTCCCGGCCTCAATGTGGACACTCACACCAGGCCTCAGTGTGGACCCACATATCCGGCCTCAGTGTGGACCCACACTCCCGGCCTCAGTGTAGACTCACACTCCTGGCCTCAGTTTGGACCCCCACTCCCGGCCTCAGTGTGAACCCACACTCCTGGCCTCAGTTTGGACCCCCACTCCCGGCCTCAGTGTGAACCCACACTCCTGGCATCAGTGTGAACCCACACTCCAGGCCTCAGTGTGAACCCACACTCCCGGCCTCAGTGTGAACCCACACTCCCGGCTTCAGTGTGAACCCAGACTACTGGCCTCAGTGTGACCCCAGACGCCCAGCCTCAGTGTGAAACCACACTCCCGGCCTCAGTGTGAACCCACACTCCCGGCTTCAGTGTGAACCCAGACTCCCGGCCTCAGCGTGGACCCACACTCCCGGCCTCAGTGTGGACCCACACTCCCGGCCTCAGTGTGGACCCACACTCCCGGCCTCAGTGTGGACTCACACTCCCGGCCTCTGTCTGGACACACACTCCCGGTCTCAGTGTGGACCCACACTCCCGGCCTCAGCGTGGACCCACACTCCTGGCCTCAGTGTGGACCCACACTCCCGGCCTCAGTGTGGACCCAGACTCCTGGCCTCAGTGTGGACCCACACTCCTGGCCTCAGTGTGAACCCAGACTCCCGGCATCAGTGTGAACCCACACTCCCGGCCTCAGTGTGGACCCACACTCCCGGCCTCAGTGTGAACCCACACTCCCGGCCTCAGTGTGGACCCACATTCCCGGCCTCAGTGTGGACCCACACTCCCGGCCTCAGTGTGAACCCACACTCCCGGCCTCAGTGTGGACCCACATTCCCGGCCTCAGTGTGGACCCACACTCCCGGCCTCAGTGTGGACCCACACTCTAGGCCTCAGTGTGGACCCACACTCCCGGTCTCAGTGTGGACTCCCACTCCCGGCCTCAATGTGGACCCACACTCCCGGCCTCAGTGTGGACCCACACTCCTGGCCTCCGTATGGACCCACACTCCCGGTCTCAGTGTGGACCCACACTCCCTCGCTCAGTGTGAACCCACACTCCCGGCCTCAGTGTGAACCCACACTCCCGGCCTCAATGTGGACCCATACACCCGGCCTCAGTGTGGACCCATACACCCGGCCTCAGTGTGGACCCACACTCCCGGCCTCAGCGTGGCCCCACACTCCTGGCCTCAGCGTGGACCCATACACCCGGCCTCAGTGTGGACCCACACTCCCGGCCTCAGCGTGGCCCCACACTCCTGGCCTCAGCGTGGACCCATACACCCGGCCTCAGTGTGAACCCACACTCCCGGCCTCAGTGTAGACTCACACTCCCGGCCTCAGTGTGGACCCACACTCCCGGCCTCAGTGTGAACCCCCACTCCCGGCCTCAGTGTAGACTCACACTCCTGGCCTCAGTGTGGACCCACACTCCCGGCCTCAGTGTAGACTCACACTCCTGGCCTCAGTGTGGACCCACACTCCCGGCCTCAGTGTGGACCCACACTCCTGGCCTCAGTGTGGACCCACACTCCTGGCCTCAGTGTGACCCCAGACTCCCAGCCTCAGTGTGAACCCAGACTCCCAGCCTCAGTGTGGACCCACACTCCCGGCCTCGGTTTGGACCCACACTCCCTGCCTCAGTGTGAACCCACACTCCCGGCCTCGGTTTGGACCCACACTCCCTACCTCAGTGTGAACCCACACTCCCGGCCTCAGTGTGGACCCACACTCCCGGCCTCAGCGTGGCCCCACACTCCTGGCCTCAGCGTGGACCCACACTCCCGGCCTCAGTGTGGACTCACACTCCCGGACTCAGCGTAGCCCCACACTCCCGGCCTCAGCGTGGACCCACACTCCCGGCCTCAGTGTGGACCCACACTCCCGGCCTCAGTGTGGACCCACACTCCCGGCCTCAGTGTAGACTCACACTCCTGGCCTCAGTGTGGACACACACTCCCGGCCTCAGTGTGCACCCACACTCCCGGCCTCAGTGTGCACCCACACTCCCGGCCTCAGTGTAGACTCACACTCCCGGCCTCAGTGTAGACTCACACTCCCGGCCTCAGTCTGGACACACTCTCCAGGCCTCTGTGTGGACCTAAACTCCCGGCCTCAATGTGGACACTCACACCAGGCCTCAGTGTGGACCCACATATCCGGCCTCAGTGTGGACCCACACTCCCGGCCTCAGTGTAGACTCACACTCCTGGCCTCAGTTTGGACCCCCACTCCCGGCCTCAGTGTGAACCCACACTCCTGGCCTCAGTTTGGACCCCCACTCCCGGCCTCAGTGTGAACCCACACTCCTGGCCTCAGTTTGGACCCCCACTCCTGGCATCAGTGTGAACCCACACTCCCGGCCTCAGTGTGGACACACACTCCCGGTCTCAGTGTGAACCCACACTCCCGGTCTCAGTGTGGACCCACACTCCCGGCCTCAGTGTGGACCCACACTCCCGGCCTCAGTGTGGACCCACACTCCCGGCCTCAGTGTGGACCCACACTCCCGGCCTCAGTGTGGACTCACACTCCCTGCCTCAGTGTGAACCCACACTCCCGGCCTCAGTGTGGACCCACACTCCCGGCCTCAGTGTGAACCCACACTCCCGGCCTCAGTGTGGACCCACACTCCCGGCCTCAGTGTGGACCCACACTCCCGGCCTCAGTGTGGACCCACACTCCCGGCCTCAGTGTGGACCCACACTCCCGGCCTCAGTGTGGACCCACACTCCCGGCCTCAGTGTGGACTCACACTCCCTGCCTCAGTGTGAACCCACACTCCCGGCCTCAGTGTGGACCCACACTCCCGGCCTCAGTGTGGACCCACACTCCAGGCCTCAGTGTGGACCCACACTCCCGGCCTCAGTGTGGACCCACACTCCCGGCCTCAGTGTGGACCCACACTCCCGGCCTCAGTGTGGACCCAGACTCCAGGACTCAGTGTGGACCCAGACTCCCGGCCTCAGTGTGGACCCAGACTCCAGGCCTCAGTGTGGACCCAGACTCCTGGCCTCAGTGTGGACCCACACTCCTGGCCTCAGTGTGAACCCAGACTCCTGGCATCAGTGTGAACCCACACTCCTGGCCTCAGTGTGAACCCACATACCTGGCCTCAGTGTGGACCCACACTCCCGGCCTCAGTGTGAACCCACACTCCCGGCCTCAGTGTGAACCCACACTCCTGGCCTCAGTGTGAACCCACACTCCCGGCCTCAGTTTGGACCCACACTCCCGGCCTCAGTGTGGACCCACACTCCCGGCCTCAGTGTGAACCCACACTCCCGGCCTCAGTGTGGACCCACACTCATGGCCTCAGTGTGGACCCACACTCCTGGCCTCAGTGTGAACCCACACTCCTGGCCTCAGTGTGAACCCAGACTCCTGGCCTCAGTGTGAACCCAGACTCCTGGCCTCAGTGTGGACCCAGACTCCTGGCCTCAGTGTGGACCCAGACTCCTGGCCTCAGTGTGGACCCAGACCCCTGGCCTCAGTGTGCACCCAGACTCCTGGCCTCAGTGTGGACCCACACTCCTGGCATCAGTGTGAACACAGACTCCTGGCCTCAGTGTGAACCCACACTCCCGGCCTCAGTGTGGACCCACACTCCTGGCATCAGTGTGAACACAGACTCCTGGCCTCAGTGTGAACCCAGACTCCTGGCCTCAGTGTGGACCCAGACTCCTGGCCTCAGTTTGGACCCACACTCCCGGCCTCAGTGTGAACCCACACTCCCGGCCTCAGTGTGAACCCACACTCCCGGCCTCAGTGTGAACCCACACTCCTGGCCTCAGTGTGAACCCTGACTCCCGGCCTCAGTCTGGATCCACACTCCTGGCCTCAGTGTGGACCCACACACCCGGCCTCAGTGTGAACCCACACTCCCGGCCTCAGTGTGGACCCACACTCCCGGCCTCAGTGTGGACCCACACTCCCGGCCTCAGTGTGAACCCTGACTCCCGGCCTCAGTGTGGACCCACACTCCCGGCCTCAGTGTGGACCCACACTCCCGGCCTCAGTGTGAACCCACACTCACTGCCTCAGTGTGGACCCACACTCCCGGCCTCAGTGTGGACTCACACTCTCGGCCTCAGTGTGGACCCACACTCCCGGCCTCAGTGTGGACCCACACTCCTGGCCTCAGTGTGAACCCTGACTCCCGGCCTCAGTGTGGACCCACACTCCCGGCCTCAGTGTGGACCCACACTCCTGGCCTCAGTGTGGACCGACACTCCCAGCCTCAGTGTGGACCCACACTCCCGGCCTCAGTGTGGACCCACACTCCCGGCCTCAGTGTGGAACCACACTCCCGGCCTCAGTGTGGACTCACACTCCCGGCCTCAGTGTGGACCCACACTCCCGGCCTCAGTGTGGACCCACACTCCCGGCCTCAGTGTGGACCCACACTCCTGGCCTCAGTGTGGACCCACACTCCCGGCCTCAGTGTAGACTCACACTCCTGGCCTCAGTGTGAACCCACACTCCCGGCCTCAGTGTGGACCCACACTCCCGGCCTCAGTGTGGACCCACACTCCTGGCCTCAGTGTGGACCCACACTCCTGGCCTCAGTGTGGACCCACACTCCCGGCCTCAGTGTGACCCCAGACTCCCAGCCTCAGTGTGAACCCAGACTCCCAGCCTCAGTGTGGACCCACACTCCCGGCCTCAGTGTGCACCCACACTCCCGGCCTCAGTGTAGACTCACACTCCCGGCCTCAGTGTAGACTCACACTCCTGGCCTCAGTCTGGACACACTCTCCAGGCCTCTGTGTGGACCTAAACTCCCGGCCTCAATGTGGACACTCACACCAGGCCTCAGTGTGGACCCACATATCCGGCCTCAGTGTAGACTCACACTCCTGGCCTCAGTGTGGACCCACACTCCCGGCCTCAGTGTGGACCCACACTCCCGGCCTCAGTGTGGACCCACACTCCCGGCCTCAGTGTAGACTCACACTCCTGGCCTCAGTTTGGACCCCCACTCCCGGCCTCAGTGTGAACCCACACTCCTGGCCTCAGTTTGGACCCCCACTCCTGGCATCAGTGTGAACTCACACTCCCGGCCTCAGTGTGAACCCACACTCCCGGCTTCAGTGTGAACCCAGACTACTGGCCTCAGTGTGACCCCAGACGCCCAGCCTCAGTGTGAACCCACACTCCCGGCCTCAGTGTGAACCCACACTCCCGGCTTCAGTGTGAACCCAGACTCCCGGCCTCAGCGTGGACCCACACTCCCGGCCTCAGTGTGGACCCACACTCCCGGCCTCAGTGTGGACTCACACTCCCGGCCTCTGTCTGGACACACACTCCCGGTCTCAGTGTGGACCCACACTCCCGGCCTCAGCGTGGACCCACACTCCCGGCCTCAGTGTGGACCCACACTCCCGGCCTCAGTGTGGACCCAGACTCCTGGCCTCAGTGTGGACCCACACTCCTGGCCTCAGTGTGAACCCAGACTCCCGGCATCAGTGTGAACCCACACTCCCGGCCTCAGTGTGGACCCACACTCCCGGCCTCAGTGTGAACCCACACTCCCGGCCTCAGTGTGGACCCACATTCCCGGCCTCAGTGTGGACCCACACTCCCGGCCTCAGTGTGGACCCACACTCTAGGCCTCAGTGTGGACCCACACTCCCGGTCTCAGTGTGGACTCTCACTCCCGGCCTCAATGTGGACCCACACTCCCGGCCTCAGTGTGGACCCACACTCCTGGCCTCCGTATGGACCCACACTCCCGGTCTCAGTGTGGACCCACACTCCCTCGCTCAGTGTGAACCCACACTCCCGGCCTCAGTGTGAACCCACACTCCCGGCCTCAGTGTGGACCCATACACCCGGCCTCAGTGTGGACCCATACACCCGGCCTCAGTGTGGACCCACACTCCCGGCCTCAGCGTGGCCCCACACTCCTGGCCTCAGCGTGGACCCATACACCCGGCCTCAGTGTGGACCCACACTCCCGGCCTCAGCGTGGCCCCACACTCCTGGCCTCAGCGTGGACCCATACACCCGGCCTCAGTGTGAACCCACACTCCCGGCCTCAGTGTAGACTCACACTCCCGGCCTCAGTGTGGACCCACACTCCCGGCCTCAGTGTGAACCCCCACTCCCGGCCTCAGTGTAGACTCACACTCCTGGCCTCAGTGTGGACCCACACTCCCGGCCTCAGTGTAGACTCACACTCCTGGCCTCAGTGTGGACCCACACTCCCGGCCTCAGTGTGGACCCACACTCCCGGCCTCAGTGTGGACCCACACTCCCGGCCTCAGTGTGGACCCACACTCCTGGCCTCAGTGTGGACCCACACTCCCGGCCTCGGTTTGGACCCACACTCCCTGCCTCAGTGTGAACCCACACTCCCGGCCTCAGTGTGGACCCACACTCCCGGCCTCAGCGTGGCCCCACACTCCTGGCCTCAGCGTGGACCCACACTCCCGGCCTCAGTGTGGACCCACACTCCCGGCCTCAGTGTGGACTCACACTCCCGGACTCAGCGTGGCCCCACACTCCCGGCCTCAGCGTGGACCCACACTCCCGGCCTCAGTGTGGACCCACACTCCCGGCCTCAGTGTGGACCCACACTCCCGGCCTCAGTGTAGACTCACACTCCTGGCCTCAGTGTGGACACACACTCCCGGCCTCAGTGTGCACCCACACTCCCGGCCTCAGTGTGCACCCACACTCCCGGCCTCAGTGTAGACTCACACTCCCGGCCTCAGTGTAGACTCACACTCCCGGCCTCAGTCTGGACACACTCTCCAGGCCTCTGTGTGGACCTAAACTCCCGGCCTCAATGTGGACACTCACACCAGGCCTCAGTGTGGACCCACATATCCGGCCTCAGTGTGGACCCACACTCCCGGCCTCAGTGTAGACTCACACTCCTGGCCTCAGTTTGGACCCCCACTCCTGGCCTCAGTGTGAACCCACACTCCTGGCCTCAGTTTGGACCCCCACTCCTGGCATCAGTGTGAACCCACACTCCAGGCCTCAGTGTGAACCCACACTCCCGGCCTCAGTGTGAACCCACACTCCCGGCTTCAGTGTGAACCCAGACTACTGGCCTCAGTGTGACCCCAGACGCCCAGCCTCAGTGTGACCCCACACTCCCGGCCTCAGTGTGAACCCACACTCCCGGCTTCAGTGTGAACCCAGACTCCCGGCCTCAGCGTGGACCCACACTCTCGGCCTCAGTGTGGACCCACACTCCCGGCCTCAGTGTGGACTCACACTCCCGGCCTCTGTCTGGACACACACTCCCGGTCTCAGTGTGGACCCACACTCCCGGCCTCAGCGTGGACCCACACTCCCGGCCTCAGTGTGGACCCACACTCCCGGCCTCAGTGTGGACCCAGACTCCTGGCCTCAGTGTGGACCCACACTCCTGGCCTCAGTGTGAACTCAGACTCCCGGCATCAGTGTGAACCCACACTCCCGGCCTCAGTGTGGACCCACACTCCCGGCCTCAGTGTGAACCCACACTCCCGGCCTCAGTGTGGACCCACATTCCCGGCCTCAGTGTGGACCCACACTCCCGGCCTCAGTGTGGACCCACACTCTAGGCCTCAGTGTGGACCCACACTCCCGGTCTCAGTGTGGACTCCCACTCCCGGCCTCAATGTGGACCCACACTCCCGGCCTCAGTGTGGACCCACACTCCTGGCCTCCGTATGGACCCACACTCCCGGTCTCAGTGTGGACCCACACTCCCTCGCTCAGTGTGAACCCACACTCCCGGCCTCAGTGTGAACCCACACTCCCGGCCTCAATGTGGACCCATACACCCGGCCTCAGTGTGGACCCATACACCCGGCCTCAGTGTGGACCCACACTCCCGGCCTCAGCGTGGCCCCACACTCCTGGCCTCAGCGTGGACCCATACACCCGGCCTCAGTGTGGACCCACACTCCCGGCCTCAGCGTGGCCCCACACTCCTGGCCTCAGCGTGGACCCATACACCCGGCCTCAGTGTGAACCCACACTCCCGGCCTCAGTGTAGACTCACACTCCCGGCCTCAGTGTGGACCCACACTCCCGGCCTCAGTGTGAACCCCCACTCCCGGCCTCAGTGTAGACTCACACTCCTGGCCTCAGTGTGGACCCACACTCCCGGCCTCAGTGTAGACTCACACTCCTGGCCTCAGTGTGGACCCACACTCCCGGCCTCAGTGTGGACCCACACTCCTGGCCTCAGTGTGGACCCACACTCCTGGCCTCAGTGTGACCCCAGACTCCCAGCCTCAGTGTGAACCCAGACTCCCAGCCTCAGTGTGGACCCACACTCCCGGCCTCGGTTTGGACCCACACTCCCTGCCTCAGTGTGAACCCACACTCCCGGCCTCGGTTTGGACCCACACTCCCTGCCTCAGTGTGAACCCACACTCCCGGCCTCAGTGTGGACCCACACTCCCGGCCTCAGCGTGGCCCCACACTCCTGGCCTCAGCGTGGACCCACACTCCCGGCCTCAGTGTGGACTCACACTCCCGGACTCAGCGTGGCCCCACACTCCCGGCCTCAGCGTGGACCCACACTCCCGGCCTCAGTGTGGACCCACACTCCCGGCCTCAGTGTGGACCCACACTCCCGGCCTCAGTGTAGACTCACACTCCTGGCCTCAGTGTGGACACACACTCCCGGCCTCAGTGTGCACCCACACTCCCGGCCTCAGTGTGCACCCACACTCCCGGCCTCAGTGTAGACTCACACTCCCGGCCTCAGTCTGGACACACTCTCCAGGCCTCTGTGTGGACCTAAACTCCCGGCCTCAATGTGGACACTCACACCAGGCCTCAGTGTGGACCCACATATCCGGCCTCAGTGTGGACCCACACTCCCGGCCTCAGTGTAGACTCACACTCCTGGCCTCAGTTTGGACCCCCACTCCCGGCCTCAGTGTGAACCCACACTCCTGGCCTCAGTTTGGACCCCCACTCCCGGCCTCAGTGTGAACCCACACTCCTGGCCTCAGTTTGGACCCCCACTCCTGGCATCAGTGTGAACCCACACTCCCGGCCTCAGTGTGGACACACACTCCCGGTCTCAGTGTGAACCCACACTCCCGGTCTCAGTGTGGACCCACACTCCCGGCCTCAGTGTGGACCCACACTCCCGGCCTCAGTGTGGACCCACACTCCCGGCCTCAGTGTGGACCCACACTCCCGGCCTCAGTGTGGACTCACACTCCCTGCCTCTGTGTGAACCCACACTCCCGGCCTCAGTGT
This sequence comes from Chiloscyllium punctatum, assembly GCF_047496795.1. NCBI lineage: Eukaryota > Metazoa > Chordata > Chondrichthyes > Orectolobiformes > Hemiscylliidae > Chiloscyllium > Chiloscyllium punctatum. The sequence continues at coordinate 19,089,214 of NC_092760.1, forward strand.
GGTCCCACACTCCCGGCCTCAGTGTGAACCCACACTCCCGGCCTCAGTGTGGACCCACACTCCCGGCCTCAGTGTGGACCCACACTCCCGGCCTCAGTGTGGACCCACACTCCCGGCCTCAGTGTGGACCCACACTCCCGGCCTCAGTGTGGACCCACACTCCCGGCCTCAGTGTGGACTCACACTCCCTGCCTCAGTGTGAACCCACACTCCCGGCCTCAGTGTGGACCCACACTCCCGGCCTCAGTGTGGACCCACACTCCAGGCCTCAGTGTGGACCCACACTCCCGGCCTCAGTGTGGACCCACACTCCCGGCCTCAGTGTGGACCCACACTCCCGGCCTCAGTGTGGACCCAGACTCCAGGACTCAGTGTGGACCCAGACTCCCGGCCTCAGTGTGGACCCAGACTCCAGGCCTCAGTGTGGACCCAGACTCCTGGCCTCAGTGTGGACCCACACTCCTGGCCTCAGTGTGAACCCAGACTCCTGGCATCAGTGTGAACCCACACTCCTGGCCTCAGTGTGAACCCACATACCTGGCCTCAGTGTGGACCCACACTCCCGGCCTCAGTGTGAACCCACACTCCCGGCCTCAGTGTGAACCCACACTCCTGGCCTCAGTGTGAACCCACACTCCCGGCCTCAGTTTGGACCCACACTCCCGGCCTCAGTGTGGACCCACACTCCCGGCCTCAGTGTGAACCCACACTCCCGGCCTCAGTGTGGACCCACACTCATGGCCTCAGTGTGGACCCACACTCCTGGCCTCAGTGTGAACCCACACTCCTGGCCTCAGTGTGAACCCAGACTCCTGGCCTCAGTGTGAACCCAGACTCCTGGCCTCAGTGTGGACCCAGACTCCTGGCCTCAGTGTGGACCCAGACTCCTGGCCTCAGTGTGGACCCAGACCCCTGGCCTCAGTGTGCACCCAGACTCCTGGCCTCAGTGTGGACCCACACTCCTGGCATCAGTGTGAACACAGACTCCTGGCCTCAGTGTGAACCCACACTCCCGGCCTCAGTGTGGACCCACACTCCTGGCATCAGTGTGAACACAGACTCCTGGCCTCAGTGTGAACCCAGACTCCTGGCCTCAGTGTGGACCCAGACTCCTGGCCTCAGTTTGGACCCACACTCCCGGCCTCAGTGTGAACCCACACTCCCGGCCTCAGTGTGAACCCACACTCCCGGCCTCAGTGTGAACCCACACTCCTGGCCTCAGTGTGAACCCTGACTCCCGGCCTCAGTCTGGATCCACACTCCTGGCCTCAGTGTGGACCCACACACCCGGCCTCATTGTGAACCCACACTCCCGGCCTCAGTGTGGACCCACACTCCCGGCCTCAGTGTGGACCCACACTCCCGGCCTCAGTGTGAACCCTGACTCCCGGCCTCAGTGTGGACCCACACTCCCGGCCTCAGTGTGGACCCACACTCCCGGCCTCAGTGTGAACCCACACTCACTGCCTCAGTGTGGACCCACACTCCCGGCCTCAGTGTGGACTCACACTCTCGGCCTCAGTGTGGACCCACACTCCCGGCCTCAGTGTGGACCCACACTCCTGGCCTCAGTGTGAACCCTGACTCCCGGCCTCAGTGTGGACCCACACTCCCGGCCTCAGTGTGGACCGACACTCCCAGCCTCAGTGTGGACCCACACTCCCGGCCTCAGTGTGGACCCACACTCCCGGCCTCAGTGTGGACCCACACTCCCGGCCTCAGTGTGGACTCACACTCCCGGCCTCAGTGTGGACCCACACTCCCGGCCTCAGTGTGGACCCACACTCCCGGCCTCAGTGTGGACCCACACTCCCGACCATAACTGGCATTTTGTAAACTGTTCACTCTCTTCATTGGAGAATATGGGGTAACAAACCAGTTCTAAAGATAAAAGATCATTTCCACCTGCTAAAGCATCATTTAAAGTGATTCATCTCCACCTTCTCCCGATGAATTAATTCAATGGTGGCCTTGCTCCTTAACTGTAATCCAGCTGCAGTGTGTGCAGCTTTGGGGAGTGACGGCTATTCCAATAGAAGGTCCCAATTCAGTGGATATTTCTGAACCTGTGGTCTTCATCAAGCCGTTGCTCATGCCCTCCATGAGTTCATTAGTAAGGTTGCCAGGCAGTCTGTCTCCTCACATTAACCCTATCCTGTACTCACTCATAGCGTCATCAAGTTCTACAGGACAGATTCAGGCTCTTTGGCCCGAACTGGTCCATGCTGAACAAAATGCCCATCAGTGCTCACCCATTCTCCTGCACTTGGCCCATATCCTTCTAATCCTTTCCTATCCATGTATTTGTCCAAATGCCTTTTAAATGTTGTTTATGTGAACTTCTTCCTCTGGCAGCTCATTCTATACACGTACCACCCTCTGTGTAAAATAGTTGCCCCTCATCTTCCCTTTTATTCTTTCCCCTCTAACCTTAAACTACTGCCCTCTAGTCCTCAATTCCCCAACCCTGGGAAAAAGACTGAGTACATTCATCCTATCCATGCCTCTTATGATTGTATACACTTCTATAAGGTCCTCGCTCAGTCTCCTGCGCTCTGAAGGGAAAAAAGTCCCAGCTTGCCCAATCTCTCCCTATAACTCAGACCATTGAGTCCTGGCACCATCCTTGTAAATTCCATCTGCACTCTTTCCAGTTTAACAACATCCTTCCAAAGCAAGGTTACCAAAACTGATCACAGTGCTCCATGCGGCCTCACCAATGTCCTGTATAACTGCAACATATCTTTCCAACTTGTATACTCAGTGCCCTGACTGATGAAGCCCAGTGTGCCCAAAGCCCCCTTCACTGCCCTGTCTACCTGTGGCCTCACCTTCAGAGAATGCTGTAAGATGACAGTGGATGTGGTCTCGATGTGGTCTCCTCTACATTGGGGAGACTGGGCGCCTCCTAGCAGAGCACTTTAGGGAACATCTCCGGGACACCCGCACCAATCAACCAAACCGCCCCGTGGCCCAATATTTCAACTCCCCCTCCCACTCTGCTGAGGACATGGAGGTCCTGGGCCTCCTTCACTGCCGCTCCCTCACCACCAGACGCCTGGAGGAAGAACGCCTCATCTTCCGCCTCGGAACACTTCAACCCCAGGGCATCAATGTGGACTTCAACAGTTTCCTCATTTCCCCTTCCCCCACCTCACCCTAGTTTCAAACTTCCAGCTCAGTAACTGTCTCCTTGACTTGTCCGGACTTGTCCGACCTGCCTATCTCCTTTTCCACCTATCCACTCCACCCTCTCCTCCTTGATCTATCACCTTCATCCCCTCCCCCACTCACCCATTGTACTCTATGCTACTCTCTCCCCACCCCCACCCTCCTCTAGCTTACCTCTCCACGCTTCAGGCTCACTGCCTTTATTCCTGATGAAGGGCTTTTGCCCGAAACGTTGATTTCGCTGCTCGTTGGATGCTGCCTGAACTGCTGTGCTCTTCCAGCATCACTAATCCAGTATTTGATTTTCAGCATCTGCAGTCATTGTTTTTACCTCATCACTCGTATCTCCCATTCCCTTGCACTGTTTGTGATGCTCACTGGCATTGTCTGTTCCCCATCTCACCCAACTAAAGGTTAGGTTTCCCTTGAATGTGTTTTCTTGCAAAGTGTTCTGATGAATGCAAGATTCAAAAACATCAACAATATGTGTCTTTTATCAGCCATGTTTCAAAAATGCCTCATTTGTTCCTTCTGTCTGTTTTCTGCCCATTCATCAATCCTCCCGCAATGCTACAATATCCCCCCAGATGGCCTTTTTAATATGTGCCAAGCTCTCATGTGGCATCCTGACCAATATCTTTTCAAAATCCAACACTGTTACGCCACAGTTAGCCCTTTGGCTTCACTGTCCTCAACAAACTCCAATACATTGTCAAACAAAATTTCCTCTTGTGGCCGGACAGGCCACTCAAAATGATCAATTTATGCTGAGTTTGATAAGGTGGACAAGGACTAAAGTTCTGCTGGAAAATGAAGCCAGCCTTGACTAACGTGATTGTGTCAATCCACAAACTGATAGCTGCAGACCCTATAACACACACCGGAATTTGGGTTTGAGTAGGTCAATGGAATGTCACCCTCGGAACAATCGGAAACACTGAGGTGGGAATGAGGGACGGAAGGACTTTGCAGCTTTATTTGGAGGAGGTTATGTGCACCCAGCATCTCCAGTCATGGACACACGAGGACCACCTTGCTATCAGCGTGCCAACACCTGGGTGGGTCTGATCGATCAGGGTGATCGGACCTGATTAATCCATTGGAAGATCCTCAAGATCCTCCTAAAAGGGCACGGAGACTTTGGAGTATAAGAATCGCTGCAACACCACCCTCAGGAGCAGTGGTTTGAGTGATACCTGGAGGGCGGTAACTCGAGAATAACCACCACAAAAAAAAGACACCCCCGAGAGCATCAGAAGACGACCAGACCATGGAGCGTGGCCATGTTTGAGTGTGGTGATACACGACCATGCAAAGTTACGTTAAAGCACAAGATAGTTTGTAGTCTTTATCATTTGTTTATAGTCTTTATTGTTCTAGTATTGTGTTCAATAAACAAATATTATTGTCTATAAGAGTCGACTCAGTTTTATTTTGCTGTGTGTTCCCACATCCTTCATGACGGAATCCAACCATTTCCTAACGTCAGGTCAACTGGCCTCTAGTTTCCTGTAGTCCCCTCTCCCTCCTTCCTGGAGTAATGGTGTTCCATTGTTCATGAAGGGAATACACAGCCTTGCAGGTGACAGTCTGGGGGAAGCTCCCCAGTTCATGTTCTTCTGCGGAGGTAATTCAGGCTCCTCCAGGTAAGGTAGCAGACGACTGGTCTGGTTTAGTCAGACTGAGAGACTCCGACACGGGACATCCAAGGTGTAAAAGGTCCTTCAGTGTAGGAGACTCCACACACCCTGCATTATCATCGACTGTCCCCAGATCAAAGCCGTAACAATCCTTCATTCCGAAGAGGAACATTTCAGAACTTGTCAAGTCGGAGCCTTCGAGTGGGATGGGCCAATGATAAATATAATTGTATCCATGGATGGATCAATATTAACTATGAGAAAGATACTTGAGGGAGTTGTTGTACACATGAATCATTCTGTAAGCTGCATTAAGCTCGATCCAATCTGATGGAATAGGAGTTAGGTCGGGTGTCTTTAGGTCTTACCCAGAGAAGAGCTTCATTGATTTGGCTCCCAATCCTCTTACCATCAATGTCTAACTTACTGGTGCCATCAGGCAACAAACTGTGTTTTGTCTGAGACACGGTTTTCTCATGAAGACTCAGTACTGGTGGCTGAATTCTCTACCAATCAAATCCTGAGAAAAGAGGATGGGGGGCACCAATCTACCCCAAGTGGGCTGAAACAGGCCACTCAGCCCATCGAGTCTGCTGCGTCATTTGATGAGATCATGGCTGATCTGAAAATCCTCGGCTCCACTTTCCTGCCTCTCCCCATAGCCCTCAATTCTCCTTCCTGATTAAACATCTCTCTCTCTCTCTCTCTCCCAGCTTTGATTAGAGTTAACGGCCCAGCCTCTACAGCCCTCTGCAGTAAAGAAGTCCACAGAAATTCTGCAACATGAGCGTCCAACTCCTGTACTCAGTACTCTGACCGATAAAGGAAAGCATACCAAACGCCTTCTTCACTATCCTATCGACCTGTGACTCCACTTTCAAGGAGCTATGAACCTGCACTCCAAGGTCGCTTTCTTTAGCAACATCTAGACCTGGAAAAATGGTGCACTGAGAATAACCTAGCTCTCAAAGCCAGCAAAACCAAGGAACTCATTATTGACTTTCGGTGGGATATTACTCATGCCTCCCCTACACATTAACAGCACAGAGGTGGAACGAGTGGAGAGTATCAAGCTCCTGGGAGTGGTCATCCACAACAAGCTTTCTTGGACTCTTCATGTGGACGCACTGGTTACAAAGGCCCAACAACATCTCTTCTTCCTCAGGCAGCTGAGGAAATTTGGTATGATGGTGAATGCCCTTGCCAACTTTTATCGGGGCACCATCGAGAGCATTCTGTCTGGATGTATCACTCCCTGGTATGGTAACTGTACCATTCAAGATCGGAGATGGTTACAGAGAGTGGTGAACTCGGCCAGACGATCACAAAGGCCCAACCTCCCATCTTCAGAAGGGAGAAGGTACAGAAGCCTGAACACCAGGCTTGTTTTGAAACAGTTTCTACCCTGCTGTTGTTAGAATACTGAGTGGATACACAAACTCTTAACATTCGCCTGTACCTGGGTTTTTGTTTTTGCCGCTGTTTACCTATTATTTACTTATCTATGTTACTTAACTCGGTGATCTGCCTGTATTACCCGCAAGACAAAAGCTTTTCACTGTGCCTCAGTGACAATCAATTCAATTCAATTCAATCTGTCAACGCATATTTTAATCTCACTCCTCAATCTATTCCGGCCAACTCATCTCTCATTTCCATGTAATTAATTTGATTTAATTGACTTCATTTAATTTTAATGTACTAATTATGAAGTTATATACCTTGTTGTCAGACTCAATGTAAAATTCCATGAAACTAAAATTATTCTACCTTGCAGAACCTTGAATAGGTTACTAATTAGCCCTGTTTCATTATACAAAAGCAGATCCAAAATGTTTGCCCTGGTTGGATTGTTCCCCAAAAAGATTCAAACCCACCTTTCAAACTACTTTATCAGACAAGATTGAGTTCAGTCTAGGCCTCAAACCCAACATAAAGACCAAACACAGACCCTCTGCCATCACACTGGCACTCACACCTGATGAAGGGCTTTTGCCCGAAACGTCAATTTTCCTGCTCCTCGGATGCTGCCTGACCAGCTGTGCTTTTCCAGCACCACTCTAATCTAGACTCTGGTTTCCAGCATCTGCAGTCCTCACTTTTACCGACTCGATTTATACCAAGAGCTCAGAGTCTGATCAGAGGAGCAGGAGTTATCAGCCAGGACCCTGCTCATGGTCAACTTCATCAAAGAAGGAAGGAGGTTAACATTATTTCAACTACTGCATTTCTGGTCTCCTTCCTATCGGCAAGATGTTGTGAAACTTGAAAGGGTTCAGAAAAGATTTACAAGGATGTTGCCAGAGTTGGAGGATTTGAGCTACAGGGAGAGGCTGAACAGGCTGGGGCTGTTTTCCCTGGAGTGTTGGAGGCTGAGGGGTGAACTTATAGAGGTTTACAAAATTATGAGGGGCATGGATAGGGTAAATAGGCAAAGTCTTTTCCCTGGGGTCGGGGAGTCCAGAACTAGAGGGCATAGGTTTAGGGTGAGGGGGGAAAGATATAAAAGAGACCTAAGGGGCAACTTTTTCACACAGAGGGTGGTACGTGTATGGAATGAGCTGCCAGAGGAAGTGGTGGAGGCTGGTACAATTGCAACATTTAAGAGGCATTTGGATGGGTATATGAATAGGAAGGGTTTGGAGGGATATGGGCCGCGTGCTGGCAGGTGGGACTAGATTGGGTTGGGATATCTGGTCGGCATGGACGGGTTGGACCGAAGGGTCTGTTTCCGCGCTGTACATCACAGTGACTCTATGACTATCTTAGAGATTTGTACAGAGGGTTTACTCAGTCAGGATCTGAGTCATGTACCCCACTGGGGGATATCGGCTTTAACCTTGACCTGTGTTGACTTCCCTCCATTCAGCCAAAATGCTGCTCAACTCCAGTGAAATATCGAGTTAAACCTTCCACAGCCTAACAAGAGAACAGTTAAATTGTGGCAGGTGGGAAGATTTTTAGTTTGTATAAACTCCAGGGTTGTAAGAGTTTACAGAAGTCTCTGGGCAGCCAGAACAGAAAAAGATTCCGCACGATCGGAACTAGCAAAGATCAGTCAAATAAATAATTATAGAGTAAATGTAGAAATTATACTGCACTGGGATTGATGATCTGTAAAGGATATTGTTGGGATAAAGATTGAATCTTTATTTTCACTGTTTATGTTAAGATATTTCAACATTATCATATATATTGCTTATTTTTGTTTTGTATAAGGAATTTTAAAAAAAACCATTAGTAACCAAACGACAAAAATAAAACTGATGATCTAGCAAGCCAGGATTTCACATCGGATCTAGTGCATTGGTATTACCACTAGCTGGGATTGTAACACCTTGCGTAAACATTTGTATCATCCCAGGGACTCAACTGTGGGATCAGCCACTTTGATACAATGAGGAATTGAGTCGTCACTTTCCTACAGAACTCTGATAAGCCACACTGCAATGGAGCGAACTGGTGATGTTTAAAGCAATAGAAGAGTCAGAATTTCTCTTCATAAGGGATTTAACTGACGCACCTCACATCTTCGCCATTTGACTGTGGGTAATTGTGTGTCTATTACAAGTTCAAATCCAGAATGAACCTGAAGTATTGGAGATGCTGGATTGTTGAAACAAACACGGAGAGTGCCAGGGAAGCTCAGTAAAGTCTAGCAGCATCTCCACGGAGACGGAAACAGTGTGTGAATGCTTCGAGTCCAATGACTCTTCTTCAGAACAGGCTCATTCGCAAACTGGGGTGCACTGTCTGACACTGCCACCTTCGGGATCCCACGTGCACCAAATATTTCACATAAGACCCTGACATCCATCTCTGTGACAATGATACGTAACGTTTCCACCTCTATCTATCAATAAAAAATGACAGGAGGTCTGTTCTCACTCCAGGCAGTGATCCCAAGGGGATCAGTGACTCTCACTGCTCAGGCCTTTATCTACTGTGCAACTTTGCCAGTCCTCAGTCTCCAGCCTTGTGCTCACAGCTCACCTCTTTAACATTTGGCCCCCATTCTGGACACACTCTCGGGCATGTGGTCAGTGTACATTGATTGGTTGATCTGATTCACTGTCACGTTTACCTAAGTACAGAGAAATATGCCCTGAGATGTTGGTGACTGCAACCCAAGATGGTGGCTGGACGGGCAGGAATTGCCCGGTGCCCAGTCTGACTTTCATGTCAAGAATTATCAGTGTCAAGCTCCTCTCTGGTGAGCAGAAAAATGAGGTGAGAGTTAATAATCAATAATTGAATTACAAGCAAATATGCTTCTCACAGCTCCCTACAGTTTGAAAGCATTCTTTTGTCATAGCTGGGCACTGTTTGTACCTACAGGGCTTCTGGCTCTGCCTACTGACTCTCAGTGTCTGCTGTGTTGATTCGGAGATGCCGGTGTCGGACTGGGGTGGACAAAGTTAAAAATCACACAACACCAGGTTATAGTCCAACAGGTTTAGTTGGAATCACACTAGCTTTGTGCTTCCAATTAAACCAGTTGGACTATAACCTGGTGTTGTGTGATTTGTAACTATCTGCTGAGTGTCTGATTATGTTGGCTTTTTACGTGTATCTCTGGAGTTTATACAAACTCTTCTTATGATCTCCTATGATAAAGTTGCCCTTCTCTCCTCAGGACTTGTCTACGGACAGTCGGATTTCTGCTTCCGGAGCAATTTCAATTTCTCCTAAGCCGAATCTTCCTTGCATCTGACAAAGATACCTCAAAATTTCAACAAGAATTCCAACTCTGATGAATTCCGATTCCAATACTCAATATGCGTATTTTCCACAGATGTTTGGAAGTCATTAATAACACGAATCTATAATTCCTTGAGCTATTGAACCTTCCCGCCAATTCATCAACTTTCAACAAGTTTGCAGACGAAAGAAGCAATCAAAAGCTTTTACAAATACTTCAGGAGTATCTGCTAAATGCTGATGGATTTTAAGGATTAAACAGGAAGCACGAGATTAGAATATCCTTTATTGTCACCTGTACAGGAGTACAGTGAAAAGTTTACGGTGCCATCTTAGGTACAGAACTTAGATACAAAAACAGGAATAAAAAGAAAAGTAAGCATTAAATCACCATTGTTATGATTTTTGTGTTTTGAACCATCTCTTTAAACTCTGTTTCAAGACATTGTTAAATCATTCCCTCTGTCTAAGTGTTTAAGTGGAGTTGCATGTCCTCAGTGGTTAGGACTGCTGCCTCGCAGCACCAGGGACCTGGCTTCAATTCCCGCCTCGGCGACTCTCTGTGTGCAGTTTGCACATTCACTGCGTGGGTCTCCTCGTGCAGGCCAGGTGAATTGGCCATGCTCAATTGTCCGTAAAATTAACCTGGAGGAAAAATGTAGGTGGTCTGATTGTTAGGTTTGCGGATGACACCAAAATACGCAGAAAGTGAGGAGGATTGTCAAAGAACACAGTGGGGCATAGATTGCAGTTTGGGAAGGAGAAATGGCAGATGGAGTTTAATTCACACAACTGAAAGGCGATATATTTTGGAAGATCAAATAAATGCATTGACACACAGAGGGATTTGGGCGTACAGGTGCACAGATCCCTGAAAGTAGACACACAGATAGATACTGTGGTCATGAAGGCCTACAGCATACTGGCCTTCATAGGCAGGGACATCGAATCGAAACGTTGGCAAGCTGTACAAAGCTTTAGTTAGGCAACATTTGGAATACTTTGTGCAGGACTGGTCATCACATTCCCAGAAGGTTGTGGATGCTTTAGAGGTGTAGACAGGGTTTACCAGGATGTTAGGTACGAGGAGAGTTTGGATAAACTCGAATGGTTCTCACTGGAAAAACAGAGGCTGAGGGGCAAAATTATGAGAGGCATAGACAGAGTGCATAGTCAGAGACTTTCTCCCTCTCAGCAGCACAGGTTCAAGGTGAGAGGGGAAGGTTTGGGGGGGGGGGTGGTGGTGGATGGGAAGGGTGGGAGGGGGGGGGGGGATGTGCAGGGAAAATATTGCACACAGAGGGTGGTGGGTGCCTGGAACGCGCTGCCAGTGGGGGTGGTGGGAGCAGGCACGTTAGCAACTTGTGATCGACACACAACCAGGAGGCAAACAGATGGGCAATAAGTAGCAGGACTAACTAAGGCCTAGGATTTGGTGCAGACTTGATGGGCCGAAGGGCCTGTTCCTTTGCTGAATTGTAATGTGAAATGGTGCTTTCCCACCTTCTGCAGGTTTCCCTTCCCCCCCCCACTCCCCTCCACAGCTGAGATGGAGATTTCCTGCTTCTTCCCAGGCAATATAGACATCATCTTGTCTTTCATGATTGTATATTGCACGATTTTTAAAATAAGCTTCTGTAGCTAATAATAAGTTTTCTGATTCAAATCCCCATTTAGATTGTGAATGTTCTAGTTCTAACAAAATCTCAAAATCCTTCTCATCATTCTATTAGACTCCTCCGTCGAAATCTTTTCAAAGTCCCTGTCACAGCCAGTACTCTGTGATTGTCCGAATCGCACGGCCTGGGGATTCAGGATGATCTTGACCTTTTCCCCCCCCCTCTGTCTGATGTCACCCTGTCTCGTGGAGCCTGCTCAAAACCATTGTTGGATCCTCACGTGGAGCTATCACCGTGAACACTTCCTGAACGGATACCTTCCAGAGCAAACCGCACACAGGAGCAGGATTTCCGTGGGATTCGGGAACAAAGCAGAGAAGAGGCTGGACCTTACCCACCATGGTCAGTCTGCAGCTCCCCCTCACAAACAGTTGAACCCAGAGTGTGGCTCCTCCACACTGCTGCCTGACTGTCTTTTCGTTCCTGCTCATTTAACAATCCAAATGCCACAGACTTCAGCCGTTGCTATGGTTACTGAACAACAACAGCAATTTGCGTACATTGACAAAAGTCAAATCGAAAGCTGTTGAGTCTTTGTTTCCCGATCTTGCTGGTTTAATGATACTGCATTCCCTGGCTTGTCATTGCTCCTGGTCCATCATTTCAGGTTAAATAAATGATATGTCAGCGTTCAAGACAAGACGTTCCCTTCCCAGGGCCTCATGCTCCTGGTTCCCTTCTCTCCCCTCCAGGGTAATTTCAACAGACACATTCCTTCGATTCTGCTGGTAATCAGGGTGCTTGGGACACTGTATTTGTACAGGAATGCTCATATCGTGGTTAACAGAGTCATCAAATCCCCACAATGTGGAAGCAGGCCATTTGGCCCAACAACTCTACACTGACCCTCCGGTGAGTATCCCACCCAGACCCATCCCCCTACCCTATTACTCTACCTTTACCCCTGACTAATGCAGCTAACCTACACATCCCTATTCACTACAGGCAATTTAGCCTGGCCAATTCACCCTGACCTGCACGTCTTTGGACTGTGGGAGGAAACCGGAGCACCCGGAGGAAACCCACACTGACACGGGGAGAACGTGCAAACTCCACACAGACAGTCACCCGAGGTTAGAATCAAACCCGGGTCCCTGGTGCTGGACTAACCACCGAACCACCCTTATGTTGCTAGTCTTGTAATAATAAGGACTTGGGCTAGTGGCTGAGAGACACAAATTCAAATCGAGTGAAGCAACAGCCCAATGTGGTCATACTCACGGAATCATACCTTCGAGAAAATGTCCCAGACACCACTTTCACCATCCCTGGATATGTCCTGTCTCACTGGCAGGACAGACTGACCCAGAGGTGGTGACACAGTGGGATACAGTCAGGAGGGAGTTGCCCTGGGAGTCCTCAATATTGACTCCAGATCCCGTGAAATCTCATGCCTTCAGGTTAAACCTGGGCAAGGAAATCTCCTGCGGATTATCACGTACCGTCCTTCCTCAGCTGATGAATCAGTACTCCTCCATGTTGAATAACACTTGGAGGAAGCACTGAGGGTGGCAAGGGCACACAGTGTACTTTGGCGGGGGGATTTCAATGTCCACCACCAAGGGTGGCTCAGCAGCAGTTCGAGCTGGTCAGGTTGTAAAGAGCATAGATGCCAGACTGGGTCTTTGGCAGGTGGTGAGGGGACCAATAAGAGGGAAAGATTGCTGGCTCCAAGTGTATCTGTCCATGACAGTATCAGTAAGAACGACCACCACACAGTCCTGTTGGAGATGAAATCCGGCCTTCACATTGAGATAACCCCCAGCATGGCACGATCACCATGCTAAATGGGATAGACTTCGAACAGGACTGTGGGGATGGGCACTATGGGAGTAGGGAGTGTAGGGCGAGGACTGTGGGGGTAGGGACTATAGGGTGGGGACTGCGGGGGGGGGGTGTGGACTGTTGGGGGGGGTGTGGGGATGGGGACTAGGTGGGTGTGAGGAGTGGGGGATGTGGGGACTGCAGGGGGTGGGGAGTGGGGGTGTGTGGGGAGTGGTGGGGAGCGGTGGGACGTGGGGAGACTATGGGGACTGTGGGGGGGGTGTGGGGACTGTGGGGGGGGGGGTGTGGGGACTGTGGGGGGAGGTGTGGGGACTGTGGGGGGGGTGTGTGGGGACTGTGGGGGGGGGTGGGGACTGTGGGGGGGGTGGGATGAGGGGAGTGGGGGTGGGGACTATGTCAGGACGAAGGGGCTACGCTCTGTAAGCTTGTGATTCCAAATAAACCTGTTGGACGATCGGCTGGTGTCGTGTGACCTTTGACCTTCTTGACCTCAGTCCTACACTAACACCTCCACATCGTGGCTCGGTTTTCCAGCTGAGGGCAATAATGTGTTTCAGGGGAAGGAGCGGCCAGGATTATCGAGGGCAGTTGGTGTTGGAGTCTGCTTTCAGACATCCTGCTGGATTCTGGGAATTATTTCACAGGGAATCTCCCAGATATCCAGCCAGGCACACCCTATTCCTGTTGAACAAACAGCTCAATGTCTCCAAACAATTGCTGTGCTGTTGAAGCAACATCTCTTTGAGCTTCACCTCAATCATATGGAGTCCTTTATTACAGCTGAACTCCTACAGGCAAGCAAGCCTTTTAATTCCAATTAGTAACACCAACCCACCCTTACACGACACACTGACAGTTCGGTCCAGTCCCTCATCTATCCTGCTCCTTCGTGGTATTGACCTGCAGTGATAGACGGTAACTACAGAGGGGGAGACAATTAAGCAGTGAGTCCACAGAGGGAGAAAAGAGATCGGTCTCACTGTGAGTCAAATCTCCCATCCCAGGTCACCATGCCCTGCCCTGTATGGGTTGGTTACCAGGCTGTTCAGTTAGTTAGCCTCCGTTAATCCACCTCTGGTCTTTAGTAAAGTTCATCTGTTCCCAGGACTGTAAATGGGAGCAGACAAGTAACCTCCCGTATCTCTCAGCAAACTCTAACCCCTGCACACAGAAACGAGCGAGATACACCAACTCCAAACAGAAAATCAAACGAGTTAAGTCTGGAGTACTGTGAGCAGTCTAGTCTCATTAGTTAAGGCAGGATGAGAGCTTCGATAAGTCTTGGAGGTGGTTTATCAAACTAAAACGTGGACTGAGCTGGGTTGTTTTCGGGGGGCGGGTTGGACAGGCTATGCAGGTAGGAGGTGACTTGATTGAGTTGCCTAAGATCCTTCAAGGTGTTTACCCTGGGGGATGTGGAGAGAATGGTCCCTCTTGTGGAACATGGGGATCACGGTGTCAAAGTCCAGGTCATCCATCTCAGACCAAGGTGAGGAGACCCAGAGGGTTTGACTGTCTGTGTAAGGCTCTCCATGAGAAGCCAGGGGCAATGGGTTTTGATGAGCAAGGAGGGGGGGGGGGGGAAAGGTCATTGAGTGGAGGGAGGAACGTGGAGTAATCAGGTCATACAGAATGGCGCAGTGGGCTCAAAGGGCAGAGTGGCCTTCTTAGTGTGGGGATGCTCATAAAGTCAGAGTGAGACGGGGAGAGGGGCTTAAATAATAACAGGCACAAGAAATAGATGTCCCCATGACTTGTCCGGACTTGTCCGACCTGCCTATCTTCTTTTCCACCTATCCACTCCACCCTCTCCTCCTTGACCTATCACCTTCATCCCCTCCCCCACTCACCCATTGTACTCTATGCTACTTTCTCCCCACCCCCACCCTCCTCTAACTTATCTCTCCACGCTTCAGGCTCACTGCCTTTATTCCTGATGAAGGGCTTTTGCCCGAAACGTCGAGTTCGAAGCTCCGCGGATGCTGCCTGAACTGCTGTGCTCTTCCAGCACCACTAATCCAGAATCTGGTTTCCAGCATCTGCAGTCATTGTTTTTCCCACAAGGAATAGACAGACCATGGTGTGATGGGTTAGTATCAGGCCAGAACAATGAGAGGAGGGGACAGAGGTGGTGGAGGGAGTCAGATCGGGGGTAAGGGAGGTGGGGGGAGTCTGGGTGGGCAAGCTGGAGGAATGTAGGCGGTAGGGATGAGGAGAGAGTGGGGGTTGGAGAGTATGGGGGAGGAGGAGGTGGGAGAGGGGTGGGGGGGGGAGTGAGGGGAGAGAGTGGGGAGAGGGATTGGAGGGCCTGTGGGGGGGAGAAACGTGGGGGGAGGGGAATGGGGAGAGTGGGGGGAGGGATGGAAGAGAGTGGGGAATGGGGCAAGAGAAGGTGGGGGGGGGAAGGAGGTGGGTGGGGGACGAGAGTGGGGGGATGGGGAAGAGAGGGTAGGGGGAGGGGTGTGAGTGGGAGAGTGGGGTGGAGGTTGTCAGGGAGAGGCAGGAGAATGAGAATGGGAGCTGAGGGGGTGGGGAAGGGGTAGAGGGTGAGTTCGAGTGGGGAAGGGGTGTGCGAGTGTCGGAAGGCGGTCGGTGAGATGATGAATTCTTAACTTTCCTTTTACACACGCGCTGAGCCTTCAGCCTTCTCCATCGCTTGGCAACATCGCTCTCGTTCTCTTAGCACAGGCCTTAAATGTCGACTCTGTGAAACCTCTGGTTTCCGACAGCTGTCTTTATTTTCAGCATCTTGTCATCTCCTTCAGCAAAAGCTAAATCGAAAAATGTTAAGCTCCAGCCATTATTGACAGAGACTCAGTTCAGGAAGGACATTTGTGGCCTTCCAATTCAGGCTTGGGAACTGGTGATTATCCTTTCTGATGTTGCTGGTGCTGTCAATGTCAGTGGGATTAATAGTCACCTTGTTACCACAGGGTTACTCAGTGTGGTTATTCAGCAATGCAGCTGCTCGGTAATCGTTCACTTGTTTTCAAATATTGCCTTGTGCTCGTGTCAACGACTGCTGGAGCTTCCCTTTGTTGTGTCTTACGTGATTTTTGCATCCCGATTTGGAGCCAACTCTGAGCCTGAACAGACTCGCAAATCAACCATGCACTGTTCCGGTCGATTTCTTTTTAAAATAGAGGTCCCGGTATAAATGCATGACTCCAGGTTTTGAGAGAGACCTTTTCCTGTGGTTTTTGAGCTGACACCACGACCTTGTCATTTCCCAGGACTGATCGCCGTGTCGAACATCTTGTGTTGTCGGGAAATCCCACAGGTTGTGTAACATCGCTTCACTGGAATTGAAAATCTCATGCAGGTGTATTTAACTGCTCAGACTACAAGTTACAGTTAGCAAACACTTTACATATCAGACTTTTGCTGGACCAAAAGTGGTTGTTGGTCATCTTGTTTCATATTCGCCTATCCAGCTATTAAAAGCGCCATAACCCTTAAATTAGCACGACAGCTAATTGGGGTTGAAAGAACTTTTTAGTCCCTTAGAGAAAACCACAGTCTGCAGATGAGATAATGAAGAAAAATTCTAAAAGATAACGTGTGGGGTTGAGGATTAAAAAGTACAAAGAAGGGCTTCAGTAGCTCAGCCTTTATGTAATTATTTCTTGTATAAATCTCAGAGGTAGTCATTTCCGATCTGAAAGGAATTAATGCAGGGCTTGTTGAGAGCAGGTGGTGTAGTGCAAGATGGTGAGGAAATGGGATACTGTGACAGCAAGAAGCACAAAATAGATTGTCCTTTTTTTTTTGGTGAAATGAATGAGCAGAGGAACCGGGGCCTGCCTTCGAGAATGAGGAACTCTGCACCGTATCCTAGCAACCTAGTCCTTCTCAAAATCGAGTGTGTGGGGAGTGTGAAAACTGCAGTGGATGGTTAGAAGTGCAGGAAATGAGCTGCTGTTGGAATGAACAGAGTGCAGCTCTCAAACTGCTGCTTGTGCGCGCGGTTCCTCCCTGCGTGGCGAGGTTGGGAAACCCCCCAGCCCGCTTCTTTGCTGTCCACTCCCCGTCGATGTGGGTGAGATGGAAGCAGAAGGAATCAATGAAGGAGCCAGTGGAAGGTGAGCACTTGGGGGGGGGAGTGAGTGGAGTGTTACCGGACACATAGGAAGACCACTGTGGTTGTTGGAGGTCTGTCACCTCAGATCCAGGACATCTCTGCAGGAGTCCCTCAGGGTAGTGTCCTAGGCCCAACCACCCTCAGCTGCTCCATCAATGACCTTTCCCTCCATCATAAAGGTCGGAAATGGGGGACGTTTGCTGATGTGCGGCACCACTCCTCTCGGAATAATCCCAACACAATCCTTAATGCCGACAATATCCAGATTTGGGTTTGTAAGTACCACTTACACCACAATGCACCATCTCAAACTAGGGAGATTCTAAACATCCCCCCTTGACATGCAATGGTGTTACCATCACTGAATTCCCCCAACTGAATTCCCCCTAACCCCTGGGGGTTACCATTGACCAGAAACTCAACCGGATTCACTAAATTCACACTGTGCCTACAACAGCCAGTCAGAGCAAATAACTCACCTGCTGACTCCCCCAAAACCTGTCCAACATCCAAAAAGCATAAGTCAGTGATGGAATACTCTTCACTTCCCTGGACGGGTGCAGCTCCAACAGCCCTCATGAAGCTTGCCACCATCCAGGACAGAGCAGCCCCCACATCCACAAGAATTCACTCCCTCCACCACCAACGATCAGGAATAGCAGTGTGTATTAGCTCTAACATACACCGCTCAAATTCACCAGGGCTCCAGTGAAATTGTTCTGTGTCCTATCTCGAGCTGGTCGGGCAGGTAGGCCTGGGTTTTCCAGAGGTCAGAGTGGCCATTGAGTGGTAATCTCTCAGTAGAGCATGAACAGTTAACCGAGAGGATGTTCCCAAGTCCCTGGGGTGGTCTTGACTCAGTGAGCCTGTTACTCAGAGTGCCAGGGACAGGTGGCGTTAGAGGCGCCAGGTCTTTGACAGCTAATGGTCAAAGAGAATAATCAATGTGAAGGTAACAGAGGGCTCCTGACACTGACTGAGGGCCGACAGCCCGGCTGCTATAATAGCGCCCAGGCATTCAGAGCAAACCATCAATTATTCAGCCCAAACTAAATTGCTTTGTTTTGTCGAAGGGCCAACTCCACATCAGAAAAGAAAGCCAATGATAAAATATTGGTATGGGCAGTGACTTTGCGCCAATGTTCAGCCTGAGGATACTTTACTGTGGAAAAGCAATTATCTTTCGCTGAAGGCTGTATTACGTGAAGTTATTAAACAGTAAAAGCTCATTAAATGACTCCAAGAATTCCTGACGAGGCCATTTGTGTCTCTGTACAATTTAATACAAACCAAGACAGCTAGAGCTGTATAACGCAGACAAAGGATGTGCAGTAGATTCAGATTTCCCTTGGTTTGACTTTTCTCGTATTTGTCCTGACGTTTTTTTGGAAAATCTTTTGGGTTTTAGGATTTACAGCCTGCGTATTATTTGGGATTATTTGAATTCAAGAGTTACATGCAGTTAAAACTGACATCAGGCCTTGTAGGAACCGTGCAGTGAAGTAATTTCGGTGAATATAAATAATGCAGAATAGGTGGAGTTTGAACTCTCTGGGAGAATATATTAGACTATATTACACTACACTTTAGAATGGGAGGCTGTTATCGTCGAACATCATCTGAAGAGATATCTGATGGAAAGATGGAGGAGGTGATGGATGGGTGAATGAAGAGTTAATTAAGTTTGAATTGCTGACATAAATACGGGAGCTAGTAATTAGTGGGGTTTTTATGGCAGGTGACAAACTGAAATAAAGCTCTCTCTAAATGTGTGGACTTGAATTCGGCGTGAGGACAGTTATCCTTTGGAGTATCACAGTTAGATTAGATTACTTACAGTGTGGAAACAGGCCCTTCAGCCCAACAAGTCCACACCGACCCGCTGAAGAGCAACCTATCCAGACCCATTCCCCTACACCTAACACTACGGGGAACTTAGCACGGCTAATCCACCTGACCTGCACATTTTTGGACTGTGGGAGGAAACCGGAGCACCCGGAGGAAACCCACGCAGACACCGGGGGGGGAGGGGGAGAATGTGCAAACTCCACACAGACAGTCACCCGAGGCAGGAATTGAACCCAGGTCTCTGGCGCTGTGAGGCAACAGTGCTAACCATTGAGCCACCCACACAGTACATGGAAGTACATGGAGAAAAGGCAGATTTGTTACTGTAAAACACAGCCTGGTATATCCATGTCCAACAGTATTTAATATTAATGTACAATAGCATTACTTTGAAGACTCGGCCCCTCGATAACTTTTGATTTTGCCGCCTTTTGTACAAGTCTACTTTGAACCATACTCATAGTTTGTATTGAACCCCATAATAAAAAGAAATTTGCAGCAGCAGCAGAGAAACAGGCCCGAGATTGCCTGGAGAACAGCAGGATTAAAAACATTCTTTTCTTCAAACATTTGTCAGGACAGCTTGAAGACCAGTTATATGCAGTTCTGCTCTCCTGAAAGAATTACCTCTGAACAGAAAACTTCTTGAGAAAACCCATCAGAAAATTGACTCTCAAAAATCCCTTTACAGTCAGTAACCGGGGAAACGGGCCTTATAAAAAACAGAACAGAGATTGGAAAAAGGCCATTAACAGCTAAGGGGTGAAATCCCAACTGGTTACCTCCAAAAGAGGCTGATTATGAGACACCCAATGCAGAGACAATCTCGAAAGGGAAGGGATCAGAAACTTGGGTTGACAGGTTCAGTTAAGACTTGTCACAGTGTATTAACAAAATGCTGAATGATTGACCCAACATAAGAGTCAAAAACAAGGAGTTACTTCATCGAATACGGGTTCAGGAGCAACAGTTGTGAATGCATTTTAAAGTACCAATGAAAGCTAATGAAATCTTTATTGCACTGGTAGTTTGAAAGGTAAATCCAAAGATTGGTGGAAAACTATCTTGGACATCAAATTATTGGCATGTCATTTGATAAGATTCAATGATTCTTTTGACCCTATTAGAATCATTGAATTCCTACAGTTTGGAAACAGGCCCTTTGGCTCAACAAGTCCACACCGACCCTCCAAAGAGTATCCCACCCAGACCCATTCCCCTACCTTTACCCCTGACTAATGCATCTAACCTACACATCCCTGAACACTGTGGGCAATTTAGCATGGCCAATTCACCCTAACCTGCACATCTTTGGACTGTGGGAGGAAACCCACGCAGACAGGGGGAGAAGGGGCAAACTCCACACAGTCAGTGGCCTGAGGCTGGAATCGAACCCAGTTCCCTGGTGCTGGGAGGCAGCAGTGCTAACCACTGAGCCACTGTGCTGCCCATAAAAGTGAACATCACAAGCTTGAAGTTGCCTCGCTCCACCATAAGTGATGCTTGACATATATCATCTGTGACTTTGGTAGTTGTGAGATTCAAACCCATGATTCGATAGAGACGAGAGTGTAAAATAGGTTGTGTCTGAACCGTCGATTCTCCTGTTCCTCGGAAGCTACCTGACCAGCTGTGCTTTTCCAGAGCTGCACTTTTGACTATGAAGATATCTTAAGGAAGTTCTACCCACAGATCTTTGAGCTATCCTTCAGCCATCTTGGCAAAGGAATATTTTCATTTGTGTCCACGAAGACACCATATTGGTAAAGGGGAAAAGCCAGCTTTACTTTGAAGGCAGCATTTAAAACAACAAAAACTTCAATATCTTCAGAATAACGACTCACCAACTTTTGGGCCATTAAGAGCATAACAAGGCACCAAAATAGATGAAATAAAAGGAGCTCAAAATCCCAAAAAGAACCTTCAAAATCAGGAAAATGATCAACAATTAATCATTGGTGAGGACCAATCTTTCTCCCATCAGACCCAGTTGATCGGTGTATTGGCAGATGTAGAAAGCCCAATTCCTAAAGTTGGGAACAGCATCAGGAACAAATACCAAATAGACACCGAACATGTCCACACATTTCTCTACTCCAGCAGTGGGGTCAACATTACATCATGAGTTACACTGACAACACATCAATGAAGAATAGATTAGATTGGATTAACTCAACAGCTTTTGACTAATAATTGGCTTTGCTAACACTTCAATCGCAGATATCCGCTGTCAGGAGAGCCTGTCGATAGTTTCATAAAACACCGTCATCCAAATGGTGCTGTGGGAATGTTCACGTTGCCATTGGTACCTTAGGGTAACTCAGACACTGAGGGAGAAAAAGAGGAGAAAAAGAGGAGAAAAAGAGGAGAAAAAGAGGAGAAAAAGAGGAGAAAAAGAGGAGAAAAAGAGGAATAAACAGGAGAAAAGAGGTTCTACAATAAAAAGTGAGTCCAACTCTGAACAAACAGTCCAACAGCAAAGTGGAGAAGATTGTTCAAGCAGCATTAGAAAGCCAATGTCCCATTGAATGCAAAATGTCCTACAGGGCGTGCTGACGACAGAAAGTATCTGACCAGGGGAGGCAAACCCTTCACCTCAACATGAGACAACATCAACGCATTGTCTGAAGCAATTGAGCACTCCAATACCTCGTCATGGAGTCTCATTGCCATAACTCGACATTCACAAAGACAACATTGTTCAGCTTTAACACCACCAATGTACTCACTGTTGTGAAAGCAGTCAGGTCTGGACAGTGTGCTGAAGGATACATGATGCAACAGAGTGGGACAGGGCGATGGCCTGTGGGACTGTTGTTTGATTATGGGATAACGCCAGACCCACAGCAATATTACCGACCCGTAACTTCCCCATAAATGGCACAGCAAACCACTCAGGCAGAACCATCCCCAGAGAAACTCAGACAAGGACAGATCACGTAGTGCTCCCAAAGGCAGTGGAAACCACAGCCGCCCTGTGGATCCTGCAATGTCTTCCTGTCTCAAATTGGGAGAGCTGCCACACAGACGAGTCAAGTAACAGCCTGACGTCGTCATACTCACAGCATCATACCTAGCAGACTATGTCCCAGCACCACCAACATTCATGAATATGACCTGTGCCAGCAATAGAGTCTGTTTAATGGGGAGAGAGAGAGAGAGTCTGGTGTAGTCTGTTTAATGGGGGGGGAGAGAGAGTCTGGGGCAGTCTGTTTAATGGGGACAGAGACAGAGAGTCTGGTGCAGTCTGTTTAATGGGGAGAGAGAGAGAGAGTCTGGGGCAGTCTGTTTAATGGGGAGAGAGAGAGAGAGAGAGAGAGTCGGGGGCAGTCTGTTTCATGGGGAGAGAGAGTCTGGTGCAGTCTGTTTAATGGGGAGAGAGAGAGAGTCTGGTGCAGTCTGTTTAATGGGGAGAGAGAGAGAGAGTCTGGGGCAGTCTGTTTAATGGGGAGAGAGAGAGTCTGGTGCAGTCTGTTTAATGGGGACAGAGAGAGAGAGAGAGTCTGGTGCAGTCTGTTTAATGGGGAGAGAGAGAGAGTCTGGTGCAGTCTGTTTAATGGGGACAGAGAGAGAGAGAGAGAGTCTGGTGCAGTCTGTTTAATGGGGAGAGAGAGAGTCTGGTGCAGTCTGTTTAATGGGGAGAGAGAGTCTGGGGCAGTCTGTTTAATGGGGAGAGAGAGTCTGGGGCAGTCTGTTTAATGGGGAGAGAGAGTCTGGGGCAGTCTGTTTAATGGGGGGGGGGGGAGAGAGAGTCTGGGGCAGTCTGTTTAATGGGGACAGAGAGAGAGAGTCTGGGGCAGTCTGTTTAATGGGGAGAGAGAGAGAGTCTGGTGCAGTCTGTTTAATGGGGAGAGAGTCTGGTGCAGTCTGTTTAATGGGGAGAGAGAGAGAGAGAGTCTGGTGCAGTCTGTTTAATGGGGAGAGAGAGAGAGAGAGTCTGGTGCAGTCTGTTTAATGGGGACAGAGAGAGAGAGTCTGGGGCAGTCTGTTTAATGGGGAGAGAGAGAGAGTCTGGTGCAGTCTGTTTAATGGGGGAGAGAGAGAGAGTCTGGTGCAGTCTGTTTAATGGGGAGAGAGAGAGAGAGAGTCTGGTGCAGTCTGTTTAATGGGGAGAGAGAGAGAGTCTGGTGCAGTCTGTTTAATGGGGGGAGAGAGAGAGAGAGTCTGGTGCAGTCTGTTTAATGGGGAGAGAGAGAGAGTCTGGTGCAGTCTGTTCAATGGGGACAGAGAGAGAGAGTCTGGTGCAGTCTGTTTAATGGGGAGAGAGAGAGAGTCTGGTGCAGTCTGTTTAATGGGGAGAGAGAGAGAGAGTCTGGTGCAGTCTGTTTAATGGGGGAGAGAGAGAGAGAGAGTCTGGTGCAGTCTGTTCAATGGGGACAGAGAGAGAGAGTCTGGTGCAGTCTGTTTAATGGGGGGAGAGAGAGAGTCTGGTGCAGTCTGTTTAATGGGGAGGGAGAGAGAGAGAGAGTCTGGTGCAGTCTGTTCAATGGGGACAGAGAGAGAGAGTCTGGTGCAGTCTGTTTAATGGGGGGAGAGAGAGAGAGAGTCTGGTGCAGTCTGTTTAATGGGGAGAGAGAGAGAGAGAGAGTCTGGTGCAGTCTGTTTAATGGGGGGAGAGAGAGAGAGAGTCTGGTGCAGTCTGTTTAATGGGGGGAGAGAGAGAGAGAGTCTGGTGCAGTCTGTTTAATGGGGAGAGGGAGAGTCTGGTGCAGTCTGTTTAATGGGGAGAGAGAGAGAGAGTCTGGTGCAGTCTGTTTAATGGGGACAGAGAGAGAGAGTCTGGTGCAGTCTGTTTAATGGGGGGAGAGAGAGAGAGTCTGGTGCAGTCTGTTTAATGGGGAGAGAGAGAGAGTCTGGTGCAGTCTGTTTAATGGGGAGAGAGAGAGAGTCTGGTGCAGTCTGTTTAATGGGGAGGGAGAGAGAGAGTCTGGTGCAGTCTGTTTAATGGGGGGAGAGAGAGAGAGTCTGGTGCAGTCTGTTTAATGGGGAGAGAGAGAGAGAGTCTGGTGCAGTCTGTTTAATGGGGACAGAGAGAGAGAGTCTGGTGCAGTCTGTTTAATGGAGAGAGAGAGAGAGAGTCTGGTGCAGTCTGTTTAATGGGGAGAGAGAGAGAGAGTCTGGTGCAGTCTGTTTAATGGGGAGGGAGAGAGAGAGAGAGTCTGGGGCAGTCTGTTTAATGGGGACAGAGAGAGAGAGAGAGAGAGTCTGGTGCAGTCTGTTTAATGGGGAGAGAGAGAGAGAGTCTGGGGCAGTCTGTTTAATGGGGACAGAGAGAGAGAGAGTCTGGTGCAGTCTGTTTAATGGGGACAGAGAGAGAGTCTGGTGCAGTCTGTTTAATGGGGACAGAGAGAGAGAGAGTCTGGTGCAGTCTGTTTAATGGGGACAGAGAGAGAGTCTGGTGCAGTCTGTTTAATGGGGAGAGAGAGAGAGAGAGTCTGGTGCAGTCTGTTTAATGGGGAGAGAGAGAGAGAGTCTGGTGCAGTCTGTTTAATGGGGACAGAGAGAGAGAGAGTCTGGTGCAGTCTGTTTAATGGGGAGAGAGTCTGGTGCAGTCTGTTTAATGGGGAGAGAGAGAGAGAGTCTGGTGCAGTCTGTTTAATGGGGAGAGAGAGAGAGAGTCTGGTGCAGTCTGTTTAATGGGGAGAGAGTCTGGTGCAGTCTGTTTAATGGGGAGAGAGTCTGGTGCAGTCTGTTTAATGGGGAGAGAGAGAGAGAGAGTCTGGTGCAGTCTGTTTAATGGGGAGAGAGAGAGAGAGTCTGGTGCAGTCTGTTTAATGGGGAGAGAGAGAGTCTGGTGCAGTCTGTTTAATGGGGACAGAGAGAGAGAGTCTGGTGCAGTCTGTTTAATGGGGAGAGAGAGAGAGAGAGTCTGGTGCAGTCTGTTTAATGGGGAGAGAGAGAGAGAGTCTGTTTAATGGGGAGAGAGAGAGAGAGAGTCTGGTGCAGTCTGTTTAATGGGGACAGAGAGAGAGTCTGGTGCAGTCTGTTTAATGGGGAGGGAGAGAGAGAGAGAGTCTGGTGCAGTCTGTTTAATGGGGGGAGAGAGAGAGTCTGGTGCAGTCTGTTTAATGGGGGGGAGAGAGAGAGTCTGGTGCAGTCTGTTTAATGGGGGGAGAGAGAGAGTCTGGTGCAGTCTGTTTAATGGGGGGGAGAGAGAGAGAGAGTCTGGTGCAGTCTGTTTAATGGGGACAGAGAGAGAGAGAGTGTCTGGTGCAGTCTGTTTAATGGGGAGAGAGAGTCTGGTGCAGTCTGTTTAATGGGGACAGAGAGAGAGAGTCTGGTGCAGTCTGTTTAATGGGGAGAGAGAGAGAGAGAGAGTCTGGTGCAGTCTGTTTAATGGGGACAGAGAGAGAGAGTCTGGTGCAGTCTGTTTAATGGGGGGGAGAGAGAGAGAGTCTGGTGCAGTCTGTTTAATGGGGGGGAGAGAGAGAGAGTCTGGTGCAGTCTGTTTAATGGGGAGAGAGAGAGTCTGGGGCAGTCTGTTTAATGGGGACAGAGAGAGAGAGAGTGTCTGGTGCAGTCTGTTTAATGGGGAGAGAGAGAGTCTGGTGCAGTCTGTTTAATGGGGAGAGAGAGTCTGGGGCAGTCTGTTTAATGGGGAGAGAGAGAGAGTCTGGTGCAGTCTGTTTAATGGGGAGAGAGAGAGAGAGTCTGGTGCAGTCTGTTTAATGGGGGGAGAGAGAGAGAGAGAGTCTGGTGCAGTCTGTTTAATGGGGAGAGAGAGAGAGAGTCTGGTGCAGTCTGTTTAATGGGGAGAGAGAGAGAGAGTCTAGTGCAGTCTGTTTAATGGGGAGAGAGAGAGAGAGTCTAGTGCAGTCTGTTTAATGGGGAGAGAGAGAGAGAGTCTGGGGCAGTCTGTTTAATGGGGAGAGAGAGAGAGAGAGAGTCTGGTGAGGTCTGTTTAATGGGGGGAGAGAGAGAGAGTCTGGTGCAGTCTGTTTAATGGGGACAGAGAGAGTCTGGTGCAGTCTGTTTAATGGGGAGAGAGAGAGAGTCTGGGGCAGTCTGTTTAATGGGGACAGAGAGAGAGTCTGGTGCAGTCTGTTTAATGGAGAGAGAGAGTCTGGGGCAGTCTGTTTAATGGGGAGAGAGAGAGAGAGTCTGGTGCAGTCTGTTTAATGGGGAGAGAGAGAGAGTCTGGTGCAGTCTGTTTAATGGGGAGAGAGGGAGAGTCTGGTGCAGTCTGTTTATTGGGGAGAGAGAGAGTCTGGTGCAGTCTGTTTAATGGGGACAGAGAGAGAGAGAGTCTGGGGCAGTCTGTTTAATGGGGAGAGAGAGAGAGAGAGTCTGGTGCAGTCTGTTTAATGGGGAGAGAGAGAGAGAGAGTCTGGTGCAGTCTGTTTAATGGGGAGAGAGAGAGTCTGGTGCAGTCTGTTTAATGGGGAGAGAGAGAGTCTGGTGCAGTCTGTTTAATGGGGAGAGAGAGAGAGAGTCTGGTGCAGTCTGTTTAATGGGGAGAGAGAGAGTCTGGTGCAGTCTGTTTAATGGGGAGAGAGAGAGAGAGTCTGGTGCAGTCTGTTTAATGGGGAGAGAGAGAGTCTGGTGCAGTCTGTTTAATGGGGAGAGAGAGAGAGAGTCTGGGGCAGTCTGTTTAATAGGGAGAGAGAGAGAGAGTCTGGTGCAGTCTGTTTAATGGGGAGAGAGAGAGTCTGGTGCAGTCTGTTTAATGGGGAGAGAGAGAGAGAGTCTGGTGCAGTCTGTTTAATGGGGAGAGAGAGAGAGAGTCTGGTGCAGTCTGTTTAATGGGGAGAGAGAGAGTCTGGTGCAGTCTGTTTAATGGGGGGAGAGAGAGAGAGAGTCTGGGGCAGTCTGTTTAATAGGGAGAGAGAGAGAGAGTCTGGTGCAGTCTGTTTAATGGGGAGAGAGAGAGAGTCTGGTGCAGTCTGTTTAATGGGGAGAGAGAGAGAGTCTGGTGCAGTCTGTTTAATGGGGAGAGAGAGAGAGTCTGGTGCAGTCTGTTTAATGGGGAGAGAGAGAGAGTCTGGGGCAGTCTGTTTAATAGGGAGAGAGAGAGAGAGTCTGGTGCAGTCTGTTTAATGGGGAGAGAGAGAGAGTCTGGTGCAGTCTGTTTAATGGGGGGGGACAGAGAGTCTGGTGCAGTCTGTTTAATGGGGAGAGAGAGAGAGTCTGGGGCAGTCTGTTTAATAGGGAGAGAGAGAGAGAGTCTGGTGCAGTCTGTTTAATGGGGAGAGAGAGAGAGTCTGGTGCAGTCTGTTTAATGGGGACAGAGAGAGAGAGAGAGAGTCTGGTGCAGTCTGTTTAATGGGGACAGAGAGAGAGAGTCTGGTGCAGTCTGTTTAATGGGGAGGGAGAGAGAGTCTGGTGCAGTCTGTTTAATGGGGAGAGGGAGAGTCTGGTGCAGTCTGTTTAATGGGGACAGAGAGAGAGAGAGTCTGGTGCAGTCTGTTTAATGGGGACAGAGAGAGAGTCTGGTGCAGTCTGTTTAATGGGGACAGAGAGAGAGAGAGTCTGGTGCAGTCTGTTTAATGGGGGGCGAGAGAGTCTGGTGCAGTCTGTTTAATGGGGGGAGAGAGAGAGAGAGTCTGGTGCAGTCTGTTTAATGGAGAGAGAGAGAGAGAGAGTCTGGTGCAGTCTGTTTAATGGGGACAGAGAGAGAGAGAGTCTGGTGTAGTCTGTTTAATGGGGGGAGAGAGAGAGAGTCTGGTGCAGTCGGTTTAATGGGGGGGAGAGAGAGTCTGGTGCAGTCTGTTTAATGGGGAGAGAGAGAGAGAGTCTGGTGCAGTCTGTTTAATGGGGAGAGAGAGAGAGTCTGGTGCAGTCTGTTTAATGGGGAGAGAGAGAGAGTCTGGTGCAGTCTGTTTAATGGGGGGAGAGAGAGAGTCTGGTGCAGTCTGTTTAATGGGGGGGAGAGAGAGAGTCTGGTGCAGTCTGTTTAATGGGGGGAGAGAGAGAGTCTGGTGCAGTCTGTTTAATGGGGGGGAGAGAGAGAGAGAGTCTGGTGCAGTCTGTTTAATGGGGACAGAGAGAGAGAGAGTGTCTGGTGCAGTCTGTTTAATGGGGAGAGAGAGTCTGGTGCAGTCTGTTTAATGGGGACAGAGAGAGAGAGTCTGGTGCAGTCTGTTTAATGGGGAGAGAGAGAGAGAGAGAGTCTGGTGCAGTCTGTTTAATGGGGACAGAGAGAGAGAGTCTGGTGCAGTCTGTTTAATGGGGGGGAGAGAGAGAGAGTCTGGTGCAGTCTGTTTAATGGGGGGGAGAGAGAGAGAGTCTGGTGCAGTCTGTTTAATGGGGAGAGAGAGAGTCTGGGGCAGTCTGTTTAATGGGGACAGAGAGAGAGAGAGTGTCTGGTGCAGTCTGTTTAATGGGGAGAGAGAGAGTCTGGTGCAGTCTGTTTAATGGGGAGAGAGAGTCTGGGGCAGTCTGTTTAATGGGGAGAGAGAGAGAGTCTGGTGCAGTCTGTTTAATGGGGAGAGAGAGAGAGAGTCTGGTGCAGTCTGTTTAATGGGGGAGAGAGAGAGAGAGAGTCTGGTGCAGTCTGTTTAATGGGGAGAGAGAGAGAGAGTCTGGTGCAGTCTGTTTAATGGGGAGAGAGAGAGAGAGTCTAGTGCAGTCTGTTTAATGGGGAGAGAGAGAGAGAGTCTAGTGCAGTCTGTTTAATGGGGAGAGAGAGAGAGAGTCTGGGGCAGTCTGTTTAATGGGGAGAGAGAGAGAGAGAGAGTCTGGTGAGGTCTGTTTAATGGGGGGAGAGAGAGAGAGTCTGGTGCAGTCTGTTTAATGGGGACAGAGAGAGTCTGGTGCAGTCTGTTTAATGGGGAGAGAGAGAGAGTCTGGGGCAGTCTGTTTAATGGGGACAGAGAGAGAGTCTGGTGCAGTCTGTTTAATGGAGAGAGAGAGTCTGGGGCAGTCTGTTTAATGGGGAGAGAGAGAGAGAGTCTGGTGCAGTCTGTTTAATGGGGAGAGAGAGAGAGTCTGGTGCAGTCTGTTTAATGGGGAGAGAGGGAGAGTCTGGTGCAGTCTGTTTATTGGGGAGAGAGAGAGTCTGGTGCAGTCTGTTTAATGGGGACAGAGAGAGAGAGAGTCTGGGGCAGTCTGTTTAATGGGGAGAGAGAGAGAGAGAGTCTGGTGCAGTCTGTTTAATGGGGAGAGAGAGAGAGAGAGTCTGGTGCAGTCTGTTTAATGGGGAGAGAGAGAGTCTGGTGCAGTCTGTTTAATGGGGAGAGAGAGAGTCTGGTGCAGTCTGTTTAATGGGGAGAGAGAGAGAGAGTCTGGTGCAGTCTGTTTAATGGGGAGAGAGAGAGTCTGGTGCAGTCTGTTTAATGGGGAGAGAGAGAGAGAGTCTGGTGCAGTCTGTTTAATGGGGAGAGAGAGAGTCTGGTGCAGTCTGTTTAATGGGGAGAGAGAGAGAGAGTCTGGGGCAGTCTGTTTAATAGGGAGAGAGAGAGAGAGTCTGGTGCAGTCTGTTTAATGGGGAGAGAGAGAGTCTGGTGCAGTCTGTTTAATGGGGAGAGAGAGAGAGAGAGTCTGGTGCAGTCTGTTTAATGGGGAGAGAGAGAGAGAGTCTGGTGCAGTCTGTTTAATGGGGAGAGAGAGAGTCTGGTGCAGTCTGTTTAATGGGGGGAGAGAGAGAGAGAGTCTGGGGCAGTCTGTTTAATAGGGAGAGAGAGAGAGAGTCTGGTGCAGTCTGTTTAATGGGGAGAGAGAGAGAGTCTGGTGCAGTCTGTTTAATGGGGAGAGAGAGAGAGTCTGGTGCAGTCTGTTTAATGGGGAGAGAGAGAGAGTCTGGTGCAGTCTGTTTAATGGGGAGAGAGAGAGAGTCTGGGGCAGTCTGTTTAATAGGGAGAGAGAGAGAGAGTCTGGTGCAGTCTGTTTAATGGGGAGAGAGAGAGAGAGTCTGGTGCAGTCTGTTTAATGGGGAGAGAGAGAGAGTCTGGGGCAGTCTGTTTAATAGGGAGAGAGAGAGAGAGTCTGGTGCAGTCTGTTTAATGGGGAGAGAGAGAGAGTCTGGTGCAGTCTGTTTAATGGGGACAGAGAGAGAGAGAGAGAGTCTGGTGCAGTCTGTTTAATGGGGACAGAGAGAGAGAGTCTGGTGCAGTCTGTTTAATGGGGAGGGAGAGAGAGTCTGGTGCAGTCTGTTTAATGGGGAGAGGGAGAGTCTGGTGCAGTCTGTTTAATGGGGACAGAGAGAGAGAGAGTCTGGTGCAGTCTGTTTAATGGGGACAGAGAGAGAGTCTGGTGCAGTCTGTTTAATGGGGACAGAGAGAGAGAGAGTCTGGTGCAGTCTGTTTAATGGGGGGCGAGAGAGTCTGGTGCAGTCTGTTTAATGGGGGGAGAGAGAGAGAGAGTCTGGTGCAGTCTGTTTAATGGAGAGAGAGAGAGAGAGAGTCTGGTGCAGTCTGTTTAATGGGGACAGAGAGAGAGAGAGTCTGGTGTAGTCTGTTTAATGGGGGGAGAGAGAGAGAGTCTGGTGCAGTCGGTTTAATGGGGGGGAGAGAGAGTCTGGTGCAGTCTGTTTAATGGGGAGAGAGAGAGAGAGTCTGGTGCAGTCTGTTTAATGGGGAGAGAGAGAGAGTCTGGTGCAGTCTGTTTAATGGGGACAGAGAGAGAGAGAGAGTCTGGTGCAGTCTGTTTAATGGGGAGAGAGAGAGAGTCTGGTGCAGTCTGTTTAATGGGGAGAGAGAGAGAGTCTGGTGCAGTCTGTTTAATGGGGAGAGAGAGAGAGTCTGGGGCAGTCTGTTTAATGGGGACAGAGAGAGAGAGAGAGAGAGTCTGGTGCAGTCTGTTTAATGGGGAGAGAGAGAGAGTCTGGTGCAGTCTGTTTAATGGGGGGAGAGAGAGAGAGTCTGGTGCAGTCTGTTTAATGGGGAGAGAGAGAGTCTGGTGCAGTCTGTTTAATGGGGAGAGAGAGAGAGTCTGGTGCAGTCTGTTTAATGGGGAGAGAGAGAGAGAGTCTGGTGCAGTCTGTTTAATGGGGAGAGAGAGAGTCTGGTGCAGTCTGTTTAATGGGGAGAGAGAGAGAGAGTCTGGTGCAGTCTGTTTAATGGGGACAGAGAGAGAGTCTGGTGCAGTCTGTTTAATGGGGAGAGAGAGAGAGAGAGTCTGGTGCAGTCTGTTTAATGGGGAGAGAGAGTCTGGTGCAGTCTGTTTAATGGGGAGTGAGAGAGAGTCTGGTGCAGTCTGTTTAATGGGGAGAGAGAGAGAGTCTGGTGCAGTCTGTTTAATGGGGAGAGAGAGAGAGTCTGGTGCAGTCTGTTTAATGGGGAGAGAGAGAGAGTCTGGTGCAGTCTGTTTAATGGGGAGAGAGAGAGAGTCTGGTGCAGTCTGTTTAATGGGGAGAGAGAGAGAGTCTGGTGCAGTCTGTTTAATGGGGAGAGAGAGAGTCTGGGGCAGTCTGTTTAATGGGGACAGAGAGAGAGAGAGAGAGTCTGGTGCAGTCTGTTTAATGGGGAGAGAGAGAGAGTCTGGGGCAGTCTGTTTAATGGGGACAGAGAGAGAGAGAGAGAGAGTCTGGTGCAGTCTGTTTAATGGGGACAGAGAGAGAGTCTGGTGCAGTCTGTTTAATGGGGGGGAGAGAGAGAGAGAGAGAGTCTGGTGCAGTCTGTTTAATGGGGAGAGAGAGAGAGTCTGGTGCAGTCTGTTTAATGGGGAGAGAGAGAGAGTCTGGTGCAGTCTGTTTAATGGGGAGAGAGAGAGTCTGGGGCAGTCTGTTTAATGGGGACAGAGAGAGAGAGAGAGAGTCTGGTGCAGTCTGTTTAATGGGGAGAGAGAGAGAGTCTGGTGCAGTCTGTTTAATGGGGAGAGAGAGAGAGTCTGGTGCAGTCTGTTTAATGGGGAGAGAGAGAGAGAGTCTGGGGCAGTCTGTTTAATGGGGAGAGAGAGAGAGTCTGGTGCAGTCTGTTTAATGGGGAGAGAGAGAGAGTCTGGTGCAGTCTGTTTAATGGGGAGAGAGAGAGAGTCTGGTGCAGTCTGTTTAATGGGGAGAGAGAGAGTCTGGGGCAGTCTGTTTAATGGGGACAGAGAGAGAGAGAGAGAGTCTGGTGCAGTCTGTTTAATGGGGAGAGAGAGAGAGTCTGGTGCAGTCTGTTTAATGGGGAGAGAGAGAGAGTCTGGTGCAGTCTGTTTAATGGGGAGAGAGAGAGAGTCTGGTGCAGTCTGTTTAATGGGGAGAGAGAGAGAGTCTGGTGCAGTCTGTTTAATGGGGAGAGAGAGAGTCTGGGGCAGTCTGTTTAATGGGGGACAGAGAGAGAGTCTGGTGCAGTCTGTTTAATGGGGGGAGAGAGAGAGTCTGGTGCAGTCTGTTTAATGGGGAGAGAGAGAGAGTCTGGTGCAGTCTGTTTAATGGGGAGAGAGAGAGAGTCTGGTGCAGTCTGTTTAATGGGGAGAGAGAGAGAGTCTGGTGCAGTCTGTTTAATGGGGAGAGAGAGAGAGAGTCTGGTGCAGTCTGTTTAATGGGGAGTGAGAGAGAGAGTCTGGTGCAGTCTGTTTAATGGGGACAGAGAGAGAGAGTCTGGTGCAGTCTGTTTAATGGGGGGAGAGAGAGAGAGAGTCTGGTGCAGTCTGTTTAATGGGGGGAGAGAGAGAGAGTCTGGTGCAGTCTGTTTAATGGGGGGAGAGAGAGAGTCTGGTGCAGTCTGTTTAATGGGGAGAGAGAGAGAGAGTCTGGTGCAGTCTGTTTAATGGGGGAGAGAGAGAGAGTCTGGTGCAGTCTGTTTAATGGGGGGAGAGAGAGAGAGTCTGGTGCAGTCTGTTTAATGGGGGAGAGAGAGAGAGTCTGGTGCAGTCTGTTTAATGGGGAGAGAGAGAGTCTGGTGCAGTCTGTTTAATGGGGAGAGAGAGAGTCTGGTGCAGTCTGTTTAATGGGGAGAGAGAGAGAGTCTGGTGCAGTCTGTTTAATGGGGGGAGAGAGAGTCTGGTGCAGTCTTTTTAATGGGGAGTGAGAGAGAGAGTCTGGTGCAGTCTGTTTAATGGGGACAGAGAGAGAGTCTGGTGCAGTCTGTTTAATGGGGAGAGAGAGAGAGAGTCTGGTGCAGTCTGTTTAATGGGGAGAGAGAGAGAGAGTCTGGTGCAGTCTGTTTAATGGGGAGAGAGAGAGAGAGTCTGGTGCAGTCTGTTTAATGGGGAGGGAGAGAGAGTCTGGTGCAGTCTGTTTAATGGGGGGAGAGAGAGAGTCTGGTGCAGTCTGTTTAATGGGGAGAGAGAGAGTCTGGGGCAGTCTGTTTAATGGGGAGAGAGAGAGAGTCTGGTGCAGTCTGTTTAATGGGGAGTGAGAGAGAGTCTGGTGCAGTCTGTTTAATGGGGAGGGAGAGAGAGTCTGGTGCAGTCTGTTTAATGGGGGGAGAGAGAGAGTCTGGTGCAGTCTGTTTAATGGGAGAGAGAGAGAGAGAGAGTCTGGTGCAGTCTGTTTAATGGGGACAGAGAGAGAGAGAGAGAGTCTGGTGCAGTCTGTTTAATGGGAGAGAGAGAGAGTCTGGTGCAGTCTGTTTAATGGAGAGAGAGTCTGGGGCAGTCTGTTTAATGGGGACAGAGAGAGAGAGAGAGTCTGGTGCAGTCTGTTTAATGGGGACAGAGAGAGAGAGAGAGTCTGGTGCAGTCTGTTTAATGGGGAGAGAGAGAGTCTGGTGCAGTCTGTTTAATGGGGAGAGAGAGAGAGTCTGGTGCAGTCTGTTTAATGGGGAGAGAGAGAGAGTCTGGTGCAGTCTGTTTAATGGGGAGAGAGAGAGAGAGTCTGGTGCAGTCTGTTTAATGGGGAGAGAGAGAGAGAGTCTGGTGCAGTCTGTTTAATGGGGAGAGAGAGAGAGAGTCTGGTGCAGTCTGTTTAATGGGGACGAGAGAGAGAGTCTGGTGCAGTCTGTTTAATGGGGAGAGAGAGAGAGAGAGTCTGGTGCAGTCTGTTTAATGGGGGGAGAGAGAGAGTCTGGTGCAGTCTGTTTAATGGGGAGAGAGAGAGAGTCTGGTGCAGTCTGTTTAATGGGGAGAGAGAGAGAGAGTCTGGTGCAGTCTGTTTAATGGGGAGAGAGAGAGAGAGAGTCTGGTGCAGTCTGTTTAATGGGGGGAGAGAGAGAGTCTGGTGCAGTCTGTTTAATGGGGAGAGAGAGAGAGTCTGGTGCAGTCTGTTTAATGGGGAGAGAGAGAGAGTCTGGTGCAGTCTGTTTAATGGGGGAGAGAGAGAGAGTCTGGTGCAGTCTGTTTAATGGGGGGAGAGAGAGAGTCTGGTGCAGTCTGTTTAATGGGGAGAGAGAGAGAGTCTGGTGCAGTCTGTTTAATGGGGAGAGAGAGAGAGTCTGGTGCAGTCTGTTTAATGGGGAGGAGAGAGAGAGAGTCTGGTGCAGTCTGTTTAATGGGGGGAGAGAGAGAGTCTGGTGCAGTCTGTTTAATGGGGACAGAGAGAGAGTCTGGTGCAGTCTGTTTAATGGGGAGAGAGAGAGAGAGTCTGGTGCAGTCTGTTTAATGGGGGAGAGAGAGAGAGTCTGGTGCAGTCTGTTTAATGGGGGAGAGAGAGAGTCTGGTGCAGTCTGTTTAATGGGGAGAGAGAGAGAGTCTGGTGCAGTCTGTTTAATGGGGAGAGAGAGAGAGTCTGGTGCAGTCTGTTTAATGGGGGAGAGAGAGAGTCTGGTGCAGTCTGTTTAATGGGGGGAGAGAGAGAGTCTGGTGCAGTCTGTTTAATGGGGAGAGAGAGAGAGTCTGGTGCAGTCTGTTTAATGGGGAGAGAGAGAGAGTCTGGTGCAGTCTGTTTAATGGGGGAGAGAGAGAGTCTGGTGCAGTCTGTTTAATGGGGGAGAGAGAGAGTCTGGTGCAGTCTGTTTAATGGGGAGAGAGAGAGTGTCTGGTGCAGTCTGTTTAATGGGGAGAGAGAGAGAGAGTCTGGTGCAGTCTGTTTAATGGGGAGAGAGAGAGAGAGTCTGGTGCAGTCTGTTTAATGGGGACAGAGAGAGAGTCTAGTGCAGTTTGTTTAATGGGGAGAGAGAGAGAGTCTGGTGCAGTCTGTTTAATGGGGAGAGAGAGAGAGTCTGGTGCAGTCTGTTTAATGGGGAGAGAGAGAGAGTCTGGTGCAGTCTGTTTAATGGGGGGAGAGAGAGAGTCTGGTGCAGTCTGTTTAA